>NC_064304.1:17623202-17936811 GCF_023373825.1 Bactrocera dorsalis | reverse complement strand
AAAATTCCTTAAATTCACTCATATTTCACAGATTATTGCTGCATATTTGCGAGTACGTCACTTCATTAAAATATATGCACCTACACACATATGTATTTACATACATATAATATGTATGGATATATAAGCAAGACTTTGGCGCTCTGCTATGCTAGCCACAAATTAAGCTAAAAAATCGAATATCTCATTTCCAAGTTTTTCTATACTTTCAAATTTCAAATCGGATAAAATGTAGAATGCTTCACTCACTGCTACAGCCTCTGGCTGCATATACTCTGTCGAAATATGTGTGCTGTGTTGGTCCATTGTTAGATTTTGCAAAATGCGTTGCAAGCTGCATGAATGCGTGTCACTTACTTACTTCACTGATATGGCAGCCATTGTTGTGGCATAACGTACGGAAGGCGAGCGTTTTGAATAAATAAGGGTAGAGTGAAATAGAGAGAAAAGGGAAATTGATGTAAACATGTATTGGTCGGCAAAATGCCACTGACAACGTTGCACATGCATATAGTATGTATGTGGTACAATATAGACGAGTTGCTGTTGGATGAGTGCGACTGAACCTTGCCGTGTTTGCGCCCAACAACAGCTGAAAATACTTCTATCTATTGAAAACCTCAATGTTCCTAGGATTTAAAATTACTACCGAACACAGAAACACCACAGAATGCGCCCACACACATATGTACATACGTATGTATATACCAACTGCAACTAACCCAGTAGCATTCAGCTTTATTTAAGAATACCGCCTACAAGGAGTTGCCACATATATGTGGATACGTGCAACACGAAGCCAAACGTCCAACCCGTCGTAATGAGAAAGTGTTTGAAATTGTGCTCAATTACTGGGACATAGTCATACAGCAAATGTTGTGTTTTGAGCCAATGTTAACTGTAAGACTGTGTCTTAGTGTTGCGCCAGCATACAGCGTGGGATCCCGTCTCCAACAGCTTCATAATAAATAATAACAAAAGGAAAATTATGTGTGCTATGTATGTAGGTGATATTGGTTTCTAGTTTGTAATTAAATGTGCAATAACAAAAGCGGAATAAAGTCCCGTTGACTTTTACAAGTGGAATAAACTTCATGATAAAAACGTAAAGACAAAGCAAAGAACCCACAGCATAAAGAAAACAAACAAGTGTGTCTGTTAAAAATTAATTAAGTGAATGTTTCATTGTATGCATGCACCACAGACACTAAAAATTGCTGTAAGTGCTGGAA
This sequence comes from Bactrocera dorsalis, assembly GCF_023373825.1. NCBI lineage: Eukaryota > Metazoa > Arthropoda > Insecta > Diptera > Tephritidae > Bactrocera > Bactrocera dorsalis. The sequence continues at coordinate 17,935,579 of NC_064304.1, read as the reverse complement.
GAACTGGAACAGCTGGGTGGAAGACAGACAGTATAAGTCTAATGAACGCGCGTATAAAGATTATTTATTTTGCCACTAATTTGCTGAATAGTAATCTCACCGTTCGTTAGTTCACTGCGCTAAGGTGTGATTTTATCTCATGAACAAGAAATTAATTTAAAAGGAAATTTTTGGGGAAAAATTATTGTTTGGACTTAGACCTAGAACCTTCAGAGTAATTATTTGTTGGATTCTAAAGCATTTTCCAGTGATTTTATTAAAACAGTCCAAGTTTTAGAATGTTCGTCACGGTGCTCTTGGATCACTTAGGTATTTATTGGTGATATATGTACGGGTTTTCCATTTTTTATAAGCCTTTTATCTAGTTTCTTATTTCTATCAAATAGCTTTTAAATCAAGGAGCGAGTGTCCCACTAGCCCTTTTCTTCCGTTCGTAACTCAGTCGGGTCTAAGCAACCGAAACGGACACGGATTCAAGGACTGTCCACTCGATACCATTTCGCGAAATAACTTCAGGATTGTTTTCTGTCGCTACTACAACATTATTAACTCTAGCCTTTTACTGCTTGTCCCTGATTATATTCTCATATACTATATATATGTAGGTGTTTTGCCAATTCCTCTTCTTTATTGGCGTAGGTAACGCTTATGCGGCTATAGCCGAGTTTACAACAGCGCGCTGGTCGTTCTTCTTATGCGCTGTTTGGCGCTTATTGGAGATTCCAAGCGATGCGTGGAGTGGAGGCCTTCCTCTGCTTCCCCCGGCGGGTACTGCGTCGAATACTCTGGAGCCGGAGCGCTTTCATCCATTCGAACGACAAAACCTGGTGAAGCTGCTGTCTCTTAATTCGCTGAACTATGCCAACGTCCTCGTATAGTATATCTAGTATAGCTCATCGTTCCATCGTTGCCAATGCGCAAAGGACTACCAATCTTCCGCAGAACCTTTCGAAAACTCGTAACGCCGACTCATCAGATTTTGTCATCCTTCATGCCTCTGCACCATATAGCAGGGGATGATGAGTGACTTGTGGAGTTTGGTCTATGTTTTTCGAGAGAGGACTCTCAGTTGCCTGCTCGGTCCGCCATAGCACCTGTTGGCAAGAGTTATTCTGCGTTGGATTTCGAGGCTGACGTTGTTGTTTTTGTTAATACTGTTTCCAAGGTAGACGAAATTATCTACGACCTCGAAGTTTTGACTGTCAATAGTGACGTGGGAGCCAAGTCGCGAGTGCGACGACTGTTTGTTTGATGACAGGAGATATTTCGTCTTGTTTTCCTTCACAACCGAACCCATATGCTTCGCTTTCTTATCCATTCTGAAAAAAGCAGAACTAACATCGCGGTTCTTACGGCCAATGATATCGATGTAGTCGGCGTAAGCCAGTAGCTGTACACTCTTATAGAAAATTGTACGTGCCCTAATCAGAACAGCAGCAGATTGAAGAAGTCCAACGAACACAGCCATATTAGTTTTGCGGAGATACCAAATTCAGACATAACGGCATATAGACAAATCGACGAAGAGGTGCTGTGTGTAGATCCTCTTTTCACTGGTCTTCTCCAAGATTTGTCGCCCAACAAAGCACTGTCATCGTTCCTGTATTCTCAAAATTTACTGGATAATTCTTTTTTATTAAGCTATCTCCAAAACTTTCTGTCTGATTCCACTCATAGTATTTATTAAATAACAACATTTTGTCAAAAGATCGCAATCGCTTCATCATTCCACTGTCATAACTAACAACGCCCTATCTAAATCGCACGAAATCTACCTCTTCACGTTCAAGCTCCAACATTTCATTTGTAATCTTTAAACTCAATTTGGCAAGAAGTTGATAATTCTCCACACAAAGTACTATATGATAGCTTACCATATCTGGTGCTAATTTATGGAAAAGCAAGGACATCTAACCCCATTGCGCTGCATGCATCGTTGGCAAATCAACAGCTAACCGTAATCTGCAAACGTTGTTGCGCTTTAAATCCAGCTCATCTCCTAGCTAAGCATAAAATTTGAGATGTACGAGACACACACACACAATCACATGCATAGATACAGTGTCGTATGAGAGTGTATGCCATTGCCACCGTTAAAGCACACATACTCGTGCTTGTGTGTACTTTCTCACGCTATCAGCGCCGAAGTGTCGGCCGATAGGCAACGGAAATTTGAAGCCAACAACGCCAGTGCTGCAACAGCGGAAGGCTGAGGGTGTAAATTGAAATTGTGTCGGCTGGGCGACGTTGATAACAAAAGTGTCAAAACTGCGATGATGCTGCAAGCGAAATGAAATACTTGGCCAATTTGCAGATAACTACCACAGCTTTCTAATTAAAATTCAGCATTAATCCAGATGATTCAGCAGCTAGTTAGTTTGTTGGTTGCTTGCTTGCTTGGCTAGTCGCTTGGCTGGGCTGGCTGCCATCATTTCTAGTGACTGCATCGATGGTCGCGCTCGATGGAAAAGCAGTTCAGACAGCGTTATTATATACCGTTAAAAGGGATTTTGAGTGCGTGCAAAGTACTGCCGGCCGGTGCTGCTTATAAGGCGCAATAATGCTCGAACTTATGCCAAAATTGAAGACAAAATGTTACTTGAAACTAATGTTATGAGTTTCGGGGCTTGGCCCAAATAGTAGCCTGGGGTATCATTGTTAAACTTTGACTGTATTCAGACTTTTGCCTTTTTGCTGTTATGTCTTATTACATACTTTGTTTTATCCACTCATTTCCTACCATTCACTTTATGGCCATACTTTTTCTTTTTACTTTGTACTGCATCCGATGTGTTCTTGTTGTTGTTGTTAAGCCTAAAATATTATTGTCATAATTATAAAGACCAACAAATGACGGTCGTCTAGGACGTTGGGTCTAAAATGCTATCTCAGCACACGACTAACCCTCAACAACGCCACACCGCCTCACCCGTTTTGCCAACCATCCGCAAATACTTGAGATTACTTGAATAATCTACGGGTGGCTAAGCAAACGTTCGCAGAGCCGAGTTAGAGTTGAGTGACAACAGAAATAAGTCCGAAAATAAACAAGAAGCGACGAACAGCCATTATGTGCATTAAAAGGAAGCTGTGTGTGCTGCGCTAGTTTGCCTGCGTGCGCCACATTTGCCTCAGACGACTCATTTGCAGTTGCTGCTGCTCCCTTTTATTAATCATCAAAATCACAACTGAATGAAATGAAAATAAAGTGTCAAGTTTGTTGTGCGTTCACGGAAACGATTTAAGTAAGTGGCTTGAGGACGATGAGTGGGATGCCAATGATATTTGGTCAGCTTTGGCGAAACAAACACGCATATCTTCCGCAAGTGTGCCGCATCTATTTTGGTAGCTTCCCAAATTCGAAATTAATCCCAAGTGTGTGCTGTGGCGTTAAGACATCGAAAGACTACAGACAGTGATGTCGTATTATAGTCAAACAGTGAGGCATAATCGAAGTTCAATTTGTATGTTTGCAGTTTGGATAACGGAGTTACACAAAGTGCCGAAAATTTATTGTTTTCCGTTGATAAATTCTGTGCTTTACCGATTTTGAAGAATTGGGTTATGTGATTATTGAAGAACGTGAATATTATATTGCTAGACTTCAATCCTCACTGATCAGAAATGTATAGTATGTATATATTTTATTATACGTAAATGTGCTCTAGTTCACAGTTATAAAACGATTAGCACTACCGACTCATATATCCTGATATTCATGGTCTAAGAAGTAAAAACTCTTACTGATTCCTTTAAGGAGTTACATGGATTTCCTCGGCTAAAAAAACAGTATTTTTTCAAATTTTTTTTCGCATATATAAAATTAAATATTTTATTAGAATTTTTTATTGTTACAAATACACACTATTAACAAAGAAATTCTGAAATTAAAAAAAATATATATATTTTAAACTCGGTCATTGCAACGCCACGTCTTCATCGGAGATCCCTCGGAAAAAAGAAACGCAATGATAACTCCTTACAGAATCATTTAAAGTGAAAAATACGTGTTTTAGTGAAGCCTTAACTTAGAACTTGAGCAAAGGAAAAAAAACTAAAAATGAATTTTTGGCACACATTTTTACAAAAAAATTTAAATTTCGCGACATTTTTTCTTACCAAATAGTTGTATTCGAAAAAAAGTCCTTCGTCCAAGTCTTTAAGAATTATATCTCAAAGACCTGTGTTAACTTTCTTAAAGAGGGTTTGAGTTGCTCTCGAGAAAACTCGCCAACCGACTTCAAAAACACAGTTTCGAGAAAAACGCTAGCCTCGAGCGCATAAGTTTTCAAGGCTGTATCTCCGAAACTACGAGTATTACTCGGATCAACTTGAAAATTTAGGACAATATTCTAAAGGTGTTGTAGAAGTTAATAAGACAATAAAAAATTCGAGTTTTTGAAACCCGTAAACCCATGTATCCCCTTAAAAATCAACCAAACTTCTCATGGGTGTGAACAATTGAAGAACAGAAATTCTTCAGCAACTATTCTTATTGAGGTTTGACCTATCACTAACTCTTTCAGTTTTCGTTTCATTTTTTGGCATTATAGAGCAGCAACGACATCTAAGTGGGGTTATTCTCTAAACTCTCATATATTTTATATTTATATCCTGAACAGGGTAACGTCTGAAGTTTGTAATACCGAGAAGCAACGTCGAAGACCACATAAATTATATAAAAGATTAGTGTTCCAAGCTGAGTCGATTAAGCCTTGTCCGCAAGACCTCTGTTGAGATATCGATCTGAAACTTTGAACGCGAACTTTTCTCAAGAATCTGCTCATTTGTCGGAATTGAATGACTGTAGCATATAGCTTGCGTACAAACTCATCTTCCCGAATGTTGACGTAGCTTATTAACCAAGGCAACGCTACAATCTCGGACCACAATTGACCAGATTAGACTACTATAGTATATAGCTGCCGTACCAACTGACCTATTAAAATCAAGTCCTCGTATGTGAAAACTTTTTTGTTCGACCAAATATGTTCCCGAATTGAGGCATAGATTACAATCTCCGAACAAATTGTTCAGATCGCACTACTATAGCATATGGCTGTCATACAAATTGAACAATCCAAATTAAGTTTTTATATGGAAATCTTTACTTCATATATCAACTTAATGAATATATCATTGTCCATGCAAGGCAAAGAGCGTATTATACCTCCAAGTCTACGATTTTACTTGAACAAAATTTACTTCAGCATTACTACAAAGTTGCTCACTGTGCACGCAATTTCGTTGTCGGTGCCGAACGCACAAAGCATAAAGAGGGTCGCTGTGATTTCTCAGCATCCAATCTACGTTTCCTAGCACCGAACATTTCATTAGCGCATATCAATGACGAAGAGACGATTTGTGAACAGATAATACGGACTACTTAAGCAAAGTCGTCAAATAAAGATGAGCAGCACCGTCAGCGAGACCGACAGCTGAACTAGTGGTATCCAGTAGTGTTGAGTGTTGCTGCAAATAGCATTTTGTTCCGGTCTGAGGGGGAAGAGTAAATGAGACTACTATCAGCACTGAGCTGCTTATTAATTTACTTACTATTTTGTGCTGCTTCTTGTTTTTTTGTTTGCATTACAGTTAATAGGCCTCTACTTTAGCGCCAAGTACTCAAGGAATAAATGTAAAAGCGCAGAGAGTGGTGAGTGAGGGAGCGCCAGAGTAAAGTGCAAACGAATTAGGTTTCAAGCACTTTGTGCACTTTAAGTGAGTCTTTCCAATTTAAAGTCTCCAATTCGGTCACTTGGCGTTGAGTGGTTATAAGAAAATGGCCAAAGTGAAATTTCGGTCCAAACGCCGAGCTTTTGAGGAGCAACTATGCTGAAAAAGAGCCAACACTAAACTTACATTAAGCAGGTTGAACACGTTTTAATAGTCGCTTATTTCCATCACGAAGATCCGCGGCAATGATGGCTACTTGTGTCGCGCTGCTGACCTTTTTGCCGCTCCACTCCCCTGGCCTTTTCGACTCTCGACTCTCCTTTCGCTGTTACCACATTAAAGGTACCACATTATTTATTGTATTTTTACCACTATTATTCCGTCATGCCGCCAAAGTAACGGTTACGGCTATGAATAGTTTATAACTTCGCTATCAGCGAATTTAATTCAATGGATCGTTACAGTTTTTATTACTTTATCAAATTACGTCAAAACGTCAATATTTCAATATTGCAAATCGCACGTTCATAAAGTTTGTCTACTTGCCGCTGACGTGCCGGCATGCCTTACTGTCAATTATGATGACAGTGCATTTGCGGTACAATAAAAATTCGTTGCCATGACACATCCTCTGTAACTCTGCAGCGCCATAGAGGTGTTTTTATACGCGCGTTGCCACCGCGTTGTCCCGTTGTCACTCCGCTCGTCGCCGTTGAGTGGGTGGAGCTGATAATTGGCTCGCTGGCTGCCTGTGGTACGGAGTGCGTATTATCGTTCATTAAACTATTGTCCTTTTCATCATTCAGGTTTTGGGGTTGGGTGGTGTGCTGAGGTGTAATATTGCGGTTGGTAGTAAAATACTCCATAATAATGTACGTGGAATGGGTTTTGATCTAATGAATCGATATCAAATTGAGATGGTTGCTTTTGGCAGTTCATTATTCATTCATGCTAGCGCCATTTATAGTTGTGTCTGTGTATTTGTTGTGACATCGAAATTGCTTTCCTAGCATCATCAACTATTTCAATGTATTTTTATATGATGGCAACGCTTATTTTATTGCCCTAATTTTAATTTGATTTCGCCATAGTCAGCGCGAGTGCGCTTATTTAATATTCTAATAAAAAGTTTTTATTTCCTCGGCTACTACGTGCAATTGGCGGCAGTAGAAATCGTCCAGTTTTGTTTATATTCGCTTATTTTGTTACGGAGCTAGCTAATTTGGCTTTCTTGTTTTTGTTCTATTTTATGTTTTTTTTGTTTGTATATGGCAGGTAACAGTTATTTGTACGTTGTGTCCATAAACCTTATGTAGATGACAAATTATCTAAGATTTTAACGATGCTCATAAAAGCTATTCAGTGCTGAGGTTCTGGGGGTACGAGTACGACTACAACAAAAAACATAATTATTTTTTCGTAATTTATTCATTGCTCCAGGTCTCTGATGTAGATCATAAAAAAAATTATTGCACACTTAAAACCTAAAATAATTGATAATTAAAAAAATAATAACAAATACAAAGAAGTCATTTATTTTATTTCAAACAGCATTAGATGTCACATTTTGTTAAAAAAAAGACAACTGTGACGTTTTTCACGTTTCTATAAACACAACAAATTCCATCATTCCATTCCCTTCCCATTGTGGACACCCTTAAAGAATCTTAAGCAGGGTATATCGCCAATATTTTTACCTCGAAAGGACCGTATAAAGAAAAAAGAAAATTATTAATTTATATAAAATATGTTTATTTAAAGAGTAATCCATTTTAGGTTTTTTAACGAAAAATCACAGAAACTTCTATTATTAATTATGATTCGAAAGAGCATTCCTTGTCATTAATTTTTGAAGATTATCTCTTTCAAATGTTGGCCGCGGCTTTGTCTCAGATGGTCAATCTGTCAATCTAATTTTCGATGATTCGTTCGAGCAATCCGACTGGTAATTGGCGAATGACCCCCGAGTTGCTTTGCTCCAAGGCCTGTAACGAAACGGGATTGCCCTCATAAACTTTAGACTTTACATACATATCTCCACAGGGAAAAGTCTAACGGTGTGACACACGATATTGGTGGCCATTTGACCCGCCGTAAACGTGAAATGATCTCCTCACCGAAGTGTTTTCAATAAATCCATTGATTGATGTGATGTGTGGGAGATGGCGCCGTCTTGTTGAAACCAAATGTCGCCGTGATCACAAGCTTCAATTTCAGTCATCAAGTAATCGGTTATAGCGCGATAACAGTCGCCATTGACACTTACGTTCTCACCGACGTCATTTTTGAAAAATTATGGACCGATGAATGGCAGCTCTTGAATCTCTTTAGGTTGCTCTTGGTCCTAAATGCGCAATTTTGCTTGTTTACATACTCATTGAGGCAGAAATGAGTTTCATCGCTTAAGGGGGTATTCTACTCTAGAAATCAAATTTTGGGCAGTTTTTTGAATTTTAATTAAAAAAAAAACCAAATCCATTTTTTTATGGTGCTTTTATTGATATCTTAAGAATACAGAAAAAAAAATTTACAAAAAAATATTAAACATTAAAATAATTAGAGGGGGGGGGAGTGAGAGACAGGTGTAAAAAGAATGGCGATTCTTGGTGACATTGATCCTGACTCTCCTGGTGGTCTGAAAAAAAAAAAAATCAAAAGAAATTCTTAATCAGTAAGGATACTGTTATAGTCCCTACCTCAGGGAACACGAATTGAAAAATTCGACTGCCTGAAAATAAAAATAATTTTTTACGCTTTTTTTTTGAAATTCCAGATTTTTTTTTTAAATATTAAAAACGAAAATTTTGACACGATGCTGGTAGGAATGATAAAGAATTATATAAAGAAGGTTCACACAAAATTTCAAATAAATTGGTTGTATAGAACTTGAGATAATGCCGGTACCGTGTGGAAAAAAGTAGTTTCGAGAAAAACGCGTTTAAAAAAGTGAGTCTACCTAACTACCAGGCTAGGCACTGCGTCACTAAAGTAACGGTAGCTCTTAAAATAATTTTAATTTTTAAAAATCCTTTGGAGGATATGTTCTTAAGGGTCTAAACTTTAAATATATGAAAAAAATCGAATTTTTCAAAATTCTAGAGTAGAATACCTCCTTAATAAAATTTGGCTCGAAAACGTTGGATCTTCTTGGAACTTTTCGAGAGCCATAGAGCGAAGTAATGTCGCTTGAGAAGTCGCTTTTCAGCTCTTGCACCAGCTGTATTGTGTACGCTTTCAATCTAAGATCTTGACGTAAAATGTGCCAAGTCGTTCCATATGTCAGTCCGAATTGCTGTGAACGGCGTCGAATGGACTCTCAACGGTCTTCGTGTGCTCTTCGCGCTACTGAGTGCTGCACACGATCTATTAGATTAAATATTATATAATATTAAAAAAAGGCCATTGAAAAAGGTACATCTACTTGGATCACCCTTTATAACTAAATAAGATAGCGTTTTGCTAGTCTTTATAGCCACGCTGTTTGTTATAAACAACCTTCAAGTCAAATTTAGAATACTTAAAAAGAAAAAATTATATTTTAGTAAGATCTTTTTCTTGATGCTCATCAGTCAAATTGTATGCTAGCTGTGTATGTATATATTAAATTACAAATTATAGACGCCATACTCACGCTTTGGGGCGGATTCCTCGTTTGCAGTCCACCCGGATGACTGTCAATTGGACTTCGAAGTGAAATGGTGGAGCCATGTTTCATCTATTTTCACATATCGACGCAAAAACTCGTTTTTTTACACGTGCCCATCTTCAAATACTGCTCCCAATTATCAATTCGTTGTTGTATTTGGTCAAAAGTGAACTCGCACGGCACTCACTTTACACAGAACTCTCTCAACCTCAAATATTCCTGAATTATACTTGTATGATGTACACGTTCATTGATGTCTTTGGAGTGCCTGCTTCCCCGAATATCATCACTTCACCAAAATTATTTTGCGGATTTTCTTGATGGTTGCTTTTCCTGGGTAGTAGTTTGCTTTAACTGTATTTTTTTCTTTCAAAAGCAAAATTTTATCAACGCTCGAAATTCCTTTTTATCAATTTTTTTTCACAATATCAACAGTTGCTTCACTCAAAATGATATGATTCTCAAATTAATTATCCGATAGCTGTCAAATGTATACACGCTCCTATTGAAGGTTAGAACTAACTAAAAATCATATGAATTTTATTCTAATAGCCCCATCTATGGTCTGGCTGAGGACTTTTCAATTGATCTGGGTCCGAACGCCTTTGGAGCTACAGCATTTCAAGCATCTATCCTTTCATCATTCCAGAAATTTCAAAACTGCTTACTTATAAATTTTTCTGCACATCGATTTTAAAGCGAAAATAAATTTTTTTCTAATAAAAAAAACTAAATTTTGAAACTGATTTACTTTGTGCAAGAATAGGCCAATGTTGTGTATTGTGTATACCCAGTCAAGCAGAATTTTATGTTCATACTATTTATGTACCTACATATGTGTATATTTTATAACCGTAAAATGTGTTAAAATTCATTTAGACCCACAAAATGTCAAATTCCCAACACAAGTTCTACAAGATTGTTCTACAATAATAGAGAAACTTGCCGAAATCACAGCTGCAATGTTGCAACATCATTCCGCTAAACTTCCGCAATGCCCGCATTTTCGCTTTCATAGAGCATCATTAAAATTCATCATGTCACAGCCAAGTGTTTGCCATGAAATCATTTGTTCCGCCAGCACGCCAGTAATAAAACTGCTTGACCATGGCAACCTAAGCAAAGTTCGAGATTGAATGAGATTTCGCAGTCAGTCGGTCGGCTGGTGGTATGTCGGTATTCAAATTCGTATCACAGTCAAAGGTTTTAATAAACGAATTTTATGGCAAATGCCGGTCGCATGCCAGATCTCAAACATTGGCAAATAAAATATCGGCTCCTTGGTGATGGCATTTGGCCGCCTGCTGCAAAAAGCTGGAACCTTTGAGAACGTAGCGCGTGCCGGTGGTTTGAGATGACGTTGACTTTATGACAGTGGGGTCGACAGAGTGCTTGTAGCTTTTGTTGTTAGCCATCTGGAAGCATTGTGTTTGATAATAGTATGCATACATAGGCGTATGAGTGCGTATGTGTGTGTGCGCCTTCGTATAAATCTTGCACGTGGCTGGGCAGCCGCATACTTGTATTGCTGTTGATGGTCGCAGCTGGTCGAGTCCCTTTTAAAAGGCACAAAATGAAATCCTTTTTCCCTTTTATTTTCAATATAAACAACACTTGAAATTTCTTGTAGTATAATCACAAAACAACTGTACGTAGGCAGCAGCTTGGAACGGAAGAATGTCGGTGCATGCGAGTGTATACGCGTACGCACGTACGTAGATAGGAATAAAAAGAAAGATAACGGCGCTCTAGCAACGGTAGCAATAATGGTAAACGAACGACAAACGACAGGGATAAGAGCAATAATAATAATAATAATAATAATGAAATATGCTTGCGGCAAGCAAAAGCGCATATTGGGCATGGTATCTGTGTACCGACATCAACTGCTTGAACTGACTTGGCTTCTTGTCGGCGACAGACACTCATACACATACACACCTTTACCTACATACATACTCCCTGCGTCTATTGCATCTGCAGGCCACAGTATGTGACGTGGAGGTGTGGAGGCACATATTGTTTGGGGTATGATATGTGAAACGCGGCTACACACACCTACACACATACATTTTGGCCTTTGCGTGACATAGCAAAACCGCAAATTAATTACAAAGCGTATTCAAACAGTTATTGACCATAATTCATTAACCATACCAACCGCCGAACCCGGTGCACCCCTAACCCCATCAGCCAGCAACATTCCAGCGCGCTGCCTTCCATCGCCCCTGAAATGCCATAGCGGCATAATTTAACTCTGATTGCTGTGTAATAATAACCGTTACAGGCGGTTGAAACGGCTGAAGAAATTAATAATTTAATATTTAACCACAGTCCGTAAGCGAAGAAGAACGTTTTTGGTTATGGTTGCGAAACCGTCGCACCGCTCCACATACTTTGTTCGCCGTTTTTGTATGCCATGTTGCAAATTACGTCAAATTAGTGTAACAAAAATGTGGCAGCATTGAAAGTCGCTCAGCTGTGTATATAACCTATAAATTTGTGACCACAAAGTTCCAAAGTTTTACGGTTTTTATGTCGTCAAGTTAATTTTGATATGTTTCTTAAATATTTTATTGCTTAACTGTGCGCCGGCCATTAGGCACAAAGTGTTGCAGCAATTAACCCTTGTGCGCATTAAAGTATTTATTACGTAACAAATGAAGTTATATGCACCCGCTGTTAAGCAAAATAGTAAGGAAAAAATTTTCGTAGAATTTTCTTCAAACTTCATTACTTTCTTTGATATGTATAGTGAAATGCCAAAAATGTGGAAAATTGCAAAATTTTGATGTTTCCTACATTAATTTATTCATTAACGCTTTATATTAGCACGTTTAAAAAATTGTGTTTAATTCAATTACCGAAAGGCTTTCGGCCTTCCATATTTGATTTTAACTTTTCAGAACAAATGTTTGTATGTACGAGTAGTCTGTAGACTCTTAGTTTCGGTTCCTGCTCGTTCAAGGTTCGATTTGAAGGGTTTTTCTTTCATTCGTGATACAGAATAATTTATTTAATGAAGCAAAGGTTAGGCTTAGGTACGAGTGGTACAATGCCTTCAAAGACGGTCGAAAAATCGTTGAAAACATTTCTCGTTTTAGACGACCTTCGATCTCTTTAACTGTTGAAAATATAAAAAAAGTTAAGGATATGATGTTTGCAAATCGTCAGGCAAGTGTTAGAGGGATAGCAAAAGAGCTCGGCATCTGTCGCGAGTCGGTTCGAATGATTTTTGGATTTTTTGGGTATGAAACTTGCTCGACTCGTCCCTATAAAACTGATTTTTTTTCAAAAGGAGTACCGTAAATAAGTATTTTTAGACATACGTGATCGTGCGAATTCATTGTAACTGCCGATGAGATATGGGTTTATGAGTTTGACCTTGAAATAAGTCAACAATCATCGGTTTAGAGGGAATCCAAAAACTGCACGCCAAAGTAGCTCAAAAGTCCAGGTGATGCCCATTCTTTTGTTTTTTGATATTCGTGGTTTGGTGAATCATGAATTTGTTTACGTCGAAAAAAATGAATACCTTCGTTTAACCACCGTATCCACCAGATTTGGCTCCATGTGATTTTTTCTTGTTTCCTAAATTCAAATTGCCGCTCCGTGGAACCCGTGTTCAGTCGACGGAAGAGATAAAACAAAATTCGCCAAAGGAGAGATAACGAATTTTGTGATTCTGGTAACATCACATATTAGTCAAATTTAATTTATTTGAATCTGATTTCTATGACATAGGGAAGTCAAAGCACTAAAAGATGAAAATTTAAATAATGTTACCAAGCATGGTAGATACTGGTTGATGGTGTGTGGTGTAATAAGAGAGAATGGGGTGCAATGGGAGCAAATATCGTCGGTTACCTTATTTCGATCGATGTTATTATGAAAAGAATAGACTACTAGGCAATATAAACAAATAATTTCGCACCGTCAGCATCTAACCTCATTTTAAATGGTGTCTACTACTCTATTCTGAATACCCGAAGCAATATGTTTTAGTTTTTTTGGGCGTCTAAAATGGACTTATTTTTTAAAAAAATATTGGACTTTTAAAAATAAATATCAATTACATTTGGGAAATTATTATAACGGGTTTTGAATGTAACTCAAAAGTTTTAATAGACTTATCCCCTCAGAAGTTTGGTTCTTGTGTTCACTGTATAAAAGAGTGCTACCAAAATAAATGCGAATTCTTAGGAATCAACTGGCTGTTTAACAAAGTATTGTGACATAGTAATGCTATAGTTTTTCTGAACGAAATGAGGTACCGTGGGAAAATATTTTGCAGCTTGTCTCATACCAAAAAACATCAAAAAAAAAATTGTTTCGTTTGATTGAAAAAAGTAGGCGCTTTGGAAAGACACATCGACGAAGCGCCTCTCATGCGTAAAACAATAAAAAAATTTATTTAAAAATGTTGTATTTGAAATTTTATTTTTGTACTGAGATTTTTTATCCTTAAAGATGAAACATTATTAAAAACTTGACAGAAATATTGAAAAGATTTGCAGCTTGCTTTGGGTTAGCTTTATCTATCACTTTATTATGGCACAGAATTGTAGTATTTAAGCAAAATTATTAATTTTTTATCGATAAAGGCCTTCGTTTAATAGCAAAAATATTACTATTCAAAGTAATATTACAATTACTATTAATGCAAAAGTAAAAATTAAAGATTTTACCTGAAATCGTTAATAAAAATAGATATCAATTGGTATTTTAATATGAAAAAAATCTTTTTCTGGATACTAAAAGTTAAAAGCGGTCAATCTGCTAAATAACCCCCACTACATAAACAAATAAAAACCATCAAACGGCTACGCAGTTTTGACAAAGTACTTACTTGGCGGCTTACTTGTGCGCACAAGGTGGCCAACACATGCGTTACGTATACGCAGTGGTGATCATTAAAGACGACCACTAGCAGCATACCTACCCACATATATTTAATTTGCAAAGCATAAATGACAGTTTTATTGAGAAAGTTGGGGTGCAGTACATACCTACACACATAAACCACATATTATTTATTACACCCGCTGACCACATTTTCGCAGATACTTTCGACACTGGGTTCTTCTACAACACAACATAACTTCCATATGTACATACATAGTTATGTAAATATATATAAATCTTCTACCGTAGTGATTGTATATATGTTGGTATATGATCACACTTTTCAAGAGTTTGCTACGCCGCGAAGAAGATGTTGTCGGTGTGTGTGTGTGCGTATGTGTGGTTTGTCGTTATGTTATTAATAAAGTTTTTCCCTACATTTTTCATTTCAGGCTTTGCTACATACTCACGATGTTGTGGCCCGAGACGTTTACGGTGAGGAGGCACTGCGCGTCACACCGCCACCAATGGTACCCTACATTAATGGCGACGAAATCGATAATGTGGACAACGGCGAATTGCAGCACGTAACCCGAGTGCGTTTAGTGCAATTCCAGAAGAACACCGATGAACCAATGGTGAGTACAAACAAAGTCGCAGTCGCAGGCAAGCCTCGCAGCTAAAAGCGTCTGCATTCAATGGCAATTCTTCTGCTATTTAAGATATAAAGATATGAATGAGGCTCTTAATAAGATTTATGTGTAACACACATATGTATGTGTGCAACACATTTGTGTATGTGTGTATGTGTCTTTTGCAACAAGCAATTGTATCTACTCAGCGCTAATTTTATAATTGTATAAATTTCTTAAGGGCATAACGTTAAAAATGACCGAAGATGGACGTTGTATTGTGGCTAGAATAATGCATGGTGGCATGATACACCGTCAGGCAACGCTGCATGTTGGCGACGAGATACGAGAAATTAATGGTCAGCCCGTTCAACATCAATCTGTGGGCCAATTACAACGCATGCTGGTGAGTGCCGTGCAAACATACATACATTTTATTTATTTATGCTGCGCTAATGGTTGAATAAATCGAAGTAATGAGTACTTATATGCTTACTTCATTTCCTTATTTTCTCTCTTTTTGTTTATTGTTGCAGCGTGAAGCGCGTGGTTCGGTTACCTTTAAAATAGTTCCTTCTTATAGAAGTGCTCCGCCACCCTGTGAGGTATGAATCTTTATTTAATCATGTATTTAAAAGTCTATAGCTTTCGCCGATACCATTTCTTTTAGTTTAGCGCATGTGAAATTCAAAAAAGAAAACAAAAACAGATATGTGATATGTCCTTAATGAGCACATTCCACGGCGTAACGACACTTAAGAATTGAAATTCAATTAATTGCACTTAAGTATTTAAGTATTAGTTTGCGCACTATTCCATAATTATATTTCTTTCTTTTTTACAAAAATTGGCTAATATCCTCTTATTTGTATACTTATTTAAATAGTTAACTTTTAGTTTCGGTATCGAATTTCCTATTAATTGTAGTTGATTTCTCATAATGTGTTTCTCATATTTTCCATTAACATTACTTTTACATTTCTACACTCATGTACAAATGCAGCTTTTCAGGATAAGACCAACTCCAGTACTTGTAAGTAAAATCAACATCATTGTAGCTATTTCTATTAATTGCTTATGTAAACAAGTGCCGCATAACGACAGTCATATTTTGTATTTTGAAGAACTGGCACCAAATACACTTTTATGAAGCGCGTTAGTTTTGTAAATTTTAGATTGTTTGCATTTTATTCGTTAGCTTTCCTCAATATCTCCAAAAAGAATGAGCAGTTGAAAAAAATATTAATAATATTAATAACATTTTTTAGATCATCTGATGTTTTTAGGAAATTCTATGACATTGCAACAAGTAATACAAAATACTATAATAGTTTTGTCATGCTAGCACTCCATTTATAAATATTGAACAACGAGTGGGTCTGTTTGGCACTGTGTGAAAATAAGCAAAGCCTGTGGATAGCAGTGTCTACTCTGCACTATTCTTTTAAGCTTGTTCACAAGAATATTTTTCAAAAATTTACGTAATAACTTATTCCCTCTTCCAACATCGTATATATTGTGACAGCATAAAAAATCGATTTTGGGAATTAAAAATAATATTGAATCAATAATTTTAAAATTTTAGGGCATTTTTATTAATTTTTTTTACGCATTGATCTGATATGAACAAATTCTTCCTAGATTTCACTATTGCGTTTGTCAGTAATTCATTCTAAATTTCTTGGAGATATCTCGTCAAATGAAGAAGGTTTCCATACAAGAACGTAATTCCGAATGTTTAGCAGGTGTGGCAACTATGTATTTGCTATAGTGGTCCGATATGAGCATCTTCTTGCAAAATTGCAGATCGATATCTCAAAATCTGAGGGACTAGTTCGCGGGTATACATACGGACAGATGGACATGGCTAAAGTTTTAGTACGTAAATAATTTTTTTTTTTCAAAATTTTACGCTAGGTGTCCTTAAGAAGAATTGGGACCGACGGTGCATAATTTATTACTTGCCTTCTAAAAATTAGCAAACAGTTTGGTCTCGTACTAAATGGCAGATATTCTACTTCTCTGATAAATTGGACCACTGCGCCGAGGAACCTACTTCTGGCAGTATTTTCTCCACGCATAACCGCCTAGAGTTATGTGGATGGAGCGGAGTGGCTGGAGAAGGGGCATTGTGACCTTTTTCACGGATAGATCGAAGCTCAAGTCGAAGCTTGGAGGGAAAGGCTGCTGTCGGCATCTTAATTAATTGTTGTTTCTGACTGCCTGTGTCTTTTAAGCAGCATAACTAGCAAGCTTCAAGGTTGCATCAGATGTACTTCTTCAAAGAGCGCTAGCTGTAGCTACTCCGTTAGCAGAGACACAAGCCTTGAGCTCGCTGGCTGTGAGCCCAAAGCTAGTGAAGGAGTTCATAATCTCACAATCAATAGCTTCAGTCTGCTTCCATATTGAACTTGCCTGTGTGCCTGGCCACAGTGGAATCTTCGGTAATTGTAAAACCGATGAGCTTGCATTCGAGCCATGTTCTGTCGTCTGTGCGCGAGGATGCCTTGGTCAGCGGAAGCATTTGTGTGGATTTCGAAATGCTTCTGGGCCAGAGTGGAACGTAGAAGTCCATTGAACTATTAGCTCTTCGAAAGGCTCACATTGCTGCAATGATAGGCGTTCTAACTAGATATTGTCCTTTTGGCACTCACTCAGTCAGTCTAAGAAGGAGAGCGCAACTTGTCAATGTTGTAATGACGAGGATCAGAGGAGAAGGCCTTGTCCAGCTTTCGCCAGACTAAGGTTTAAACATTTCGATTGCCATACTTTTTGCGAACCCAGTGAATTGGCTGGAATTGATATTAGCTGTCGCAAGTAATTTATGACAGGCTATAGGTGTTTTGTCGATATGCGACGATCTTTTTGATCCATACTGATTAGTTCTGGGCATTGCAACGTACAAGCATTTCTAGGCATCCATATATGAGATTTTTTTGTGCGCTCACGAAAAGTCAACCTATCTACTCTACTTAACCTAAATAATTAATAAAAGGACCGAACATTTTTGCCTAGTAGTAACCAATAATATTTTATTAAGCCTTTGTAAAAAGAGCTTTTAACAAATTGTATTTAATTTATTATTCATCAGAGATTGCTGCATCGGCAATGACATCAAATTTAATTGATATTCTGTTAGTAAGGGATTCAATTGAAATTAATTTCGCAAAAGTTCGTCTGAAAAATAGAATTTTATTATACAATATTTTAAATGAACGTAAATTTCTCGTGCGGCTGATTACTTTGAAAAACCCATTATTAAAATGCATAGTAATTATTAAAATCTTAAAGAGCAAAGCCATAATGCGCTTTTTGTTGCCTTCCATTATGAACACATACTATCACAGAGGATAGTCAAATAAGAAGTTAACAAAGTCTCGCTCATACTTTAACACTAAATTTTCAGACACACACACACATACACATACATTTATCTATGGTAGTTACAAAGTAGCGATGCTTCTTTCTTCGAGCATATAGTCAGTGAAGCGGCATTAGCAGTTAGTGGGCGTAAAAAGATCAAAGTGTAGCACAAACAGCATTTTGTATGGCAAAATGAAACCGACATTTAATTTTTATCCTCTTATTTGCAGATATTTGTGCGTGCACAATTCGATTATAATCCTTTAGATGATGAGCTTATACCATGTGCTCAGGCAGGCATCGCATTCCAAGTCGGTGATATTTTACAGGTGAGCGCATTCACACGCCACACTACAAACTAACACGCATAATAACTAAGGAGTATGCCACTGTTGCATAGCACACGGTTGATTTGCTAACGGTTGTGATTAAGGAAGGGCCAAATTTTTGGTTGTGCCTTTCGTGCCGCACACTTAATGTGTTGTGGCATCAACCGCAAAATGCGTTGATGGAAATCGAATATTATCGTGTTATTAACAAAGTGTGCACATAAATATACACACAGACACACACATATACATATACAGTATATGCTAAATTGATTTGTCTAACTTAGATTAATCTATTCATTTATATTTGATTTATCTCATTAATAAGATTATAAGCAAAGACGACCATCATTGGTGGCAAGCCCGATTAGACACGGTCGGTGGTTCGGCCGGTTTGATACCGTCACCGGAGCTGCAGGAGTGGCGTATCGCATGTAACGTTGCGGATAAGACCAAACAGGAACAAGGTGAGTGGCAATCGCCAACATAATTAACACACAGCACGCTTACCACACTCTCTAATTGTGTCCTCCTCCGCCTCCGAGAAGAGCAACTTCAATGTAATTGGTTGTTGATTGTAAAATTTAACCTCTAACAAATTATACTCGCATATATATTAACTGTGTATATGTATTATAAAGTATTGTACGTCTATAACATGTATGTGCTGTAGTTGAAAAATGTATTTCTGAACTCGATTTGATTACCTTAACCCGTGTGTGCGTCTAAGTAAATATATATTATATGAAATTTATATTCTTTAGTATGACCTATGACCCGATAATTTAGTATGATTTAGTATAATTTAAGCATTGTTTTTCGTTGCCAAAAAAACAAAAAGTTTAATTATGCGGCATTGAGTAATTCAAATTGAGCCATTATTTACAAACCGAATCGATAGGCGAAAGTGCCAAATGTCGGCCAAGCCATGCGTGTCAGCGGCAAATTAATGCAAAATAAACATGACTATTCAAATTGTTAACTGCGCTGGGTTGCGCAAGTATTCAATGCCATTAATTATTTTCGTCGATAATTTTTTTTTTTGTTTTTCAGTTCCTTCTATTTTCCTCATTTAATTTGTATTTGTAATATATGTAAATGTATGTATTGTATAGTCAATCATGCCTCTAGTTAAACTTGCCAATTGTGTTATGTTGTGATTGTCTCCCTTCTCTTATCCACATTACATACATACAATTTTGATCTCATTGTAATGATGATGTCATGTTGCTGATAAACATATCTTTGATAATACAAAATTAATACAAAAAAAAAACGAATAAAAAAATGTTGGTGATGGTGAATAATGTAAAATACAATAAAACGCATATTAACCATAATGATAAACAGGAGAAGGTGCCGCTGGCTGTTCCGCCCACGCCGATGGGTGTGATGGATCGACAGGTAGTTACCGTAAACAATCACCCATGCAACCGCTACTTAACCCCAGTTGTATAATTCTCACACACCAATCACTCGCTCACTCACGCGCCGCCCAAGTCAACCCCACACGCTCACAAACGCACACACACTCTTTCTTATAGTTATATCGTACATAAAGTAAATTTTTCCAATAGTTGATTGATTTAAGCATTTTCACCCCTCAAGAAAAGCGTTACTTGCCAGCATATGCTATTGTTGCTCACGATTTGTGCGGCTTTGGAGCCGTTTACACTTTGTGTTTGATTTTAGTAGTTAAAGACCTAGAGTAGACTTGCACACAACTTACTTGCCATTTTGTTGCTTCGCTCGAAAGCCATTCCCAATGTATGTAGATTCCAATGGCTGTCACATTAAAAATTAAAATAGAAATTTTTGGGGCACATTTTTGCTGCTCATCCCGTGCACCACACATTCCACCCAATCACGCACACGACTGTTTCCATAAATTGAGATTTAGTTGGTAATTTCAAGTCCTTATGCCACATTTATGCAGTGCTTTTACCTAGAAACCCACTTAGTAACCTATTGGTTGCCCTTCCTCGTAGAGTAATTAATTCTCTTAGTAATTATGTATTTACCATTTATTAAGTACAACTTGAATATATGTAAATATTACTAATTAAATAATAAATTAAAAATTTTATATAGCATAGTTAGAATAATTCGTTATACGTTGTGACAAAAAAGCATCCGGAAGGAACTGTCCTTAATTACTATATCACATACATATAAGCGCGATCTCTCAACCAATTTGTTTACAGCTTAAGTTGGTACTCCTCAGTAGTACGTTGCGATTTTTATAATGGATAGGAATATCGATCAAATAATTTGTCTCAAATTTTGTATTTCTAATTAGATTTGGTGTGGGGAATCTTTGCGAATGTTGGTAAAGGCTTACGGTGATTAAGTTTTATAAAAACGCAAGCATACGAGTGGTACAAAACTTTAAAAGACGATCGGGAAATCGTTGAAGACGTAATTCGTTCTGGACGGCTTTCGACCTCTTCAACTAATGAATATATAAAAATGTGAAATACGAGTATATGGTGCTTGAAAATCGTCAGGCAAGTGTTAGAAAGATGGCAAGGGAGCTCGACAACTCTCACGCGTCGTTCGAATGAATTTGATGGATATTTTGGCTATCAAACGTGTTCTTGCTCGACTCGTCCCGATAAAGCTGAATTTTTATTTTACAAAAAAAGTACCGTAAACAGGTCTCTTTGGACATGCTGGATCGTGTAAATTCCAATCCCACTTTCATGGAGAGCATTATAACCGCCGTCAACAATTCTCGGAATGGAGAGAAAAATCAAGTCGAAACCAAAAATAAAACATTCCAAAGTCGCTCAAAAACAAGGTGACTCTCATTGTTTTTTCGATATTCATGGTTTGGTGCATCATGACTTTGTTTCGGAGTAACAGACGATTAATAAGGAGTTCAATTTGGCCGTATTGAGACGTTTGCAGGAGAATACCCGTAGAAAACGACCAGAATTTTGGAAAAACATTCATGGATTTTACACGATGATTATGCACCATCGTATCGGGCCACGATTGTAACCGAATTTGAAGACAATAACGCAATGAATACCATCGATCAACCACCGTATTTGAATTCGTGTGATTTTCTCTTGTTCGCCAAAATGAAATTGCCGCTCCGTGGAACCCGTTTTTAGTCGACCGAAAAAATAAAACAGAATTCGCTGAAGAAGCTGAAGGCCATCCCAAAAAGTGTTTAAGAAAAGTTTTTCGAGGACTGGAAAAATCGCTGGCATAGGTGTATTACGTCTTGTAGGGATAAAATAAATTTTGATGAATGATTAAATATTTTGAGTTTTAGTTACAATTTCCAGGGACTTTTTTGTCACAATGTAAACTATAAATTTTCATTCTGCGCCATTGTTTATACTGATAAACCTGCCTAAGTCGTTTGTAAAATTTTAAAATAGTTTTTACATTTTAAAATGGAAATTTATAAATTTTGGTAATTAATTTTCAACAATGGCTTGTATTTGAATATATTATCTACTAGAATATATTATACTTATACATATACTAAAAATACTAAAGTTCGTTAAATTTGCTTTTAAGGTTACGGTTGCAAATGGGTCTTATTTCATGTAAATGTATAAAGCGATTTGTATAAATCAAAAACACATAATAGTGGAATAACAAGGCTAATAATTTGCGTTTTTTCAACTCATCGAATAATTTTCATCAAATTTATAAAATACTGTGCCATTACATAGTTCAATTATATTCATCACAAATGGGTAAAATTACAAAAAAACGAAAAAATAAGCGAATATGCTTGAAGTGCGATCACCCAACCGAAATTTTCACCCTTATGTGTCAGAAAAATGAGAATTCTACATTTTTAGAAAAAATATTTTTCCCTAAATTTTACCATAGAGGAGTGCGTTCTCAAGAAAAGAGATAGTGGTAAAAGTCTCTCTCTCTCTCACCGTGTTGAAGCTACAGCGCTGAGTCAGAGAACATAAAACAATAGGGGGGTCCTCTTGCTCTTGCAAAACATTTGCACGGTGCACGAGTTGCAGGTTTTTCCACCTATTATTTTTGTGCAATGACACGAAAAAAATAATTGCAACCCTATGCTAGCAGTCAGTTTACATTAATACATATTTTGACGATAAATTGTTGAGGAAGGTAAATTTTAAATAGATTTTATAATTTCTATTTAATTTATAACGATGTGTTACAGTTTTTTTTGTTAAGAATGAATGCAGAGGGTGTGCCAATTCACAATAGCCATGCACAATAGTCATTTACAATAAATTGACCATTCATATACTCGTATCACTAGATTCTGCAATGGGTGCTCTCGTGCCTTTGTATGTTTCGGTATAGGAGTTTTGCTGTTATCTTGCAAGAGCATGAAAACCCCCCTAATGAGAAGGTTCAGGTTCGACAGCGAACAATTGTAAAATTTCAACTGGGGAACTCACCTCACAACGATGGAACTCACCCCGTTAAATATTAACAATGCTTTAATTTTAACAGAATTATAGCTTTCTTAACATGATCAACCTGTTAGTTTTGTTAATAAATCAATATATTTATGCCATGCGATTTCTAAATTTAAATTAAATATTTTACCAAGAAACAAATAACTGAAAAATTCTAAGCTCAAAGTGCTTTCTGCTTTAGAAACCCTCAGCACTTGTGATAAAGATATATTTCCGACGATTCATACCCTTCTGAATATTCTCGAGGTATTGTAGAATTTAACAAGACAATAAAAACAAATTTGATTTTTTGAAACCCGTAAACCCCTTAATGGAACGGTTATTTCTTTTTATCGAAAACGACCTGCTGAATGAATTCGTTGTAACACATAACATTTTAAAGTTATGATAAATTGATGTACTATAAATAAATAAAGGCAGTATCAAAATTATATAGCATATTTTTTATTAAATTTATTAGTTTTGCCAAAAAAAAAAAAAATACATATATATATATACATATATACTTAGTACAAAGACAACGAATCCAAATAGCTAAGGTAAAAGTGATCAATGTAAAAAATAAGTCAGATATTCCGAAGGAAAATTATGATATAGCAACTTTTCTCTTACGAACAGTAGAATCCGCTTTCATTAGAAACCAGCAGTGATGTGCTTTTTCAGTGTGAGAAATTGATTTTGATACTGATGCTGCTTTGGATACTCTATTTTACTCGTTTTTTATTTTTTTGAATTTCCTCTGATACTAGTCAAACATAAATAGCGATGATATACTTGTACGCGCTAAATCATTGGCCCAGCAAAAAGCATAGAAACAGGCTTCCCATTATATCACTAATTTAATTTTACTAAACACGAAAAAAGGATCCACTCCTTATTTTTCACCACAGAATGACCAAAATAAAATAAAAACGGTCGTTTAACCTTCTCAATAGGAATTCTTACTTGAAATTTAATAATGTAGTTTCCATAAACATAAAAAACATCTCCGGCTGATTTAAACACTTGCGATGATCAGTTTTCGCCACGGCTTTCCAAAAAACGATATGATTACCCGAATAAACTGTTAGAATGATCTTAAGAACACTAAAGCTTCTAGTTTATAGTCCTACTGAGTTCGGCATTAAAACAAATTTGCAATTAAAGACGTTTGATTTTTTGTTTTTAACGAAGGTAACCGTAAATAGTATTAACACTATTACTGAACAATGTGACGTGTTAGACAATCATATCAATAGACAATATTGGACAATGTTAGAACAATCATGTCACACAGTGTAATTTACTGAAGAATATAATATTTCAAAAAATGTTTACAGGCTAAGTGCGTGAGGTTGTAGAATATTTACAATTTATTATTATTTAAATTTTCGATTGAAATGCGGCCTAGGGACATCTTTAAGTACGAGCTTGTATGTATTTTAAAAATATGTAATTTTTGATGTTTGCTTCAAAACAGATTTATGGACATTGCATTGCTTGCTGACAAAAACTAAATCACAATAATGCATGGCCAATATTTTTTCAGCATGAAAACTTATTTTTGGGAAATACACACACTCCCTGAATTTGACTTTTTCATTTTCCTCGAAACTTTGCCAAACAGTTGCTTTAATTCGGTTCTCTTTATTCACAGTAAATTGTTCGATCTTCGGGCGTAAGAAGAAACAATGTCGCGACAAATACTTAGCTAAACACAATGCCATATTTGACAACTTGGATGTGGTGACATATGAAGAGGTTGTAAAAGTGCCAGGTATGCATTGCTCTTAACGGTTTCAAATCAAATTGTATGCAACTAAACATAAACATTGTTTTACTGCTAGTCGGTGATCCAAACTTTCAACGGAAAACGTTGGTTTTGCTTGGTGCGCATGGTGTGGGTCGCCGTCACATTAAGAATACACTAATTTCCAAGTATCCCGATAAATATGCATACCCCATACCACGTGAGTACTACTTGTATAAAAATGAAAATGTAAATTATGTATATTAAATTTCGATATGCTTATAGATACAACGAGACCTGCAAAACCGGAGGAGGAGAGTGGACGCAGCTATTACTTTGTATCGCACGACGAGATGATGGCCGACATTGCTGCGAATGAGTATTTGGAGTATGGTAAGTGCTCGGTTTGAAGGTTTGCCAAACTAATTTATATAAAATCGCTAAATATGGTATTTACATTGTAGGTACTCATGAGGACGCCATGTACGGCACCAAACTGGACACCATACGTCGCATACACACCGAAGGCAAAATGGCCATATTGGACGTTGAGCCACAGGCGTTGAAGATTCTGCGCACTGCAGAATTTACACCCTATGTCGTGTTTATTGCGGCGCCATCATTACAAAATATCGCCGATGTAAGTCGCAACGAATTATTTGCGTAGCATTCATATTATATTTTGCTATTTTCGTTTGCAGTACGATGGCAGTTTGGAGCGTTTGGCAAAAGAGTCCGATATGTTACGTCAATTGTATGGACACTTTTTCGATTTGACGATCGTAAACAACGATATAAGCGAGACAATTGCCACGCTGGAAGCGGCCATCGAGCGTGTACACACCACACCACAATGGGTGCCAGTTTCATGGTTGTACTGACAAGACAGTGAGCTTGAGTGTCCCGACTGCTTAGAGGGCTGTGACTGTGAATGGGAAGCATACGCAGCCGGTGCCCAACAACCAAATACGGGCCTCTTCTGAACTATTACAACAAACAATAGCAAATCTAATAAAAAAGCACCGTTAAAGAACATCACTTGGGGAAATCAACTTACATAGTATATACACACGCGTATACCGAGGAATGATTATTAAATAAGAATTAAGGCAAGACGCATAAGTAAAAAACAAAGCAAATGGAAAAGTGCATAAAAAAAGAAAACATAAAGACATATTTACTTGCAGCAGTGCACAAAGTGACACCAGCAAATACACACGAAACACAAACATACACTAGTTCGTAGAAAAATTTATAAATGAAAATTCGGGTGCAACAACATTATAAAGAAATATAGTATAGTATAGGCAATAAAGAAATAAAGAAAAATTAAGCATTAACACTTATACACAGACATGCATACATTCCAAATAAATGAAAAGACAACGTTAAGAAATTTAGTATGTCTGTTTTGAGTACACGCATACACAAGAATAGTGCAGCAGAAACTTTGAAACCTAAAAATTTTCACGTCTTGAGCATTTTTAAGCACACGAGCAATTTTGCTTATGAGTAGCTAGCAAAAGTGTAATTATTCTTTTCAGGTTCCAACTTTGTTTAATGAAAAAATATTAAAAAATTAGATTTTAAATTTTTAATTCCCATTTTGGGATTAGAAATTTAAAATATTATTTTTATTTTAATACATAATAATTAAATAAAAGTTAAATTATACTTTTCGAGTAGCCTTTAATCAGGGTTGCATATTTTTTATTAAAAAAATATGGTTTAAATTTAAAAATTTAATTAAAATTAAAAATTGAATTTTTAATAATACATAAATTATATTTTCAATTTTTAAACCATGATGTTTAGGATTAAAAATAAAAAAATATTATTTTTCAATTTAATTGTAAATAAATAAAACTTAAATTATATTTTTACGGTTGCCTACACTCGGGTTTGCGATTCTTTTTGTTATTAAAAATGAAAATTATTATTTTTTAATTTAATAATAAAAATCGAAAATTGCAATCCAAGTTATTTGGGATTAATTTTAGACATTATTTTTTAATAAATAAATTGAAGCAACAAATAAATAAAATATTTTTCGAATTAAAAGCTGGAATGAAAAGATATAAAAAAGGAAAAATTTACTGAAAAGTGATAAATTAAAGCAATTAAATATCTATAATTTATTAAAAATTATAGTTCCTTTTTAAAATATAATCAAAATGCGCAACCATCTTTTCGCAACGAAGTAAGCAAAATTTTAAATAAATTTCGCTTTGGAAGTTTCAATTATATTTTTGGAATTCGAAAAATTAATTAAAAATTGGTATTATTTTTATTTATCTCGTTTTTGAATCAAAAATTTTGTGATTTAAAATTTAAAAAAATTAATTAAATATTTTTTTAAATTTATTATTTGCAACCCTGCCAACACTTCAATTCGCAGTAAGAAGAAAAATATTAAAGTTTGCCTTTGTTTTTAAAGTCGCATATTTTATTGATCGAACAGTCAGCCATGCAAATTTCAATTCTCAGCAAATCAGTAGGCAATCGGCAATCCTTGCTATGTTGTTTTTGTCATAGCACTATTGCACGTGTGTTAAATAATGGCAAGTTGTGGAATTTTCAAAATATAAACGACTTTATTTGGCACTTTGTTAAGTTTACTCAGAACAATTGTTACAATTTTTTATTTATTTTAAAACGCTTATGTAAAGTAAAATATATATACATATGTACACACACACACAAGTACTTGTTAAATTAATTTAATGTAACTTTTAATTATAGAACTTCTTGAAATGAACTATTTGAAATTAAGTGAAAGAGAACTTGCAAAATATACTGCATATAATTAATAATTACAATTTTACGAGCGGGTACACAACACAATAAACTAAAAGTATTATTGAAAAGTATTCAACCGATGCAATTAAGAGTGTTTCAAAAGTAAGAGTCACAAAAAGCAAATTAAGTAAATTTTAAATGAGAATCATGCAATTGTAAACAATGAAAGTAAAACACAAAGTAAACAAGTAAAAAGAGTTATAAACAAACAACAACAACCAAATAATATTTGCACTTTTTAACAAAATAATACAAAATGCATAATAAACAAAATAAACGTTGCGGAGAACAAGTTTACGAGCAAGCAAGTTTGCTGAGCGTTAACTCTGCAGCACCAGTCTGTTTAATGCAACGTGAAGAGCAGTGAAGTAAGCACAAAAACAAAAACAAAAAACGATACAAGTAAAGCATTCATACACACATCTACACATTTAAGAATTAAATGAAATAAAAAAGTACATGGAAAAACGTTAATAAAATAAAAAAAAAACGGTAAAGAAGAGAATCATAGTAATAATTTTAGTAAAGTTACTGTCAACCAAATACTAAAACAAAACAAAAGGAACATAAAAATATAAATGAAAAACAGTAAATTGTAAACCAATTAAAAAATATTCGAAACGCGGACACACAGGTATGCAATGAAAAGATAATCGTACAAGTATATTACGTACATACATGCATTAAATATTTGAGAACCGTTACATGGAATCGTTAAGAACGTTAAGCGACATGGTAATAATTTGATTACAAATAACTCAGGTTGAATTATTTCAAAATGTGAAAGCAGACAACTGTAAATGTATTGAATTTTTTCCAATAAACTAACTAAGAGAACCTAACACAAAGCCCCACCAGCAGCACGTAAACCCTTCTATTAAGGCAACACAAATGAAGATCATCACAGCATTACGTCACTGCATATAAGTGTTAACCTTTACACGCTTATACGCGACAGAGGCACACATTTAACGCTGCAGGCTGTCATAGCGAAACCACTAGCATACAATTTCTTTATTGGATTGCAAAAATATGCACACTCATACACACATACATACATATGTACTTGCCGGTACGTATAAGCTTCATTTCCTTGCGCGGGCATTCATTATTGCGTATATTATTAACAGCTTTTTCCATTTCAAAATTTATATGCATTCACAAATAACATTCATAATATTTGTTCGTAATATTTGCCCTAAGTTAGTATTCATTTACTGTTTACACTCTAACGGCAAATATTTTGTAGAAAATAGTATATATTTATATATATATATATATGTATGTATATGTATGCATGTACATATGCAGCGTTGAGAATTTCGATTTCGGTATTAAAAATTAAATTTTCAATTTAAAATTAAAATTAAATTAAATTTTCAATTTAAAATTAAAATTTCAATTTTCAATTCAGATTTCGTGTCCAAGACGTTATTGGGATTAAAAATTAATTGTTGTTGTTTAATTTTTATTGCAATTTTTATTTTTTTATTGCATTTTTTTTTTATTTTAATTTTTTCAAAATGTAATGTAAATTTTTCCGAATGTAAAGCTATTTAAGTCGAATTTTTTTTTTTTTATTTAATTCGTGTAAAAATAATATTTATTTGAGCTTGAACTTATTTTCAATGAAGTGCCGTTCAGAAATGTAAGCGCCTGTTTTAGTTTGATTTTTTTTTGTTGGTGATTCTTGGGTTTAGTTGTTTTACTAATAATACTACTCAAAACCTCTATCCATATATTTAAAACTGCCGTTAGTGCATCTATATATTTTAATAGTTTTGTTTTATTTTATTTTTAGTTTCAATATTTAACCACATTCGTGTCATGAATAGTATGGAAAGAAAACTAACAACAACATTTGCCACAAAGCATTACATACATACATGCAACTATTTCACCAGTGACTTTTCATTTCACCCAGAAAAATGTTCACCAATCAATCACAAACGTGAGTAGACACACATCATACCCACACACAAACATGCATACATACTAAACCAACAGACAAATATATTTACCGTATTTCTGAGCTTATTTTGTAGTTTTTGAGAGAACTAATAAACTTTTGTAAGTATCTTTAAGATTCTATGGTTTCAAAGGGTTGATGATTGTAATCGAATATTTCAGCAAATTTAAAGAGAGATAATTAAACAAAAACGCGAACGCAGCTATACTACTCATGCTATGAAAATGTGGGGGGAAATGTGAAAAAGTTCCCCCCCACACAATGAATAGTAACTGTACTTCACACTACTATGCATTAAATTAATTGTTAATTTCAAAAGGTATACACACTTTCTAACTAAGAGACATAAGAGAACAAACATGTGCTGCGTGCATGTTGGTTAAACACTAAAACAAAAACAAAAACAAATGATAAAAGAAATAAGTCATATAAAATAGGCGGTATAAAATTGACTAAGAAGTGGTTGAGACCATTTGAAAACTGTTGCCAAACTAAACTTAAATCGCTCAATTTACGTTTTACTAAAATGAAACTAGATTACAATTAGATTTAAATAGACTACTATATAGACTAGGAAGATGCCTGGTTAAGGAGCTAGTTGGAAGTCCAAGTCCCACATCCTGCCACAACATTATTGTACATTCCCTCATCGAAAGCAAACACAGCGCAACTTCTCATCTCTCATATGTATGTTTAACCGTTGTTTTCCTCCCTATGACCACTCTCCTGCCTTAGTTCCGCACCACCTCGCCCATTTTACTGCAATGTTTTTTTTTTTTTATAGTGAAAATATACAGCTGCTTAGATGCTTACTTAAACAGGGCGTGGTAGTAATTATGATTAGATATGAATTACATAATACGAGTAAGGGGAAATTTACTCAATAACGGTACTTAAATTAGCAATTCAAAGTAGGTTTTCATTACAAAAAACGCTAACATACAAACATACATACTTATAAATTATCACTAACGTACACACTACTAGCGACATTGACAAAATTAATAAACATTTAATACATTTAAAGAAAATCACTGCTTTGAGAATCAAAATTACACATACATACATACGCGTAGAATAAAATTTGACGAAAATCGAGAAGCCGAGCAGCCGAGCAGCCGAAAGCGAACGCACTTTGCTCTACAGCGCCAGAGAGCCAAACACACACTTTTGTCCCTTTGAGCGAAAGTCATGTTTATTAAAAATCGGCATGCATAAATGAATATAAGTATATATTTACTTGTACAATAAACGAGTAACGGCGGCAAGATCTTGAAGCAGCGCTTGCTTGCATGTCATTATTAGAATTTATTTTCGAAACACTTTAGAATAAATAAATTTAACATTGTTTCAATGAAATGAATTGAAATTTTAAGAAATCATAAGTTGTATTGGGTACCTTAGCTGTACGGGGGTGTAATTTAATTCTGGCTATTCGTAGCAAATGGCTTAAATATTAATTTAATTGTTGAAAGTTTTTTATTAGAATTATCTATACACACATATTTTCTTTAAATGCAACTCATCAAAGAAACAAAAAGAAAAGCGTCAATCATTGCAACAACACTAAAAATCGAGTTTGAGATATGTACATATATACATACATACATGCATATGCAGCACACATACTTATGTGTATGTGTTCAACAGTAATATAAAGCCGTTAAAAGTAATACTAAAATAATGAAAAAACAGTTGTTATTTAAGCAGAATTAAAGTTAAAGAAAATAAAATTAATAAAATTAAAAAAAAAACAATGCAAAGAATATATAAAAAATAAATGAATTCAAACGAAAATATAAAAAATAAAAAGTATATGAATGAAGCCTCTGAGAGACGTACATTCATAGATTCATACATACACAAGTCGCACACACATGCGCATGCGCAGTTGCATATGATATGAATAGTATGTGCATGTGGGTGCGCAGACGCGTGGTTCGTTGGATGCAGATGTGTCGAAACTTTGATGGTAGCGATAATGGTATTAAGAGTCACGGGCGCCATAAAGCCTAAAAGCTGAAGCTGAACATTGAAACAGCATAAATATATAAACTTATATATTATATATATTTAGATTAATACAATGAATCGCATAAAGTCAGTAAGACCAAACCAAACCAAACAACAACAACAACAAAGTGAAACAATACAGTTAAAAAAGACAAAAAGAAAAACAAGAATATAACACTAAATAAGAATTAACGAAAAGCAAAGAAAAGAATGAAATCCACAAAATTAATTAAAAGAAAAAACATGAAATACACCAAAAATAAATTTAAATAAAACGTGTTTTCTTTGTCGCACAGGTTTGCGAAGCAAAAATTTAGCATTGAAGTGAGGATGGCTCGATAAAACGCGCTAGATTGAAACGGATAAAAGCTTTGGACCATTCTAAGAAAAACAAGCTCTCTCATTTTCATTAAGATAACTCACATATCGGCCAATAATGCAATATAAAGTCACCCGGAAGCTCGAAAATCTATATATGAGGTATATGGGGGCTACAGAAAGTATTAACCCCATCAAATTAAAAAAATATACAGTATGTTTGGCATATCAGAAGGTAAGTTTACACCAAACCTTGTGAAAGAAAGCAATTTTTGTACGAGATAAAAGTAAGAACACTCAAAACTTGGTTATTTAAATTTTTCACATAAGTTTTGAGGTTATGTGAAAAAACTCTATACACAAAAATTATGGATCTTTTCATTACTTAAAACATTGCTGTATGAAGTTTTTCTATAGGACTCGTAGTTTTGCCGTAAATCGAGATAAACCGTTTTTAACACTCAAAACTGCAACCAATCTTCTTCTCCCCTTTTCTTCTCGATCTCAGATTGTTCAGTAATTATTTTCCCTTTAATGTTTGTTATTTTATCTTTCCGTGGGTTTCAATCCAAAACGTAGGCTGCCTTTTATATTTCGGGATTAGAGAACAAAAATAAGTATTACTCATCAAAAATGCCCTCATTATTTTTCAAAATATTCTCCATTATGATCTATACACTTTCGCGTGCGTTTGAACCAATTGTCGAAGCACGTGAAAGTGTATTGATTATAATGGAGAATATTTTGAAAAATAATGAGGGCATTTTTGATGAGTAATACTTATTTTTGTTCTCTAATCCCGAAATATAAAAGGCAGCCTACGTTTTGGATTGAAACCCACGGAAAGATAAAATAACAAACATTAAAGGGAAAATAATTACCGAAAAATTTGCCACTTTGATTGATGTATCTCCCAAACATTCGTTAATCGCCTCTTTAGTTGTCGCAAAACGTTGACTTGTTCGTACTGGAAGAAGTCATTCGATGCCTAGTCAAGACTCTATGGTGGATTACTTAGCAAATCAAAGATTTAAGTGCTCAAAATGCAATTGTTTCTGTCGTTGTTTGAGAGCTCGCATTATCGTGGTGAAGAGTGATCCGTCTCCGATGGTTAGTTATCCTGATTTCTTGAAATACAACTGACAAACAAATGATTGTGTGCTACTCAGAATTTACTGTCTTGTGTTGTTCTTCTAAAATTTTGCGATTAGTGAAGTTTTTGCTAAAAACCGGCCATTACTGGCTTTGAAGTGCTTCGTGCTCATACGCGTAAATCCACGATTCATCCATCACCTGTCACGATGTCATTTCGTATTTTGAAACACCGCCAACGTGAACAAATTTTATCGACAATGAAATATTCATGCAATGTCGAATTTATGCTGTTCCCACTAATGCCTATAATTGTCTCAATCTCAAGATAGGTCACGTGACGATCTTGCAATATCAGTTTGCGCACATAATCAATAGTTTTCAGAACAACAACTAATTTTGTACGATCTTCCCGAAATTCGTCGATGAGTGATGTACGACCTCGTTTGCATTCACTATACCATCGATAAACATTGGTCTTTGATGAAGCTTCATCGTCAAGAATTGATTAAGTGCTCGTATGTTAAAACGTTCTGAGTATGCATACCATCCAAAATATCAAACTTTACGATAAAATTGTGTGTTTTCGCATTACAAAATTCCAAAATATAAAATGTATCCCTTTTTCATAATTATTAAAGGCTTCTGCATTAGTCTATCAATTTGCACTCAGCCAAAAATTTCTTAACTGGCGCCTGAATAATTTATTTTTTCTTTCGCCGAACATTTACTTCATTATTATTTTTGTCTTGGCAAATTGAGAATCTGTTAATTAATGATTGGGCCGTTAAACTCTGCTTATATATAAATGGAATTTTACCTATAGCTCTAATTTTTTTGAGAATTTCACATTGTCATAGTAAAATGAATGGGACCGAGCCGGTATTTGACAAGTTTATTAATTAAAAGAAATTTATTAAAAGTTATTATTATTAATGGCATAATTATACAGTAGAGATGAATAAATTTTGAATATAACAAATTAGTTAATATTGGAAAGCTAATTTTTTTGTATAATTTAAAAAAAAATATTTTTTGTATTTGTTATTTTTTTACTAGTTAGTTTGCAGTAAGAAACATAAAGAGAATTTTTTCTCCAAACAAAAAAAGATACAATAAATAAATAATAAGTTTTCAGTTGAGTAATAAGTCTAATTTTGTGCATCCACTTGTGCAATAAATTGTGAATTAGTAACTTTTAAAATTAGTATATTCTTAAATTATATAATTACCATATACTTTCAAGTTTTATAGTATTCATACAATATTTTTTTAAATTCCAAAAATCGCCTTTTTCTGAGCTGTCACTCTAGGTATGACCCGTTTCCGCTATATCTTAAGAAAGAAAATAATTATTTGCACAAGATGAACCTAAACCTAAAGTAGCCTGAGAAAATTACTTTGAACACCGAGATTATTAAGCAAAGCTCTCGACGTTAGTACTCAATTTTAGTCGAGTGGAAAAGCGCCATATTCGTTTTTATTGGTTTTTTTAAGTTTTCTTCCATATCGGGGAAATACTTGTATGTACTAGCTTGCCAAGTTCAATATAGTTCGAATTTCCTAATTTTTAGTTCAAAATCTTACTCTTATGGTAGTAAGGGGCTATAAAATGTGCTTTTGACTACATTATCATCATGTCAGTTATTTCTGCGGTCTTATTAGCGGTCTTAGTCTGACCAGTAGTTCCACTAAGCTCGAAATTTTCAAAAAAATAAACTTTTTATATTAATTTTAGATCAGTTTTAGAAATAGCTAACAAAGTTGCTAAAGCGCTTGGAACTACTCCATTTGTATGAGAATACTAAATTTTATAGGAGCACTTATGTATGTGCGTATTTTTAATACAAGTAATACGAAAAACCATAAATATGCATGACCGTTAGCTGCTTTAATAATAGCCCGCTTATTAACTCACATATACATATACATTGCCGAATGTGTACATTAATACATACATAGTTAGGTCTATACGCTTACTTTAATGCATAATTCAGCGTGTCTTTGAAGTGAATTCTCATTCTGAGTGACTCTGCGCACAGCTTAAATATTCAAGACCACTAGAGTTCCAAAGTCAAGCTGGTCAAGCGACCACCGCTTTTAAGTACCGATGTGTATTCAAAGTACATTTCATATGGAACGTGTGTGTTTGTAAGTTCTTTTAGACGATAATTTGCATGTTGCATACTAAATATTTATTTCAGCTAATTTTTTATGCGGATGATGTTTCCGTAGTGTGATATACAAAATTTAAAATACTCTTTGCTTGCACGTATGCACATATGTATGTATGTTTGTATGTATGGACTTGTGTACATATTTATGCATGCGTGAATGCACGGTTTTTGAAACTTTTGTTACTGTTATTTATTGCCTCTGTAATTTTTATAGCTTATTTTAATGTATCGCAGTGTTATGAATGTTTCAACAAATTCTAAATATAATTTTTTTATTTTTCTCTCAAAGCTGATGTAAAATGTTATCTATTTCGAAGTTGTCTACTTTTTTAAAGAAAAAACAGAGAAAATTTCAAATTTAATGAAAAATCTTTATTATCATTCGAAAAAAGATTCTTTGGCATTTATTTTTTGAGGATCATCTCTTTCAAATGTTGGCGGCGACTATGTCTCAGATGGTTCATCCGTTGAGTCCAATTTTTGAAGACTCGTTCGAGCATTTCGACAGGTAACCGGCGAATAACACGCGTGATGTTTTGCTCCAAGGCTTGAATCGAAGCGTGAATTTTCTAATACGCTTTAGACTTTACATATCCCCACAGGAAAAACTCTAACGGTGTGATATAACGATTTTGGTGGCCAATCGACTGGCCCAAATTTTAAAATGTGCGGACCGAAGTGTTCTCACAATAAATCCATTGATTGATGTGATATAAAGGAAACGGCGCCGATTTTTTAAACCAAATGTCGGCGAAATCACAAGCTTCAATTTCAGACATCATTTTTGAAGAAATATGTACTGATAGTTTCGGCCGAATATTATACAATAATGAATGCAGGATCTCAAGAAGGGTCACGGTGCTGCGAATAGAACACTCAGTTGGCCATAAGTTGAGCGAAGATCGCGAAACACATTCTTTATAGAAAACCTAGATTCCAAAATTAGTTCTTCTTCCGAAAACTATTGATGCTGTGATGCAAACAGATATTCCATGTGATATTTGGCTGTAAAAAAAATTTGTTAAATCCAACATAGTTTGTCAACTGCTCACAAAATGGCTCGTACAGATTGGTCGAGGGAAGGTTAAAAATAATATAACGGTGCTTCGAAACCCCTCTATGATATCGTGACAACTTGTGCCGAATTCACCTTCAAGCAAATGGTTGCTTTTATTGGAATACTCGTAACTGAACATGTCGCAACCATAAAACCAGAAAAAGTAATTTCTGAGTGGTTGTTCGCCAGTTGTCTTTCAAGAAATCTGAACAACCAACCACCGAAGACGGATCACTTCTTCACCACCACAAATCGAGCTCTCACATAACGACTGAAAAAACTGCATTTTATAGCACTTAAAACATCAACTCGATGATCCAACGTATAGTTCTGATTTGGAACAGAATCTATTTTTTTCCTGTAAAAGGAAATTAAGAGTTCAACGTTTTTTGATACCTGAAGCTGCGGTTGATGCGTTCAGAACGCATGTTTTGGAGATGCCAATCATAGGTACCAAAAGGTATATCTCTTAATTGAGTATATTTTGAAAAACAATACAGCGATTTGCAATGATTAATATTTGTTTTTGCTTACTAATCCCGAAGTATCAAAGGCAACCCTGGTATTGCTTGATAAGCTAAAATACTTTAAGAACACCCTACATGTGTTTGTTTTGATATTTTCTAAAATTATGCAATTTTTCTCCCTGAGTTATTAGATCAGACCTTACCAGCTGCAAGGTTTTTATCTCTAATGAAATTATCTTTATCTTTATATCAAATTGTGCAAGTATTGTACTATAATGGCGTAATATTTGTGCATACATTTTTAAAATTCCATCTTATCGTACAAATCCGAGATAATATTACCACATAGATAAACAATTTGTATATTATGAAGCCTTATTTGTCTATACACACGCACACAGTTAAGAGAAACTACATACAAATAAATTAAGCTAACTTAATACTTTTATCACATAATAAATATACATTTATACTTATGTATGTACGTGGATACTTATTACATGAGTAATGAGCAATTGCAGCATTGTGGGCGCCAAAGCGTGTTGACAAAACCCCATTTAGCTGTGCTGACCCTTTTGGAGTGCAATGCCTTCAATATTTACATTGTGCGTTGATACAAAAATCAAAACCACACTTTAATATTGTGCTGAAGTCTACCTATTGTTTTAATTATAAACGCAACACCACGTTTGCGCCCAACATATGCGACGATTTAAAAATACCCCATAGTCGTAGTAGTCGCGTCAACAAAGCATTAAATAACAACAAGTAAGCTGTGCGTGTGCGAGCTAACGATGAGACACAGAGCGCCTTGCGTATTTGAATGAAAAACAACAGAAAAAACCTTATCATTTAGTGTCGACTAATGTTGTTGTTTACCATTTGCTGCACTTTGCATGCAGCGGGCCCTTTCATTGCATTAATACGAGCCGAAGCAGCACGATCGCAATTGTAGTCGCACCAGCATATGCATGCACTCGTGTACGTATTGGCTTTGGCCCACCAATCAGCTAGCCACCACACGCCAACTAGTCAACGAACCGGCCAAATATCAGGCAGACATTCCTTCGACGCCTGCCACTTTATACCTTTCGACAATTATAAATTCAAATGCCGGCGCATACTCGCACTAGCACCGACTACCACCCCCGCAGTTTTCCTCTCAATGTGTCGACGATCGGCAGTTGGTGAGTAAAATGCATCGCTTTTTGCTCAACACTGTTGCAGTTGCACTGTTGTAGCTAAATATGCGTTCAAATGAGAGATGTGTCTGCAACATATGCAGTGGCGTGGTTGAAGGGGAGTGAAAAGATCTTACAAGAGCGCGAGGCTGTTTTATACTTTTCATTGGGGTTGTTGTATTTAACGTATTGCTTTTTCTAGCCATATTTTTTGATATAAACATGTTTATGAAAATTTATCTTGACTTTGATCGGTCAATTTGTATCGCATATATGTATGTATATGCTACTGTCATCCGATCTGAGCAAAATTTTTGAACAATAATCTATGCCAAATTTGGTTAGATTCCTAGAATACAATTTCGATCGATTGATATGAGAACTGCATCTAGCCTATTGTGGATCAATATCAACGGTTTCGACATATCTCAAACTTTTGGGATTAATTCGGATATATACAAGTACAGATAAACGGGCATGACTAAATCGATTCCCCTAGTCACGCTGATGAAGTACAAATACCATATCAGGTCTCCGACGTTTCTTTCTGGGTTTCACAGACTTCGTGGTACATGTAATAACCTTGTTCAGGGTGTAATAAAATGGTTCTATGGTTCTTTTAAGAGCGGCTTGATTCAGGCTTTACTTCGGGAATGTACCAAAACACTTATTGTTTACTTCTATAAATATACCGTGGTAATTACAAGAGTGTTCCATTTCAAGTATATATTATTAGCCATCAACTATTGAACTATATATTTTAAGTACTATATTTTGTCACTACGTTTTTGTTATAATATCTCTTGTAATCTAGAAATCTTTACAAACAAAACTCGATCTAACAATGCAATCAATGATAATGCCTTAGTGCATGTGTACCTTGAAGGTTGCTGACCACTCGCATGTTTACGAGCACCTGTTGGCAACATGTTTCCAGACTCACTACTGCTTTGGCTCAGTTGAAGCACATGGCTTTGTGCCCGAGGCCATTGGGTTTTTGTGTTGCTGCGGTGCGCTCAGTAATGCAGTGAAGCTCGTGTCGATCGGTTGTGTTTGGTTTTCCTCGCGAGTCTGCTATTAGCAAATACAGATTAATAACAAAGTGCAGAGTAAAGTGAGTGGCTCAGCAGTGAAGAAGTATGAATGTAATAATATGGAGTGATTGTTTTTTCTCGCCTTTTTGAATAACTTTACGGCATATTACCGCTTGAAATGTGTGTTCTAATAGTAACTTACGACTTGTGAAGTGTGAAATACTCGTTAGTATTCACTGAACGCAATCATTCTGAAATTTTGGAATAATTATCAGCAACAGTGATGAAACTCAATAATTTTGGTGCTAATAAATTGTTGTTTATTTTCATTTTTGCACATAGTAAAGATGTACATATGTAAATGAAAATGTTTGTGTGAAAACGTGACTAAAACAGAAGTCTAACTTGAAAGATGGGTTACTAGTTGGTAGTGGAAGTTTTCTGTTAAGCCGGTGGGGTTCATCATGTCATACTAGCAAGCGTTCAACGAATTGTCACTACAACTAACTGCGAGCTGGTGTGACAACTTGTAAACCACAAACAATTTGGTTTCGGTGAAGTCAGCGGCGCTAGATGCCGAATCAACTGGTTGGCGCCGCCAGCGAGAATTATGACATTTTGTACCACTTAATTGTTCTATATATAAAGTTGGCGAGCTCACATGATGAGTTATCTAGGTTTATGACAATATTATGTATATTTTTTTAAATAAATAATATAAATACATATGCTTATGTAAGCACATATGTGTCTGCAAACGGAAGTTGGACACATGAGGAGTGCTACAAGTGATACACATCACTGTTTTAAATGTGCGGCCGAGCGTATAATTACAATGACCGTAAACGCGAAATTAAAATATTGAAATTCGAGCACCAACAGCAAAGTTCATATCAACAAATTAGATCTGCAGCGCTCAGCGTTATAGCATTTTTATACCCGGAACAGTGTTTATTAAGTTCTACCACGATGTTTGTTACACCCAGAACGAAACCTCGAAGACCCTGTGAAGTTTATACGAGTATGTGATGTGTGTCTCTCTGTCGATTTTAGGCGAACTAGACCCTTAGTTTTTGAGATATCGATATGAAATTTTGCACACGTGCTTTTCTCTAAAGAAGCTGCTCATTTTTGGAGCCGTCGATATCGGACCACTATATTACAATATAGTTGTCATACAAATTGATCGGTCAAAATCAAGCGCTTATATGGATAACTTCTTTATTTCACAAGACTTCTTCATGAAATTTGGCATAAAGTATTTTTCAAGCCAATACTACAATCTCCGAATATATTGTTAACATCGGACCACCGTAGCATATAGCTGCCATACTAACTGACCGATCAAAAAGCAAGATAAATATCTCTTTATACACCTTTATGCAATAAGAAATGAAACTGTGAAGGGTATCATAATTTCTATAACTTCTATGCAGCCGATGACATGTTTTCTTGATTAGGGAAACACTTGTGCTTGTCAATATGCATATGCTTGTAGGTAAATGTCGTATATACATATGTACATATGTATGTATAAAATATATATTTCATTTTAATTTATTGGAAGCACTTGAGGATCGGCGCCCATATATGTACATACATAGGTATTTGAGCGAACATGACCTTTTGACTTTTATGTTATTATGTATGTTTTGATGCTAAAAAAAAACATTGTTCTCTTTGTTCTTGTCATTGTTA
Organism: Bactrocera dorsalis; assembly: GCF_023373825.1. Lineage (NCBI taxonomy): Eukaryota > Metazoa > Arthropoda > Insecta > Diptera > Tephritidae > Bactrocera > Bactrocera dorsalis. The sequence goes on along the minus strand of NC_064304.1, from coordinate 17,895,124 downwards.
TTGGTTAGTGCTGCTGTAGCAAAGTACGAGTATAAACTGCGCGCCTTTCAGTTTAATTGTGCTTGCTTCACTGCCTCCACGACATTCACACAATCACACATGCAACAATATGAGCAGCATGCAGTGGCTATGTATGTACAAGTATGTTGATTGGTTGTGTTGCCGATACCGATGTTGTTCGAACAAAAAAATAAATCGTGATAAGGCAAACCAGTTGGTGTGTTGGGATCTCCATGGCACGCTGTAAATGTGCCCTGTAGGAATTTCATTCCCCAAGCGTTAGTTGTTCTCAAATACATGCTTGATGCTCTAACTGACTAATTTTGCATAGCCCTAATCATTGTTTGTAAATTTGCGGTTTCTCAACTTCTCTTTGAGCGTACAAAAAGTGGAAAATATAAATTTGTAGTGATATTTGTGAACTAGTTCACTGAAAATATGAAAATAGCGTGGCGAAAATGCACGCCAAAATATAAGCCGATAATCGTGTTTAATATATAATAAATGATTATTTTGTTGGCGTTTAAAAATTGTATTAAAAAAATAAATTTAATATAAATTTACTTTGAAGTAAGTTTTTTATTTCCAATTGGAATCTGTATAAATAGACAATCATCTTTTTTGGAATTGTTGGATTACTTAGAAGATGCCTTCATGTGCACCACTTATCGCGCTTCAAGTTACGTAATTATTGTTATAACATTTCTGTCATGTCATTGACAGACTGGCGTTTACCCTCGCTTGTCTATGCCTAGATTTATTTGACACCAATCATCAATGGTTAATGCAATTATGATGAATCATTCTTCAGTAATCTAAAAATAAACGATCTTAGTATTACTGAACCGCAATTGTGGTCATATTAAATTATACATACATACATATTTACAATCATATATACATACATAAAACTAGACATACATACATATGTAAGTAGGCATAATCTAAGATGATTTTTTTTTCATTTGGGCAGTAGCTATATATGTACATATGAATGATAATACATGCTATATATAATAAAACTAGAAAAAAATGGTAACTTTGAGAGCACCGAAGCGTAATACCCTTCACAGGTTCATTTTTCTTAGAAACTAAATGTAAAAGCAAATTTCGTGAGATAAGTATGTCATACAAGAAAAAAAGTTTTCTGTACGAAAACTTGATTTTGATGGGTTAGTATGTACGACGTCTAATGTACATACATATATGCAATAGTGATTTGAACTGAGTAATATGTATGTTAGATTAATGTACCGTTTCGTTGAACAATAAAACATGTCAAATCTTCAATAAATATATAAATTAAAAATAATAAATAAATTTTTCATACAAGAATATTATTTTGATCAATCAGTTTGTTCCAGTTCCGACGAATGAGCTGGTTCTTGCTGAGAAAATAACCAGTGCAAAATTTCAGATTGATATCTCAAAAACTAATAGACAAACGAAGATAGCTAAATCGTCTAAGGTCATGCTGATCATTTATATACATTTGTACTAAAAAGTCTCCGACGTTTCCTTCTGGGTGATACAATTTTCTTGGGTATGTATACGTTCTGGGTATAAAGTAAACTATATACTTGAAATGACTAACCGAATGCCATATTTTATTCTCAAATGTCATATACACATAAATAATTATTTATAAGTACATACATACATATGTATTTATATATACTATATAACATGATTCATCCATTATACGTGGTATTTGATTTCCAATGGGGCATCACTTGATGCGTTTAATATTACATACTAAGAAATGTAGTAGCTGAAGTAGCGAACTTTGTTCATTGATAATGTTTTTAACATGAGCTCTGTATGAACATAAAAATAAATGAATGTTCATAAAAATATAAAGGGTGATTTTTTAAGAGCTTGATAACTTTTTTTTTAAAAAAAAACGCATAAAATTTGCAAAATCTCATCGGTTCTTTATTTGAAACGTTAGATTGGTTCATGACATTTACTTTTTGAAGATAATTTCATTTAAATGTTGACCGCGGCTGCGTCTTAGGTGGTCCATTCGGAAAGTCCAATTTTGGGCAACTTTTTCGAGCATTTCGGCCGGAATAGCCCGAATTTCTTCGGAAATGTTGTCTTCCAAAGCTGGAATAGTTGCTGGCTTATTTCTGTAGACTTTAGACTTGACGTAGCCCCACAAAAAATAGTCTAAAGGCGTTAAATCGCATGATCTTGGTGGCCAACTTACGGGTCCATTTCTTGAGATGAATTGTTGTCCGAAGTTTTCCCTCAAAATGGCCATAGAATCGCGAGCTGTGTGGCATGTAGCGCCATCTTGTTGAAACCACATGTCAACCAAGTTCAGTTCTTCCATTTTTGGCAACAAAAAGTTTGTTAGCATCGAACGATAGCGATCGCCATTCACCGTAACGTTGCGTCCAACAGCATCTTTGAAAAAATACGGTCCAATGATTCCACCAGCGTACAAACCACACCAAACAGTGCATTTTTCGGGATGCATGGGCAGTTCTTGAACGGCTTCTGGTTGCTCTTCACCCCAAATGCGGCAATTTTGCTTATTTACGTAGCCATTCAACCAGAAATGAGCGTCATCGCTGAACAAAATTTGTCGATAAAAAAGCGGATTTTCACATTTCGATCCGAACAGTGATTTTGGTAATAAAAGTCTATGATTTGCAAGCGTTGCTCGTTAGTAAGTCTATTCATGATGAAATGTCAAAGCATACTGAGCATCTTTCTCTTTGACACCATGTCTGAAATCCCACGTGATCTGTCAAATACTAATGCATGAAAATCCTAACCTCAAAAAAATCACCCGTTATTTATAATTCAGTAGCGCTTTATAAAAATAGCATTTAAAGAATTTAGAAAATAAATGTTATGACACCATTCTCAATTTTATATTTGTTTTTTTGATAACACTTGCTGCGTGACCCTCAATTAAGATGAGTTGAAATGATTTCTTCTATGATTTTACTTTAATAGATTTGTTATTGATGTATTTATGTACCTAAAATAGTACGCATTTTTATAAAAATGGTATAAAAAACGGAGAATTTAGTTTTGAATTTCTAGCTTGAAGGATAGTTGATCAGAACCACTAGTATCCTTCAACCTAGAAATTAGAATAATTTGTTATCATGTAGTAACAGGCTGAAAACTGCTATGTACATATATACATATGTACATATATAAGTATATAGTTACTTTGGGGTGGAAAATCGATAATAAGCTTGTCCTGCACACAAATGAACGGAAAATATAGAATTGGACGAATTTTTGTGAAGTTTAGGGATAATAAAAGTTATAGTGTTGAAAATGTGGCAAACCCATACAGATTCTAAAAGCCTCTAGCAAATCTCTTGAATATAAAATAATGATGTGCAGTTCAATCTCATTCATTCTAATCATTTTTGGAGCATTGCGCAGTGTAATGACATCTCAAAGAAGCCCAATAATATTTCATTACAATTAATATATGTATGTATATATTTTTTCAAATATTTACAAATGAAAATAACAAGAAAGAAAATTATGAGCAACAGTTTTTCATAAGCAAAAATGCCAAGCTTTTTTTCAGTTGTCAACACAACTGTTCTGATCAAGCTTACGATGAACCACGTGCCGATGTTGCAATTAACGAACTTTAGTGAGTCAGTATTATAAAAATATATGCACATATGTACACTAATTAAATATTTATTAATATTATTGAACATCTCTACTAGACATTGGGGCGAGCTTCTCAACTATCAAGACTACAGACATCGGTATATAAGTTCTATAGTCCTTCTGTCGATATTAGATGTTGTAGTTATTGATCATAAAGAAAAGTTCTGATTTGTAAAATTTTTTGGAACTATAGCCATACCCGTCAACACAAGGACATAAGTATATATAAAATTATTTTATAGGGCCCACCTAGTAGAAAACTATTATATTTTTTCCGTATTTCGATAGCCTGTAACTTTAAAAATAACATACTAAAAATTTAAATCGTTAATCACGCAAAGGGTCCAAGCAAATGTTTGCCTGTTCTTATGGAACAACTCGATATATCGCAATCAAGCCACTCTACCAACGCAGAACAGTAAATTCTAAGGGATATAGAACCAGTTGTCTTTCAAGAAATCTTCCCTGCTTCCAACAACCCAAAACGAATTACTCTTAACCACGATAATGTGAGCTCTTAAACATCGATCAAACTTAAACATATTTTTTTATACTTATTTGTAATGAACTTTAATGAACAAAATATGTACCGTTTTGATCGACCTCTTTTTGTAATTTTTCTGCTAGAGACATTATTCTATCAATGCAAAACTTTTTTGATTTCTCGTCGAAAAACTGCGACAAGTAATCTTCACAGGCTTCTTTTAAGGCCAACTTTACTCAAAGACCAAAGATGTGTGTCCTCCAGCGTTATCCTGATGGAAGACGAAGCCCTTTCTGTTGATCAGTTATGGCCGTTTTTTTCGATTGCTTGATTCAATCTCATCAGTTATTGACTGTAAAATGTAGAATGAATCGTTCGAGCAGGCAGGAGCAGCTCATAGTAGATGATTCCCTTCCAATCCCACCAAACACTCAGCATAACCTTTCGAGGCGTCGATCCTGCCTTTGCGACCATTTGTTGAGCTTCAACACACTTGGACCATGATCTTTTTCGCACATTATTGTCGTATTTTATCCACTTTTCGTCTCCTGTTACCATTCGCTTCAGAAATGGTTCGATTTCATTTCATTTCAGCAATGAATCGCAGATGTTAATTCCGCCCATTAAATTTTTCACAGGCAATTCATGTTTTACCCAAATATCGATCTTTTTAAAATAGTTCAAACCCGTTTGATGATGAATGTTAAGTTCCTTAACTGCTTATGTGACGGTTCTGGTCAATCTTTTCTATAATTTCATCGACTTTCCAGAACGGCAGCAAGCGAACTGGTATAGCATCGTCTCCGTAAAGAAGACATGTTTTGAAGATAACTCAATGAGAGTGTCAAAAGGGCTTCGACAATTAGCTCAAATGCATACAAAAGTGTATAGCTCTCAAGGGAAAATACTTTAAAAAATATATAATCGATTTTCTGGTACTAGAATTTTCTTGTCCGCGAATCCCGAAATACAAAGGGCAATCTACATTTTCTTAAATACATATATGTATATAAATACACCCAAAAATTCTTAAAACAATTGTTACCGTTGGTTTTTTCTTTATTTCTACAAAAAAAAAAAAAATTTTAAGGCTGTCCTACTACACACGTGTGACTCTTAATAAGCTAACTACGTTCAAATTTTACGAAACTTAGCTGAGAATGCCAATATTCACATTAGAATGCAAATTTTTGCGAAAAGCAAAAAGTCTAACATAAAATTCAAATCGGCAAAGTGCACTTTTGGTTTCAATTGATTTCGCATACGAATGACTGTTCTTCGGCTGCCTCATTATATCAGCTTCGCATGCGCATATTTCGATTAGACTTCTTTGAAGTTAGAAATACAGCTCGTTTACAAGTCAAAGCTTGCGCAACATTGCTTTACATCTACCTTTGTATATTCCTTATATGTATATTTAGTTGTTATCGATACATGTGTAGAACCATTGATATGTATGTATGTATGCATGTACGTTCGAGTCGCATTGTTGCCTCTCTGCGGCTGCAAATATTGGACGAGCTTTTCAATCGTGGCGTAAAATTTTTATTTGGATTCACATTTGCACAAGGTTACTCACTCATTCGTGCGAGTCTTCTCTTTGCCAAATGCTTATGCGGTAGCGTCTTCTTTGCTGTTTGCGTTCATTTATTATGCATGAGAGCTCGTAGGGCGCCCAGTCCAAACGCGATGACGACGTTGGTGCATGCGCAAAGAAGATTGTCGCAATGACGGCAAATTGCTAATCAACGCCCGAACAGTGCGAAACGTCGCTGGTGTTACTCAAAACGTCAGTTAGTTGTACACTACATATTACGAGTCTATACATATGTATGTGTGTAGCTACTGGTTTGTTTTTATGCTTGAGTCGTTGAAAGACGACGCCAACTGTTTTTGTGTCCACGTGAGTTGCGTTCGGTATGGTCACAGTGTTTGCTCAAGGCTTTGAATTGCAAGCCGAAAAGCTCGGATGCAAATGCGCAAACTCATTGCGCCCAACAACAATGTTGGTTTTTTGTTTTTGGAAATGATGACAATAACGCTGTCCATTCAGAAGCCTCGGTGCGCTTATAACAAGCAATAGTTTTCCGTAATCAGCAATGTTGTTAAGCTCATTATATAATATAAATGCATTTATGTACATTTGTATTTATTTGCTCGTAATAGAGCATCTATTTGGCAAGTGAGCGTAAAAATAGTTGTATCTGCGTCTGCATTAGTTCATGGCCAATGTGGGCACGGCTCGGCGATAATAGTTATAATAAAAGTAACATTCTTATTTCACTAAAATTCGTCTTTGAAAAAATAAATATAAAAGACTAGTGCAGAAGCCTTTGAAAATGATAAAAAAGAGTGAAGTTCATAGTCGGTTGAAACCTAACGGAAGCGAAATATAGAATAATAAACATTAAGGGGAAAATAATTTTCGGGCGAATGAAGGGGAGGGGCTTGGCTGAATTTTTAAGGGTCAAAAACGGGTTTTTTCGATTTTCGGCGAAATTACGAGTCCTATAGAGAAATGCTTTACGGCAACGTATAGAAAATGAAAAAACTAAAAACTTTTGCACACAGACATTTTTCATATAACCACAAATTTTAGATAAAAAATTCCATGATCCAATTTTTGGATTTTACTTTCTTACATTAAAATTGGTATAGTCTTACCTTCTTATGTTCGAAGTAGACTGTATTTATTTAATTAAAAATTTGTGTTTCTTCTCCTCATATTGCTCTGTTATCGCGGAAAAACCCCTAATTTTCAATGAAATAATCTCCAGTCGAAATTGAAGATTTTTTTAAGTGAGTGGGCTTCTTGACTGTTAATATCCTTTTCATGGTATTAAAAATATATACATTACTTTGGTAAATTTATTTACATTCCTTTTGTAAATTTTCTCAGAAAACTCAGGAGCTGGAGTTCGTAGATGGAGCACTAGGTTAGGAGCACCTGCGGGCCGAATATTTTAAAAAAGTCGGCGTGGCTCCGCCCTTTAATATATTTCGTATACATAACTCCTAGACCACTAAAGGTACTATTGCCAAATCCACTCATAATACCTATCGACACTGTAGAAATGGTTGAAATCAGAAGATAACCCCGTCCACTCCTCATATAACGGTACTGTTAAAAACTACTAAAACTGAAATAAATACGACAGAGACATGACATTCTACACCCGAGATGGTTGGAGAGGGTTTTATTAGAGCCGGGGTAGACATGTGTAACACGAGACCCGACAAATTTCGACTAAATTTGACATTCTTCTCACATTCTTTTGTTGCACTGTGAAAATGAGCGAAATCGAACTACAACCACACCTACTTCTCATAAATCCACCTGATTCTTTCACTTTCCAGTACACAACTTTGCGATAAACTATGTCACCATAAGACCAAAAACTGTCTAAATCCAACCAAAACAGCTCAAGCACCCAAATACCGAAAATGTGGATTCCAGTATCTATAGTTGACTTTCGACTGAAAATATCGGTTGGATATACACTTAAAATTCAGAGAAAAACCTCTCCTGATAATCTGTATATTAAAAAGTGGTTGAATCGGGTCAATACTTCCCTGAGACCCCTATTTACCTAATATAAAAGTTTTCAAACTTCCGTGTAACTTTGTAATGCATATATCGGTCAAAATGTGAGTTATCTCAATGAAAATGAGTGAGCTTGTTTTACTCATAAAAGTGTATAAAACTACCTACAAGAGATAAATTTGAGCGAAAACTTGACCTAGCCCCTATAAATATGTATAACTAATACCGGTATTTTTGAATATCCGGCTGACTTTACTCCATATGATTGGTGATTGTATGTGAAGTACCTTAAATGAAACCTAGAGAACATTCTATTACATTATAATTTGTCATGTTAGTAGTATGTGTAACTCGACAAAATTTATAAAATCGGGTCAATACTACCAACTCCCATATTTTCGTGAAGGAGTTTCTCGAACTTTGATTCTTGCAAGTTGCAAGAGTACAGTACATTTCGGTTACACCCGAACTTAGTCTTCCTTACTTGCTTTGTACATATGTACATATCTACTTGTACTTATAGCTATTGAGTCTTCAAGTAAAAGTGAATCTAAACCTAGTTAGGTTTGGGTCATAAAAATTAAACTCTTCAATATTTTTTAATAGCTTAATGACAGGCTAAAAGCTGTACATCCAATTCATTACATAACAGTTTTTTCAAATTGTTGCTTTTCAATATCCTGTGTGCAATGACGCGCAATTTTTTAATTTGACAAATCGTCAACTGCCTTTTGTAGATTTAAATCCCTTTTACAACCAAATAATGGCCATAATATCAATTGTTGTGCATACTTTGTCTTTTGTGTGTAATAAGCACACGACCTCAATTCGCAAACGAATCTTTTACTTGCAACAATAAACTTGTTAAATAACATTACAAATAATTATATTATTTTACATTTAACAAATATTTGCTGCAAATAATTCTTGTATTGTAATAATGCGAATTGCCCACCGACAGCGATCTGGCAACGTGTTATTGTAAATATTCAGCTATTACTTTCATATGTGTTCATTGCTTTAAAATACAAAACAACAACAAAAACATCGGCTGTAACTGTAACTAGTAATTATGATGTCGGATTGTGTGCGGCGCCAAGATCTAAGCTGCCGCGCAAGCTTTCCGTCCTCCTTGGGTGATTGTACATATTACATGCCACTGCCTGCTTACTGCGTATTTGTTATCGCAATTGTGTTCAGACGACCACTTACTTATTTCAAATTATTTGCATTTACATATGTACATATGTATGTATGTGAAGAAATTGAATTCCAAACCTAAATGTGTTTGCGTATGAATTCCTGCTTTGTTAGTTGTACAATTTGATAACGATTATACATATACTTACATACATACATACATATGTATGTACATGAGTATATTATTGAAATCTTGGGTGATGAAATTCAATACATAATTGTACTAAAATTCCTCAGAATTGTTCATTATTCACCATGCATTCCTCATCGCACGCTTAATAAATAGTAAATATTTCTAATAAAGCTCCTTTTCTAAAGAATGTTGTTGTAATTTTCGTTAAATGGCCGACTTAATTATTTAATAACTGTAAAAATATGTGCAAAATTCGAATCCTCTTCTTTATTGGCGTAGATACCGCTTAGGCGGATATAGCCGAGTTTACAACAGCGTGCTTAGTTGTTCTTCCCTTTCGCTGTTTGGCACCAATCGGAGATTCAAAGTGAAGCCAAGTCCTTCTCCCTCTTCCTCTGCTTCCCCCGGCGTGTGCTGCATCGAAACAGATGAGATTGGATTGGATGAAAACGCTCCAGCGAAGCTATAAGTCCCTTCACAAACGTAAAAGATTGTTTACACGAAATTGCAATATTGCCTTATACAAATGGCAAATTTCTTGAAAATACATATATCGACAAATGAAAAAGCTTTCCATACAAGCACTTTATTCCGATCGTTCAGTTTGTATCTGTCATACAATATACGCTACAGTATCTGAATAAATTTTCGGATAATTGTGGAAATTATAGTGAAGAACTGACAACCAGGATATAAAAGTGTTGGACGAAAGGTGTAAATGTTGATAGGAGCGTAACATGATGGAAGATTCCTGCTAGATCTTAAGAAAATATTATCCACTGAAAAATTATAAAATAAAAGACCATAGATGAATTTACATATTTTTTCTTCGAATCTCGCGGCTACAAGTGCACACACTTTGCATTACTCTTTGTTTAAGCTCATATTGAATTACCAACAACTTAAGCAACAGCACATTGTTGTCATTCGCACACACACACATACTCACCGCTGTAATTATTTGCATATGCCTGTAAAATATACCGATATTGAAATCGGAAACCAGAAAACTTCTGAAATTTTTGCGATTCCTCACAAACACACACGCATCGTTGTCACATCGCCATTTTTTCTGCACTTCATTTGCTTGTCGCAAGCTTCGCGCCTGCGTTTCCTGGCTGCTTTGTTATGCTGAGGAGTAATGTACACACACACACCCATGTTTATTTACAATAATAGATCTGTATGTTTGCATGCATGTATCAGGTATCGTAAGCGATACGAGCAGGAATTTGCTGGCGTTGCAACCGGTTTGTGCAAGTGAGTGCAGTTTATTTGCGCTCGAGTTTGCAGTTTTTCCCCGAGCGCTTTGTTTTGTTTTGGTTGTTGTTTAGTTTTAGTTTTGCTTTTACATTAAATTTACATTACAATTCATGTGGCTGCTTTTTATGATTATGACTTGGCAAGTGTTAAGTGCTTTTGTTGTTTTTCTTTCAACTCATTAGGAAGCAATTTAGATGCTAATAGGGCTCGTACTCCTATGTTTTCGTTTGCCCTGCATTCCGCGAACTTAGAACAAATCGATTGCTAAACTTTCCATATTTTTCCATCACATAATTTGCTAAATGCATCGTGGAAAATCATATACAGTAAATAAGAAGCAAATACATATATAGTTTTTTGCAAAAATTCTCAGCAATATTCCCGAAGGAATTAATTAGGTCACATCCACTAAAATTTGGTCAAAGGAAGCTGAATTAATTGTACAATCTAAATAACCATATCGATTGAGAGCAAAATTTAAATTTATAGAAATTTGTTGGTCATACTCTAGTTTTCACATTCTAAAATCCCTTCATAAATTCTATAAACCTTTTGGAAATGGCTTATTGGGCAGGCTGCTACTCCTGCTTCCAATGCACACTCCCTGACCAAGGACCGAAGTGGCTGTTTACCGATACACTACACGGCTGACACCTCAGCAGAGAAAGCTCACATCATCCTTTTCAACTAACCAGCGGAGGCATCGCTGTCGAGACTTCCAAGGATTCCCCGTGCACCGCGTTATGCACCGGTCAGGTTGTTATATCAGCCGCACCTAAAATTCTGAATAGTCGCTGACCAGGAAGCCACCCATTATTGGTCCATTGCACCTTTTTTTTTAATTTTTGTTCATCATGCCCGGTATCGATTCGCCACAGAAGCTGCAGCGGATCTGCTAGTTTTTATACCGCGTCCTCCACTCCTGCCGCTTATTTCGCGAGCATTCGGTTATCCGCGACCCGCCGTGCAATAGTCTGAAATTACCGGAGAATATGACTCGCGCACTGACCTCCTCACCAGCAACGATCGAAGCGGTCGATTAAAGCGATATCGCGTGGGCACAACTCCAGCCAAATGATTGGAATATGTTACTCAATTGGCCCCCGGTTGGAGGAATGTCCCCGTAACGGTCCTGAGTCAGCCGATGTGGCGCTGCACTGAATCGATCCGTGAGTTAAACGTTCGCTGCTGTAATAGTTTGTTTGACCTTCGGTTTAAAAAAACTATTCAGACAGTTTTGAGATTGCTTGGCTTTTTTTCTTTGATAAAAGTGTTCTAGTACTGTAACAGTCAATCAAGCGCAATTTTGGTTTCGGCAATTTCGTTCACAAACTTTTTTCAAAAATGCATATGCTCTTGTCCGAAACAGTTCGCTGCTATGCAATTCGGCATTCCTTTTAATTTCAAAACTCTTTCCTTGATTGAGAATGATCGGTACTCATAATTGGACTCGGTAGGTAGTGTGATTGCAATGAGCGACACCAAAATAAACAAGTAAGGAAAAGGGTAAAAAAGGCGATAAATGACACTTTTCTGAATAAAAAAAAAAATAGAAATTGTAATTAATTAATTTTTCTAAATTTGTTTCATCAAAATCGGACAAGTGGTTCGCGAAAAAACATCAGGATAAGGAAAAAATTTAAAAGGTAATAAAAAAAACGGACATATACGAATGCCAAACCATTTGTGGTTTTTAGTATACTGACCTAGTACCATCACCCTGACTTGGAATTTCTGACCCCCCAGATTAGCTGTTGTACTGTGTAATCTCCTTAGCAACTTTGTTGCGAGAGTATAAAAAAATGCCATTAATGAGCGGCAAAAGAGCCCGTGTGTGAAGCCAGTCCTTTCCTTTGCCTGGTAGCTAAACTACAAATCAACACATTCAATTTAATGCAAAGGTCAGGGAATAATTTTACTAAATTTACTATATATACATAAGGAATAAGCTTTAATTCATTTTCAGTTCCTTTCAATGACATTCAAATAATTTTTTTAACTGGAAAGGGAGAAAAGAAAGAAACTTTTACATTGACAGTCAAACTCTTTACAATTTTTACATTACATTTTTCAAAAGCATATATAATTACTAACAGTTAATCACACAATGTGTTAATAAATTGTCTTTTGCATGTTATACTTTGTTGTCTAAGCTTGTTATGTAAATGACCAAGGAAGTCGATTAAACAGAGGTCCATTGAGCGTGGTAATATTATGCATATACAGGCCACGCCTTCATTTTTATACCAATAACAATGTTATGATGAAATTACATTTTATCGAGAATAAATTGATGTTATTGTAAATTTGATTCAAGGCGTTAAAAATCTTAAGATTGAAATAACTCTTAATTAGACAACTAACATAAGAAAAAAAATGCCATCAAAACTCTTTTAATTACTCTTCGCAGTCAATATTTTCGATGGCCATCAGCACTCTTCTTCTGCAGTTAATTGGCGAGATTCTTTAAAAAGCTCCAAAAAAATGCAAATCTCTTCCGCTTTGTTCAAAAGCGAAGCGAATATGAATAACCACGCATTATGTTGTTCTTTTTTTTGTTTTATCTCATGCGTTGATTTCGAACATAAATGATTTTTAATTACAGTTTCCATGTGTATATATGTATGTATATCTAATTAGTGCGTAGATTTGTGCTTGGCATTCGACTAATTTTGGTCGCGCGTTGTTTAGTTGTTTATATGTAATTCATATTGTTATTGTTGTTGCTAGCGTGTTGTCACCAGTGTTAGCCAGTGTAAGCCATTTTTAGCCGCTATTTGGTTTGCTTTTATATTTAGCGTTTTAATGCTTTTAAAAAGTTTACGACGCCGATCATTAACTTTGGCGGTGATGGTGAGTGCTGATGTCGATGGTTCATCCGATGTCAAGTTTACCAGTGTGCAATTCACGGTCAATTTGGGTCTGATATGTTGGCTCATATTCATTTCAAATGTATGTATGTACATATGTAAGTATTTACACTCGTATGTGCGCAAGTTCAAGTTTGATGTATTGTTAGTTAGCGCGAGAAATATTAGTATGATTATCTCTTCTTTATGATGTCTGATTACAGGTGATTATATGCAAGAACATAACTAACAATTTTGAAAAACAAGACAATTCGCTGTCGCAAATCACTTCTCAACTAGTTGATGGCTTTAGGCGATTAGAAGCTTGATGTACAGAAGTTATCTGACAAATGTTTAAGTTTTATCGAAGTATTTTGTATTATATTTTGTAATATATATGTACATACACTATGTGTATAGTATTATTATGGAGGTTAAGTTGTAAACTTAATACTAAAATTTTCATTTTACATCCCTATTGCGGAAGGCTTGTGTATTATAGCTGCTGTTAAGCTTGCTTTGGATTACTCAAAAACAATTATTATTTATGGAAAGCAACAGAAATCGGTCCATTTGAAACCCTCAGGTTAAATTTTTGGGAAATTTTCGGAAAGTATTTGGTAGCATTATTCAAATTTTTGGCAGAAATCGTAAAATAATACATAAAGAAAAGAGAGAGAAATATTGAACTGTTCATGAACTGGTGTTTCTTTTAGATTTTTCAATTATACTATGTACAATAAGAGTTGATAGTATTCGATAATAATATACATAATATTTTACGGTTGCGAGACGATACGGTCGCGTAAAGTAAATTCTGGTATTCTGTTGTCGAATGGCAGCTATATTCGCGCAACTATAGATGCATAAAGAGCGCTTTGTTTTTTAACAAAAAAGCTTTGTGTAGCAATAACTCGTGCGATTGCTTTTAAAACCAAAGTTTTACGCGAGAATTGGAAAATTCTTCTTGGATTAATTTTTAAATTTTTAACTATGAACTATGACTATGTGAACAAACCTCTACTTTTATTAAATAAACTTTATGAGCTTTAAGCTCACGAAAAATCAATGCAGTATGCGATGGTGCATTATGGTGGTAAAAAGACCAAGAGTTGTCGGCCCGTAATTCCAGACTTATTTTACGAATAGTTTTGGCAAAGGAGGCATAACACTCAAATAGTATTCCTTGTTAACAGTTTGGCCGGCGGAAGGAATTCGGAGTGCACCACACCTCGATAATCATAGAAAACTCTTAAAATAACCTTGATTTTTGACTTGACGTGGTTTTTCGCCTTCGACTTACTTTTGCCACGATATTCGGCCGACTAATCATCTGTTTCTGAGTCTTAAGTATATGTATATCCAAGACTCATCGCCAGTAATAGTATGTTTCATATAACAAGTAGCATTGTTTCAAAGACGTTACCGCGACGTTGTTTTTCGAAAATATTTAGTGATTTTGAAACCAATCGTGCTTAAAATTTTCTTAGGCCCAAATGATTATTCAAAATGGTTTTCACTGATCCTTCCGATATTCCAACGATGCGTGTAATATCCTGACTGTTAATCTTCTATTCTCAAGCACTAATTCTTTTATTTTAGTGCCAATGACAGTCATACCAACACAGAAAAAAAATATTTCAAAGAAGGAGTTTTATTACTACGAGTATTTTTGCCCACAGTAGTATGTATTTCATCACTATAACATAGTATGTACATTATGGTGGGTCAACAAAAAATAAACCTTTTTGCGCTTGGTACTCTGAAAAATAGGTTCCTAGACCCTTTAAGAAAGTCTCTCCACGTACGAGCACTTAATTATAACGGGAAAGTTCTCCGCCCCGCCTTACAGTTTTTTTTTGTTTCTTATTATCAGATAGAAAAATATTAACGGATGTGGCCACTGTTGCGGACATAAAATCATATGCAGATTTTTACATATTTCTTTTTATAACAATTTTGCTTCGAACTAATAAAACGTTACAACAAGTTTGAACCTCAAGCTGTCGGAAAAACTTTTTTTTGCTGTTAATTATATTACCTATAATAAACAAATTGTGCGATGTTTTATGACTATAAAACATAGCTTGAGCAAAAACACGATTTTTTTTTTTTAATTTTGTGGCCACACCGCTTAAAGTTTGAAATTTGATTATTTGAAGGCATTTTTTTTGTTTTCTTATCAATTTTATAAGTCAAGGAAAAACAAAAATTATTATAAATCGGAAAACTTTCAGTTTTTTAGGAAATTTACTTCCCTACAAAAATGGGCTCTTTTAATTAAAAAAAATTATATACAATATATAGTATATGATATTCAGAGTAAAAAATCGAAAAATTTGCACGTTTTTGCCACCCTAACTAACACACATATAATGTACACAGTGTTTAAAACAATTCCGCATTTCCGGAATGCACCAATATTGCTTTATAATATAATATGTAGTAATAACAGTAAAAAAATATGTGGGTGTAGAAATTCAATATTGGCAAAAGCTTTTTTTTTACCTCTTAAAAATTATTAAAATTATGCCATTACTTTCATTGCCTAAGCACATGGATTATTGTTTCATATTGAATAGTGATTGAAACCAATCTTGCTGTTATGTGAAAGGCGACAAAAATTTGTTTTTTTTTAAGTTTGTAAACAAATTATTTACAACACCGAAAGCACATGTCAATATACATACTATACATATACATATGTATACATACTATACATATACATAAACATTAAAAATTATCTAATTTGGATCATTTGATGCTGAGCGTAGGCTCATACAAGTTTCTGCGTTTTTGTGACCTTGAAAATTCCCCAACATTTGATCCACATATAAATGGGTTTTACAGCAAGTTTTGCTAGGTGTGTGTCTGCATTTTTTATTTTATTTGTGCATAAATTTTATTTTATCAGAAATTGCAACAATTTTGAATACATTTTTAACGTTTACAGTTACCTCGTTTGTCCAGCACATACATTTGAAACGTTTCTATGTAAACGTTACGCCGCATGAGCGATGAACCTGGGTAATGGTCTGTTCTGGCTGGTGGCACTTATTTTCGTAGCCTGCAATCTGTCCTTCGGCGGTACTCGTGAGTCTCAACTGCGCATCGGTAAGGCCATCAACATCTTTGTGCGCTATGGCTATCTGGGAATATCGATGCGTGTCATACCATACAACGACAGCTACGAGACGGACAAATGGCTATTCAAGGAGCCGACAAAGTCAATTTATAAGGTGTGTCATATAAGCACTTTATCTGCTAGTTATAGTTATATAATAGTTAAAGTACATATACATACACACATATATACATACATTGGAGTGACTTTAACGAGTTTAAGGTTTGATAAATCAGTTATATTATTCGATATAATCTGAGAACTATTGTAATAGAAATTAAAAAACAAATTTTACAGCAATTTTTCAAGTTGAAAAAGACATTTTTTTTGTTTAGCAAAGTAATTATGTACTAAATATCAATTTACATATAATTCTGGCTTATCAGTAAATCATGTTTACTCAACTCATTTATATTACCCACAGCTTAATAAGCATATTTTCCAAGGAATTGTTTTTGCGGTTTATCAGATTATTTTTAATCAAAATTTATGAATCATCAATGTACATATACTTCATCATTATATACTTTGTCGCCTTCAAAGTAAACCCCACCAGATGTAATACACTTATGCCAACGATTTTTCCAGCCCTTGAAACATTTTTCATAAGCCATTTTCAGCTCCTTCAGCGAATTATGTTTTATCTCTTCGATCGACTGAAAAGGGTTCCATAGAGCGTCAATTTCAGTTTGGGGAACAAGAAAAAAATCACACGGAGCCAAATCTGGTGAATACGGTGGTTGATCAATGGTATTCATTGCGTTTGGCTTTAAATTCGGTCACAATCGTGGCTCGATGCGATGGTGCAGTCATCGTGTAAAATCTATGAATTGTTTTTCCACAATTCCGGCCGGATGTTCTCAATACAGCCAAATAGAACTTCTTATTGACCGTCTGTCCCTCCGAAAAAATTTTATTATGCACCAAACCATGAATATCGAAAAAACAATGAGCATCACCTTGATTTTTGAGCGACTTTTGCGTGTTTTTTTTCGGCTCGCTTTTTCCCTCCTTTCCCACGATTGTTGACTTTTTTGCATGCCAAACTCATGAACCCATTTCTCATTGGCAGTTACAATGCTCTACATGAATGTCGCACGATCAAGCATGTCCAAAGAGACCTGTTTACGATACACTTTTTGCAAAAAATCAGCTTTATCGGGGCGAGTCGAATAAGAACGCGTTTCATACCCAAAATATCCACAAAACTCTTTCGAATGGACTCGCCAGAGATGTCGAGCTCTCTTGCCACCTCTTTAACACTTTCCTGACTATTTTCAAGCACCAAGTTCTTCACTTTTTTAATATTTTCATCAGTTGAAGAGCTCGTCCAGAAGGTTTTTAAACCTTCTGGTTTGCACCTAATATCTTAATGAAATAATTGTTCCAAAATGTTTCTGAACCTTGTTTTCAAATAAAATTCCAACATCAATGTTGTATATTTGCCTACGGTAAAGCGAAAATCCGATTTTGTCAAGGAATGAATAAAGAAATAGCAAGGGATACGAAGGGAATGGAATGCTTTTGACAGGAACACAGGAACACCAGGCTTCATAAATTTTAGGTCCTTCACCAAATAATTTTTTTGCAGCGAACTTCACTTAGTAAATACCGTAATTAATCATAATTTTTTCATAAATCCGTTTTTGAAATTCGAAGGCAAATATTTCTTCGAAAAACGGAGAAATTTATTTTTTACTTATCACCCAATCTCTCGAATTAGTTTGGTTTATGATCCAGAAAAAAACTAGATTTTGTCTCACGTTGCCATCAAACAGTTAACACTCTTCATTCTATATTTATTAATCCTGTACAAAATCTTTTCTTCGCAGGATTTAAATGCGTTGAGTGAAAGTCGTGAGGAGAATGCGCCGGGCATCTTTCATGGTGACTTTCATATGGAATTTTGCGATAATCGACGACAGCTCTATCAGGCTTACTTCAGAGACTTTACGGTCGAGCGGCTGGATAAACCGTGGGAGGCTTTCACCGGTGGCTGGTTCGCCGAGAATGCCGCCAAGAAGCTGGGCATCAACACGTCCTACATAATGGGCGAATATTCGTATGTGTTGGTGCGCGTAGTGCGTTTCCGCGAAGTGGGCAAGTTCAAGGGCGACATACCGCTCAATCAGACGCTGGAAAATGACGTGCATGAGCGTATCGGTGGCATAACGGCGGGTAATGTGACTGGCGCCATCGAGTTTATGGAATCGTACGGCACACACTACATCAACTCCTACACGACGGGCAATTCGTTGTACCAGGTAAGACTAAATCTATGACTTACTATATTTGTTATTTATTTCCTCTGTTTTTGTAGGTATTTGTCTACTCGCGGAAAAACTACCAGCTGATCAGGGATCGCATTAAAACGAAAGGCCTGAACAGTCTTTCGAAGAAGGATCTCTACGATTTCTTCGCGCCTTGGCATGCCGTGCACCTGGGGCAAATACGCTCGGCGAGCGCCAATGCGACGGTGGAGCGCTGGGCGCGGCGCAAACTGCAATACGAGTACTATGTGGTGAAGTATGTGACATTGCTCAAGCTTCACGGCAATGCGACACTACTCAAGGCATTGGACAGCCTCTTGGGCAACGATGCCATACTTCAACTAGATCTGAAATCATTGAACGTCATATTTAGGGATGAGCCCGAGAAGCAAAACTGGTTCAACGAAGTGCTCGACAATCAGATGAAACTATGGGAAGTCAACATGCCCATGAACTGAGCCAACAGTAAATAAGAAGTAGTTATATACGTAAGAATGACTCGTTGGGCGGTTTATGTGGGCCGTTAATGTTCCTAAGTCGCTAGCGACTATTCGCGTTGTTGCCATGACTTTGCGCAGCCTTAAGCCACACATGTACATATATGTGTGTATATGTGTTGAATTCAATATAGAAGTGCCTGGATCACGTTGTATTCGACAAAAATATGAAACGTTGTTGTTGTTGTCCTCGGAGGCTGCAATAATGCTTTTTCGATGCCTGTGATAGTTTTAGTTGATTTTATTGTTGTAAATTAAGTTAGTGCTAATTTAAGTCGTAACAATCATAAGTACATATTTTCATGTACATATGTAGTATATGAATATAGTATATGGATACTTATGCATGTATGTATGTACAAAGAGCTAGGGTTGGATACGTTTAGGAAAATATGTTGTACAGTGGTAATAGAGCAGCCGGACTTAAGCTAGTTTGGGGAGTATCTCAGATAAGAAATCGAATAACGGAATAAGTTAGCGTAAGAAATATTATTAAGTTAAAAATGTATGTAAATAAATTAATCGATGGATAAAAAGATGACAGAAAACTAAATGAAATGTTGTGTGTACTTATTACAGGTGCTCAGTTAAATAAATCAATCATTTAATAGAGCAAATATTAAGCAAAAAAACTTTCAAGCCTGCTAACAATAATTAATTAATATTTTTCGCATATTAAAAATAATTAAAAACATGAAAAACTTAGGGTTAACTTAGTTATAATACCTTTCGGAGATGCATTTTTTATGGCATAAAGATGTGGAAAAAAGTCTTTCTCTTGATTTTGATTGATCAGTTTGTTTGGCAGCTATGCGATATAGTCATCCGATCTGAAAGATATCTTCGGAGATTGCATCATTACTTTATTCACGAAACCATACCAAACTTCTTGAAGATATCTTGCCAAATAGAAAACCTTTCCACACAAGAACTTGATTTTGGTCGTTCAGTATGCATGACAGATATATGCTATAGTAGTCCGATATTGACGATTTAGATAAATTAGCAGCTTCTTGGGTGTGCGAAATTTTAGATCGATATCTTATAAACTGTAGGACTAGTTCGCTGTATACAAACAAAAACACGGCCATGGCAAAATCAACGAAGATTGTCACGCTGATCATTTAAATACAGTTAAATTTCCATAACTCGAACTTCTCCATAACTCAAACTCTTGAATTGGCAATAGAAGTGAAATTTCATAAAAATTTCCTTCCATAACTCGAAGTCTCTCTAACTCAAAGTTTCTTTGTGGATTATTTTGATTCCAGATAGGGAAGTTCAACTGTATATATACATAATTGCTTGGACTCCTATCCTCTAGTTGATATCGCACCCGAACTTAGCCTTCCTTACTTGTTATTATTAGCCTTTATTTTATTTCTTGTCCATTATTGGTGTGAGCGTGCATGTTTCAAGAGTTCTCAAAAAGCTGTATTGATATTCCGAAGCTTACATAAACCGATATGCATCAATCCTTTTAATCGTGGCAAACTAGCTATACATACATACTTATGTATATACCCTGTTCAGTGTATAAAAATTATTTTATTTTCAACTAACCGACCTTTCAATCCTGCTAACAATATTTAATTAAAGTTTTTATTCAATTAAAAATTCGTATATTAAAGACGGTGAAAAATATTAAAAATAATCATTTTTTAGTAAGAAATATTTTAAAAAATTTTGTATTATCAAAATCCTTTAATTCACCCAATGTTGCCTACTTTTATAATAACCAACTTTCCAACAACTACAGTATGAAAATTTCTTACATGCTACAAAAATTATGGTGGCTGGCTGTACAAAAAATGTCGCAGCGATCGAAAAAATTTTCGTACTCATGTGTAGACTGAATTTACACCAGGCGCTCAAAATGCTGCAGTAAGTGGTGAGAAAAATTGTCAAGGTGTAAGAACCACTGTATTAAATGCAAATATTCTGTATGTTTAGCAGAGCCCAGCACATCATGAATGTTTTTAGCTGAGACACATATTTTCACCATAGGAGGCGCCCTTAAGCGATATTGCAGTGGAGTAACGATTTTCCGGGTTGATAATGCAGTTCAAGCATTTATGGAAGTTTGAAAGGTTTTGGCAACAGTGTGGTTACAAACCTATTCTTACAAGCAGTTTGAAAATTTGCTAAAAAGATGTTCATTGTTAATTATTTATTATATTGCATGTTAGCGATATATGTATGTATGTATGAAATTTTCACATATTTGCATATGAAATAAATTTTACAATTTTTATTATTTTGTTCTATGAGATGCTTATATTTGTCATTTTGGATCATGATGGTAGGCTCTTAAGCAGTACACCTGTTGGAAGTGGCTTATTTCTGTGTAAGTTGATTTCAACTGGTGCCAAACGAAAATCTAAGACGAAAGCGTATGGTCGTCCAATAAATTTAAGTACGTCTGCAAATATGTATAAAATTCGAAATGTCTTAGTCTATGCGTTAAAAATTGCATGGATATGATAATGTCATTTTAAAATAAGCTGTGTATCGATCATGGGTAACTGTTGTCGACATGTGACCACAATAGATAAAAATCCTAAGATTGTTTAGTTATAGTTTGAATTGAATCCAGAATAGAACGTAGTGCATTTAAAGAGGACGTACATATGTATATACATACATATGTAGGGTGCGTCATTCTGGGGCAACTTTTTTTCAACTGCAAAACAGGCTAAAAACTTTCGAAAATGTGAAAAAAGTCACTCAAAAGATGAGCTCTTAATATTAATATTAAGAGGTGCCTGTTTCAAATTTTCTATTTTCCATTTAAATAACATGGAAAAAAATCATTTTTATCGTGGTGGTTATTGTGCAGAGGTTATTATATGTGCACGCGATGACTGCCAGTAGGGATGGTAAACTCGATTCCAATTCGACTCAAGAATCGAGTTTTCTCGTAAAATAATAAATTTTAACTCTTGCCAACAAAGCTACTGCGGACTGAGTAGGCAATTGAGAAGCAAAGTTCTCTCTCCACGAACAAAAACCAAATTCTACAAGTCACTCATTACACATCCTGCTGTATAGTTCAGAGGCTTGGACGATGACCACATCTGATGAGTCGACGTTGCGAGTACTCGAGAGAAAAGTTCTGCGAAAGATTTATGGTACTTTGCGCATTGGCCACGGCGAATATCGCATTCGATGGAACAATGAGCTGTATGAAATATATGACGACATTGACATAGTTCAGAGAATTAAAAAAGTAGAGGGTACGCTGGCTAGGTCATGTTGTTCGAGAACCCGCGGGGGGAAGCAGAGGAAGAGGAAGACCTCCAGTCCGTTGGAAGGACCAAGTGGAGAAGGACCTGGCTTCGCTTGGAATATCCAATTGGCGCCACGTAGCGAAAAGAAGAAACGACTGGCGCGCGGTTGTTAACTCGGCTATAATCGCGTAAGCGGTGTCTACGCCAGTAAAGAAGAAGAGCGTACAATTCGCAAAACCATCACCCATCTTGAGACCCAGCTAATACCGTAGAGAGTAGATTCCGCACCGTTCGCAACAAATCGGATTGACGTATGTAACGACTTGTCACATTTTATGTCGCGATCTTAAATTGAAAGCCTACAAAATTTAGTTTGCGCAAGAACTGAAGCTGCTCGATCTTCTCAACTTACATCGCTTCGCTTTATGGGCTCTTGAAAAGTTCCAAGAAGATCCACCGTTTTCGAACTAAATACTTTTCAGTGATGAGTTCCATTTCGGGCTCAAGGGGTAATGTAAACAAGCAAAGTTGTCACATTTATGACAAAGAGCAACTTTTAGAGATTCAAGAGCTGTCATTTCATCCAGAAAAAGCAACGACTTGGTGTGGTTTGTGGGCCAGTGGAATCATCGGTCCATATTTCTTCAAAAATGATGCTGGTGAGAACGTAACCGTTAATGGTGACCGTTATTGCGCCGTGATAACCGATAATTTAATGCTTGAAATTGATGTTCGTGATCTCCACGGCATTTGGACGGCTCCCCTTCCCACAAATCGCACCAATCAATGGATTTATGAGAGAACACTTCGGTGAACAATTGATTTCACATTTTAGGTGGGTTGATTGACCATCAAGATGGTGTGATATCACACCGTTAGACCGTTAGACCGTTAGACCGTTATCTAATGTCTAAAGTCTATGCGGATAATTCCGCTTCAATTTAGGCCTTGGAGCAAAACATCACGTGTGTCATTCGCTAGTTACTAAGAAAAAAGCAACAAAATTGGACGCAACGGATGGATCATCTGAGAGGTAGCCGCGGCCAGCATTTGAGAGAGATAATCTTCAAAATATAAATGCCAAACAATGTTCTTTCGAATGATAATAAACGTTCCCAATTAAATTTCAAGTTTCTGTGTTTTTTCTTTAAAAAGGTAGAGAACCTCGAAACTGTTCACCCTTTATGTCATAGAATTAATGCGACAATAAAAGAATCGAATTTTTTTGGCCGTGAATTTCATGTAGCCTTTAATCCTTAACCAAAGAACATGAGATTTTTCGAAGGAAATTTAATAATTATATTCAAAGATATGGTAGCACCGAAAAGTGGCTGTCGTTTTTATATGCGACATCAACTGCAATAAGTGTATTTATATAATACTATAATCATACATGTAAGAGATGCGTGATTATTTTGTGTGTGTGTGGATGTACAAATGATCAATTTAAATGCGAGCTCAAGTAAATTTTGTGATAATTTTAAGTTATGTACATACATATGTATGCATGTGTATCGAAATAAATCAGTTTGATTGCTTCTTACTGCTGCCGCGCTCTGGCATGAAATTATCTAAAGGAAATGAAGCAAGCAATACACACATACATATGTTAACCGCATATGCATGTATGTGTGATCGTAAGCAAGTTCTACGGTTTGTTAGATAATAACATAGGAGGTTATTTTATGCTGGCAAAATGCGCTTGCAACAAAGCGGGTGCGCAGTGACGGCAATTGCAGCTTAAATGTGCCAATAAATGCTGCTCGTGTGCACATACTTAACTAAATATGAATGCACATGCGCCTACAAGCAGCCGCACTAACATATATGTACATACTAAATGATTATATGTATATATGTATGTATATACTCGTATATATTATATGTTATGTGTATACATATGTATAAGTAAGTGAGTAAGTATGTTGGAAGGTACATTGTACTTACGCGAAGTATAAACAAAAGTTTGCGAGTCTGTGTGAAACTATGAGTAGGTACGTTTATGATAAACTCATCCATCTTCAATCCACTTACGAGTGCAAATATTTGCACAATTTATGGGAAACGGCGGTGTGAGCAAACTATAATATTTCCTTCCCTCCTCGACATGCTGCAGCTCAACGCTGCTTTCATATACAAATGTGCATACATATATACTCCGCTTGCGCTATGTTTCCAGCATTCTTGCCAAAAATCAAACACACACACACACATACTCGCATGAGACATAAATACATAATTGTTTCAATATTCGGGATCGTCCGAAGAAAGCTATAATCCATATGTACGCGCTTAAGTTCGAGAAGACAGCGGTGAGAATTGCCAAAATCGAGTTCTCGCCTGCCACTCATATTGGCGGCAAATCAACTTTTTTCCGGCGAAACTTTATGAGCAACTCAATGAGCAAATCAATTGTGTACATAGAGTGAGATTAGCTGAAGTGCGGGATGGAAATTCGATTGCCTTAAAGGCGTGCCAACAACACGTACATACATATGTATGTATATATGTGAGCATGTGTATGTGTGTGAGTGTGTTGAGCGTGGAATGCAATCAGAAAGCCGCATTGTCGGCCGCACTCGACCCGAACATTCATCACTCATAGAAATATCAATAAAAATACGCATCAATACAAGCACATACACACACACACACACACAAACAAACATGACCGCCACTCAACGAAATTAGATACTTGCCATGGGTGCTGGACATGCCTGGTTTGGGCCAATTGTTGAAATCTGAAACCAACTAACCGCTAGCCATCTAATGCCTCTGCTGTGCGAGTGGGCAGGCAGGCGGGGCGCAGCAGCTGTGGGAGTGCTGCCGAATGGCAAAATTAAACTAAGAAGATTGGCGGTTGGTGGGTGGGCAACGGGTGTGCTTGTGTGTGTGTGTGTGCACATCAATAATTTCATAAATGGACTTTGCTCGAAATGTAGACTGATTGAGCTCTTAATTGCACAGCGCATGGGCCGGGCATGGATGGCTGGCGTCGCAGGGCGGGCGCAGAGCGTTGAAGGCATAAGCGTATGTGTGTTATTAATCCGAAATATGTCCACAGGCTAGCGATTGAATTGTATATTGGCAATTCCAGCGGTTATCATGTGCTGTTGGTCCCACTGCCGAATTTCTAAAACTATTGACTGACACTGACCATTTCATATACAGACACATACACACACATGCATACATATGTACATGTGATGGTGATGTTGACTGTGTAGTCCATTTAAGCTATTGGATCCAATTTTGTTTGCTCAAAAATCTGCAGACCAATTCATTAGTGTAGCTAATAATCGGAGTGCACATCTTCCTGTTCCCCACGTGCTCGTCCCAATTGTGCGAAATGTGGTGCTCTAAATGCTGCAAAAAAAAAATTATGACGACAAATATTAATTTCAAGCATTGCCAAAATTAAGTATCAATAAATGCTGCTCTAAATGACATATGAACGAAGACAATTTAGATATTTCTTTTATTATATGAGCTTATTTGTGATAATTGTTTAACTTAATGAAATCGGTTCTCAAAACATTAAATGAGTTTTTTCTCGAAACACTGTCTACCGAGTCGGTGAGGAAAATTTCATGGAAACGGCTGAACCGATCTTCTTGAATTTTTACACGATTTTCTGAAATATTTAGAAAAGTTGTCCAAAATAAACCACCTGGCCTTCTAAAGTAGCCAAGGGGTGTAAAGGTCTGACCACCACTATTTACTAAAATGAAAAAATTAGCTGTACGTGATGGAAATTGTTTGAACTCAAATTCCTAATTATGACACTCCACAGAACTCTTAGCACATAAGTGGCAATTTTTCTTTCAGATTTCTTCAGACGTGTTATTAAAGGAAATAAAATCCTGTAAGTGTAATTTTTTTTATTTTTTTATCTATTCTCCTCCCGAAAAAAATTCAGTAAAACCTCGTTTTTTCAGACTTGCAAGTGGATAGAACTCATTAAGTCAATAAAGAGATTTAATCTACTAGAAAGTCTTATATAGATTAAGATAGTCATAATAGTAAGAGTTCGCGGAATAACCGGTTGTCTGGAGAAAAGTTATTCCATAGATTGACCCAGTAGCAGGCCCGTAGCCAGCTTTTCATTTCGGGGGGGCTGAAGTAAAAACATATATAAACTTTAAATTTTCTGTTTATTAAAAAAAAACAATATAAATTCATATACATATTACTTAAATTATTTGGTAGTTGTAACTTAAATAAGTAATATTTTTCTTTTCTTCTTGTTTGCCATATCATTAATTACTTCATCTGGATCTATTTTAATATCCCAGTGCACTGCAATAACAGCAAGTGCACTCAGCCGCTCATTGCCCATCACACTGCGTGGTAAAGTTTTTATTCTTTTTAAGGTTGAAGAAGTTCTTTCGAAGGAAGCGGTCGTCACTGGAAGAGTTGGTAAAATTGTAAGCAGGTAGTGAATATTTTTAAAATACGTTGCATCGCAATGTTGCAGTAATTTCAACACTTCTATGGTTGGATCTATTGTTGATAAGCTGGCACACCACAATCGATACTCTGATTTTAATGCTGTCATTGATATTTGCTCCTCGAAGTAAATAGTTAAATTTTTTAATTCTTCGGCATTATAAATTGCAGCAAAACATGGGAGTAGAATTTGAAATGACGAGAGTATAACCTCATTCACTAATAAACGTTCTGTCATGTTTTGAATCAGAGCATCAACGCATGGAATAAATATTGTAATTCTGAAGTGGCTTTCAGGGGTTGTGCAAGGTGGATTAGCACGAGTAGTTTGACGCGAAGTCACTCTAGGCAATACAAGATCTATGTCAAAAAGATCTTTAGACATTTGTGATGCTGTTTGGAAAATATCGTTGAAAAAACCATCCGCTGCTTCTCTTATCTGGTGCAGAGTTCTTATTAATTCTTTGGCTCGGTTCATTGCTGATACAAAATCCATAGGCAGCGTTAAGCTGAACAATTGCTCACAGACGACAGACGAATAGACTAAGCAAAAAATCGCTTTTCTCTACTGCTGCTAAGAAGGCTGATGCTTTAGACGAAATGGACCATGTCTTACTCGAAATTATTTCCAAACTTAGTACAATGAATTTGAAAAGCTCCACAAAGCTTATAATGCTTTCATGCCTTTCTATAAACCTTGTTTCACAAAGGCGAACAAGTCGTCTTTTTTTGCTTTCTGGTGCGTGCTTCTGTATAACGTCCTGGAAAGTTGTGTTTGCATTTGAATGGTTTCTAAATAAATTTGCTATTTCATTGACAATACCAAGGCAGTTCCGTATTGAAGGTAATGACATAGTATTAGAAAACGCAAGGTTCAATCGGTGACTAGCGCAATGAACATATCGTGCTTTTGGATACAGTTGTCTTATCCTGGTTTGCACTCCACTTAAATGCCCTGACATGTTTGCTGCTCCGTCATATCCCTGTCCAACCAACTTCGCCATATCAAGATGGAGATCTGTACAACGCTTAAGTATGACTTTTGATAAGTTTTCAGTCACCGTCTAGTGTAGTTGCGTACGACTGTTATAGGTTTGAGCTGAGTTGTGTATAAGAGTTTCAAAAGATTCAGCAGTGATAAATCTTTTTTATTTATTTATTTAAAAAATTTCCTTATTTCGGGGGGGGCTTCAGCCCTCTAGCCCCCCCCCTGGCTACGTGCCTGCCCAATAGCTTCCATTTTATAGCAACATGACAATATAAACCTTTTCCATACACCAAAATACATGTTTAATAACACCTGAAAGAGAGAAATACACTTCCTTCTTCTTTACACACAGCATAAATTGCCAAAAATAAGACATTTTGAGGGTCTTACCTTTTATGTTTTATTAACATAATTAATTAATCTAACGGATCGACAGATATTTTGGCTACTATTATTTTTATTATTCACTATCTCTTACTTATAAGTTCAATAGCTAATTTTGAAAGTGAATCGCTGTTATTTGAATTAGTTCAATACACTCTCGATCTGTAGGAAGAAAGGTGTTTTGGCGCCTACTACAGTCAAAAATATGCCTGGGGCGAATTAATTACTATTTTTTTTAGAAAATATAGTACATGGAATATTTCGTTTCTGAAGATCCTATCTTTACTACATTGTCAATATTTTGGTCACTTTTTTAATTCAAAAATGTTGGAATAAATATTAAATTTTAATTTTTTCATCCAAGACCTTACATATCCCAAAAGTCTAACCATGTGATATCACTTTTGATGGTGATGGTCAATCGTCCGCTCCAAAATGTGAAATTATCTGCTCACCGAAGTGTTCTCTCAATAAAGCCATTGATTGATGCGATCTGTGGAAAATGACTCCGTATTGTTGAAACCAAATGTCGGCGAGATTATGAGCTTCATTTTGACGCATCAAATATTCTGTTATAATGGCGCGATAACGGTCGCCGTTACATTCTTACCGGCATCATTTTTGAAGAAATATGGACCGATTATTCCACCGGTCCACAAATGACTCCAAACCGTTGTTTTTCTGGATGAAATGGCAGCTCTTGAATTTCTTCAGGTTGCTCTATCTCCTGAATGCGGTAATTTTGCTTATTTACATAGCCGTTGACCCAGAAATAGGCCTCATGGCTGAACAAAACTTGGCTCGAAAACGTCAGATCTGCGTGGAACTTTTTAAGAGCCCATAGAGCGAAGCAATGTCGCTTGAGAAGATCGAAATACTTCAGTTCTTGTACAAGCTGTATTTTGTACGCCATGGAATCGAATTATTGTATAGTTGGAGGTATATCATGGTTTTAAAGATGAAGTCCTTACATTTTGGTTCAGATATCTCAATGAAAATATATACCAATAAACATGAGGTTTAGGTGAAAAATTGACTGAATTAGTATAAATATTTCTTTAGCTTCAATATGATAAAAATAAAGATTCATTACCGTTAGTCCAGCTGAATTTAAAACAGACACATATTCGAATATTAAGTAAATTATATTAGTGGGCAATATCATGTAGCACATGCAACATTTGAGCTTAATTGATGTCAGTAAAAATTGGTGCCAATATGGCTTTTTATTAAGTATCCACAGCTCCTAACACTTTGATAAAATTTTTAGATCTTTATTTACATTTATTACATTCAAAAGCTTTTACTGCCCAATTCGAAGGATTTTCGGTACCTGTTAAAATCTGAGATTCATCAAAAGTGCCTTAGAATAACCAACAATTTTACAGCGCACGGTGAAATTCTCCGAGGGACCCTTGAAATGGAAACGTGTTAGTTGCGTGTGTCACGATTAAAAAACTTAAAGGGAGAAGATGGCTTCACTTGGTAGATTGGCGGTTTTCGGCTAAGTTAATATGTTTTTTTCTATGCACTTATGTATATTTTAATTAAGTTCGCTCCCACGTCGGCGTTCGTTGTCTGTTCTATTTCGCTTGCGAAGTGTGTCGTTTCGTCCTCTCACTCGCTCAGGCCGTTTGTCAAATTTATTTTCCTTCCCTGATTGATGGCCACATTTTACAATTTAGGCGCAAAAGAATTTCGCCACGGCGTAAAGGGGTGGTTAGCTTAGTCGTTTACTATATATTATTAACGTTTGTATGTATGTATGTAAAAAACCGAGCGTACGCAGTTTGGCGTAGCGTCTGTGTTGGTCCAACAAGGTGTGTCGCTGCTCGCGTATATAAACTTGTATAAGCGGTTGTTGTTATTAACATCGGGACTAGGCAGTTTTCACTACTTCGTTTTTTACATTTACGAAAGCTCACGCACATACATACATACAAACATGTACGTAAGCGCACTTAAATGTAGATTACTGGTGTTGTTCTATTTCACCGGGGTATTGATGGGGTGGAGTGAGTGACGTGTGTCCTGCGGCCAGTGCGCGTTATTAGAAAACAATTTAATTAAATATTCACTTGAGTAGAAATAAAAATAGACAACGGCACAAGGCCGATAAAAAATGTGCGACTGATTCATGATACAACATGGGAATCTTAATGTAATTATACTCACGATGTGGGAAAATTGAACTTCCTCTTACCAACTTGGCCTGTGACGGCAATACTAACTCGATTAGTAAATAAATGCGGAATAGAATATTTTAATAAAAGGAAACTTCGTGCAATTTTCGCTGAAAAGGTGAATTGGGTTCCTGAATACGTTTTGGTAGGTTATTGGCATAAAAAATTACACGAGATGAAAGTCACGCTGAGAAATTCATCCAAAATAATTTATATACTAATAAATATGAGTATCTCTGCATCAGAAAGATCAGGATGGTGTTAACTGTCTTATTTCTTTATTATTAAAATTTTTGAAAATCTCATCCTTAGGCCATTTCCTGACAAATGCATCTAAAAAGGTTTCCTTCACCGACTCTGAAAAGAGCATTTCGAAAAAAAACGGAGCTCACGTCATGATTGAGGCTGGCGCTTCGCTGACAGCTT
Organism: Bactrocera dorsalis; assembly: GCF_023373825.1. Taxonomy (NCBI): domain Eukaryota; kingdom Metazoa; phylum Arthropoda; class Insecta; order Diptera; family Tephritidae; genus Bactrocera; species Bactrocera dorsalis. The sequence continues at coordinate 17,864,443 of NC_064304.1, read as the reverse complement.
TCCAGTTCTCAGTGGACTGACACATGAGTGCCGTCAAATTTTCCACCGCAACTACCGAACAGTGTAGTTTTTAGTTTTTCGCTAAAAAGCGAGGGCAATAAAAGAATACATGCTCAGAGCCTTCAAAGCACACTGAACACGTCGGACTAATGGCGTGCTAGAATCTCTACAGTTAGCTTCTAAACCACCCTTAGTATTTGGGTTAGATACAGGGTAGGCCATTTAAAGTTGACCCATTTGAAAAAGAACAAAAGAAAACAATGTTTTTTGTTCATTTCAAAAATAATTTATTTTGGTCCAAGGGGATTTGTTTCAGCTAATATTTAAAAATTAGATCGCGTAAATGGGCACCTTTAGCTTTGACAGCTAAATGCACTCTTTTTTCGACATTTTCCATGACTTTGGCCAATGTTTCGGATGATATGGCGGCTGTTTCACGTCGAATGTTGGCTTTCAGTTGAGCTAAGGTCTTTGGCTTATTAGCGTATACCTTGGATTTCAAATAACCCCACAAATAAAAGTCTGGTGGCGTCAAATCTGGTGATCTCGGTGGCCAGTCAACATCACCATTTTTCGATATCAATCGCCCGGGGAAAAATGGTCGCAATAAATTGATTGTTGGTCGAGCTGTATGGCATGTAGCCCCGTCCTGTTGAAACCAGAAGTTATCCATGTCATTTTCGCGAATAATGGGTATCACAAAATCCGTTATCATGGCTCGATAACGCTCACCATTGACTGTTGTCGTGGCTCCATCATCGTCTTCGAAAAAATACGGTCCGATGATCATATTCGCGCAAACACCGCACCAAACTGTTACTTTTTGGTCGTAAAGAGGCTGTTCTTCAATTAATTGAGGATTTTCGGTGGCATAAAATCGGCAATTTTGCTTGTTTACGCCTCCATTCAACGAGAAATGTGCCTCGTCTGACATGATGAGTTTTCGCCAAAAGTCAAGTTCGTTTTCAGCCATTTCGATGGCCCATTTGCCAAAATTAAGGCGTCGCGGATAATCAGCTGGGTTTAGTTTTTGTGCCATTTGAATTTTATATGGAAACATCTTCAAATCTTTATGAATTATGCGTCGGAGAGTGGTGCGAGAGATGTCTAATTCCTGAGAGCGGCGATAACTCGATGTCGATGGAGTCTCCTCAATACTGGCTCGTACAGCTTCGATATTTTCATCAGAACGTCTTGTGCGTTGTCTGGATGCATGACTGGCATTACTGAGATTACCGGTGTTCACAAATTTTGCGTATAAAGACTTAATTGTGTTCTTAACTGGAGCACTTTTCACTTTATTTTTTTTGCGAAACGCACGTTGAGTTAACACAATTGAAAAGTTATTTTGAATATAAAGCTGAACAATTTCAGCGCGTTCTTTTGGAGTGTACTGTTCCATGGTATAAATTGTCTTCGAATGACGCTTCTAACGCGGTATGACATTAGCCGATTTGTCAGCGCTGTTAAAAGTTACAGCGTTGCCAGATGGGTCAACTTTAAATGGCCTACCCTGTAGAAATCCAGGTCGCCATGTTCTCTGTCGATCCACGAATGAATGTCCGGTATTAGTCAGTAGGACCACCGTTCTTTGAGTGAGGTTTGCCACCACTGCTGCCACATTGATAAGCTTTTGACTATCTCTTCTCTTTTGTCTCCTATAGACGGCTCTGATAACTTGTATACTCGCTCGTATTCGTCACCCTGCATGTCAATGGGTATCATACTGACTATTATTTCAGCAGCATTACTTGATATTGTTCGGAAAGCACTGATAACTCTTAGTGCCAACAGCCTGTGCACTGTGCTTATTTTTTGGGATATGCTTTGATGCCTAGCGCCTGGATCCACATTGGAGAAACATATAACACAACCGATCTCTTTACCTTTGAAAGTAAAAAACACCGGCTAGAACGCACGAAGCCTTTATTTACCATCATTCTTGATAAGGCGTTCAGGATTTAATTCGCTTTACCTGCAGTGTATTCTAGGTGATCGTTAAATTTAAGCCTTGAGTCTATTATTACTCCCACTTATTTTAGTTGTGGCTGTGAATGAATCTCGCACTCTCCTATGGTGAAAGATATACTTTCCTCCACTTTTCTTGTACTTATAAACAAGACGTCTGTTTTTGCTCAGCCAGTTCCAAACTCTTTGAGGCGAACCATTGACGCACCCCGTTTATGCACTCATTGCATTTGCCACGAAGGTCATCTAGGTGTTTAGTCTCTGCTCCCACAATTAGATCATCTGTGTATGCAATTAATTTAACGATTTTCGGTTGGTGTCTCCCATCATACATTAGGTCGCCTTTTATTAAATAATTCATAATAATTTCCATAAGATAATGAAGATCGCGTATGTCATACAGACCACTGTTTATGTTTACCCACTTTGCTGAGTTGAAGGCATTTTTCACATCCAGGGTGATCAACGCGCAATATTTTTTTGTTCCGCCTTTCCATCGCTTGCCACGTACATTCGAAATATGTCACATATCGTAAGTAAGAGAAGAACAAGTTTAGAAATTTAGAAAGCAAGGTCCGGACATTGATCCAATACCGTACAGCACCGGTATGCAAACTACACTTGGTTTATTTTTTCCTTACAAAAAGTGTATTTTTACTATTAGTGAAAATGTGTTAAACCCGGTTCCACCTAAACTAAATTTTGAAAGAAATAAGTTTGATAATTTCTTCCTTATTCCTAGAATAAAGTAAGTTATTAAAATTATCCGATTAAAAGTAATGATTCCCGAACAATCAGTAAGTATCAACGGACTGCAAGTCAATGCCTAAAAGATACAATAAAAAAGTCATTGACATAGGGATAATGATAATGAGAAATAAAAGAGCATATTGCTTTACCGACTTTCCCAGCGTTAAACGCACACAAATATACAATGAATGGTAGTAACAATAAAAGTAACAACAATAAGATAGCATATAAAAGTGTTCCACCTACCCAAATGATGAGTGTTGACTAATTGCTGTAGCGGTTGGCGGCGGTGACTGGCAAAGATGCCCGCTTTGGTGGCTTTGATGAACGGATGGATGAGCGCACGCGCCCGGAAGCAATTCACCTGCAATTAAAGTGTCACATTATGCACGACTCTACTTACAACAAATACAACAAAAACAATTAGGAAAACACGCACAACAATTTAGTGCAGCACAAAAAGGTCACGTGGCAGACGAGCACGATTTGTTGCTGGAAACAAGGGCGGCAGCGCGGACTAACCAACCACCACCACCACCACCACCCAACGCGGAAGCGGAACACAGCTGTGGGGAATTGTGGCCGAGAAAGTTTTGTAGTTGAGAAATGCTTAGCATTTCGAATTAGCAGCGACGAATAACTTGCTCCTGATGCACCAGCTTTTCATTGTTGTTCCTGTTGTTGCTGCTGCTGATGATGATGATGACGATTACATGTGCGAATGTGTTGAGTGCATAATATGGAACAAATCTGCAGTGCTTTGCTTTTGTTGTGATTGGTTTGATGTTTACTTTTCGGTTTAAAGACATTCGTGCCACAAGTTGGCACAAGCAACTGTGTGGCAAGAATACATGCCCTGTCAAACTTGCCAACCCTTGCAAGTTGCCGCTGATTTTTAAGCTGCTGCGGGCGTCACAGCCGCTTGCTGGCTGCAAAGAAGCTTTATTTGTTATGCTTTAGCCGCGCCAAACCTTCATTTTGCAGCCCGATTGGCCTGGACCGAGGGTGGGTGGTGTTGGCGTAGCAGTAATAGCGCATCGGGCTGGCTAATGAAGGCAAATCTCGGTATTAATTTCAAACGAATTTATTTTGATCCCCAGATAAGCCGGCCTTTCAACGGCTTTTCACAGCAATCACAACAATGGTGCCGGTGATGGCGTTGACGTTAGTGGCGACTCAATGATTGAATTTGGTGCAGCAGCTCGAGAGCGTCGACAGGTCACGCTGCGTTTCGACCGGACCACCACCACTAGCACACGAGCGTGTGCACATGTTTTCGCAAAGTGGCGCGGTAGCGTGCGCTCCTTCTCCGCACTTCACTCCACTTCAGTGAGCTTTAGCTGCTGAGGCTTCGCAGTGTGCGTTGTGAACTTTTTATTGAATACCAAACCCCGAAATGGCGCGACTTCCCAGTTTGAATGAGTAGTTGCAAGCAGGCGCCTGCTTATTGGGGTGGCAAAGTGTTTGGCGTTTGTCATTTACCGTTTGTGTTATTTTGATTTTAAGATTTTGAAAGACTTTGAGAATCGCTTTTACGTGCAGCTTAAATGTCCGCAGGCGTCCAAGTGTGCTGGTTGCTGTAAGCTGCCACCCATCAGAAGGAATGTTGAATTTTGTATGCATGACAAATTTTGATATTCATGCCTGATGATTGCAGTGGTGATAAAAGGTTACTGTTGATGTGTTCCACAATGCGAGGATGTTGAAGTTAAATTATTGCGACAGTTGTGGTTGTTTACAACATGCTACGCATTTGGCAATCATTGTACCTTCGTGAGGTTTAAGGTCGGAAGATTTGTCAAACATTTAGCTGTCAGAGTTTATTAGACGAGATTTAACCTACCTCACTACCACCAGGATGCGGCAGCGTCCAGAGTGATGGTGCCAGAACCGTTCATTCCGGTGGTATCCCAACCTATAAAGGAGGTCATCCGCACGGTGGAGAGTATGGGGAGAGAACGGCATTGGCAGCAGGTAGCAGAAGTGCGCCAAGGCAAGCTACTTCTGGGAGTGTACAACCTTTAAAGGTTTCAGGAAATGATTAACCTCCCTTGAGACAAATTCCGCTTCCTTGTCCCGCTCTATACAGGCACTGAAGGCTCAGGAAGCACTTGTCCGACATCGGCATAGTCTTTTGCGCAAACTGCCGGTTTTGCTACAAAGAACAGGAAACTTCAGAACACCTATTTCTGGATTGCCTAGCGATTTGTAGAAGCAGGCTCAATGCCCTGGGTTCCATCTACGAGAACAGGGATCACATCACATCAGTTCTGGAATTGTTCAGAAAGTGATATAGAAGAAGGCACATTAGACCATAAGTCGCAGCGCAAAGCCTCAATTTTCTATGTATCTATCTACCTTCCCTTGAGTTAAGTAAGGGTTTACATACCCACCAATGAATTTTAAAATAAATCGTTTTTTCTTACATTAAATGCAATCCAAATTGTTTCCGAAATTTTGAGGTAATGTGAGGGTTTTTGATAATAATTTCGATTTGTAAAACATGATTTTTTTATTTTTGAATGTAAGATAATTTTAAGCAGAAACAGTTTTCTCACCGTCAACATAGTTTTTTGGACGTCTTCTGGTAAATAGGACCAAAACTAAAGAATACGACGCTTCAGCAGGCAACTCTACAGTTAGCATCTACCCAGAGAGTCAAGCAGCAATTAAGACACTAACCGCGGTTCGCATACCGGCTAGAAGTAACTTGGGAAGCAGGACAACAGTAAAGAGTGTCTCTAGGAACAACCGGCTTCACTTTCCCTGCGTGCCAGGTCACAAAGTCATGGATGGCAATCAGATAGTGTACCCGTCAGAGTGGTGTACGACTCTCATCGGATAACGTGACCGACATTGGGAAACTGATTATCTTAACGACGATCTGGGCAAGAGCATGGCAAGGAAGATTAAAAATCGACGGAACAATCTGTTGTAATGCAAAACTGCAAAAGTCCTGTGGATAGCAGTATATCAAATATAGTCAAAATTCCTACTCAATCTTGACAGTAGAAGTTCTGGGAACAAAATTGGAATACTCACGGGCCACTGTTTGCAGGAAATGCTAAGAGCAAGGAAGCAGCGAAACAATAGAACAATGTTATACTGTGGGGGCCCCACAGTATAAGACACTAGTCATGCCGCAAGACTTATTGAAATTGGAGTCATGAGCTGGCATCTGATGGACGCAGTGGCGTAGCTACAACTTCGGGCGCCCGGGGTGTTCTGCCGCCCCCCTTTATCTACCTACCTGCAAGTTTCAAGAGGTAGTTCGAACAAAAATGAATTTTTACAAAATATCTTCGATATTAAGTATATAAAATTTAGGAACTAGCAGCCACGCAAATTCTGAAATTCCAAAATTCTCACAATACGGTTTTTAAGTTTTTAAATACCATTTTGTGAAACTTTAGGGTCTCATGAAATTGCATAAGCGGAGCGAAGTTCCAGAGGAGTTTTTTTTATATAAAAACTCACAAAGCAATTATGCAATTACAGCAATCTCTGTTTACGAATTTCATGTAGGCAGAGTAAAGTAAATTGTGTTTTGAAAATGTCATGTCAACTTAGAGAAAAAGGAAGAGGCTCTTAGCATCGCTCACATAAAGAAACAATTCGCAAAGAGTTCCTAGCACAAAGCTGCCTGGTCTTTCCTTAAACTCATTATTTATGACGAAGAGTGGATTCATACAAATTACGTTGAAACTACGCCATAATCTAACGAATTAGACCTTCCCTTCCACTTCAATTGATCTCAAATTTGAAAATTACTCCTCTACACATTTATTTATGTCAAGTTACTAATATTCCACCTCAAAATCATTGTTTTTTTTCTAACAAATTTAGTTATTAATATCATAATAAAACAATTTAATTTAATAAAAAAAAAAAATCAAGATTAAAAATAATTATATATTTTTTAACTTCATTGTACGGCATGCTTTATATTGAAAAAATCTGTTGTGCGAACTTGACATTGCGAAATGCATTGAACACAGATATTGCGTTGCTTTAGTTCGCATTATTTTACAATGAAATTAAATAAAGAAATGTTGCAATGAATTAAGTGATTTATTTTTAAAGAAGTAAACAAATAATTCTCTTTTGTATTCTTAAAGATATTTACTCACTGTTTTTTATACAAAATCCCACGCGGCTTTTACGCAAATAAACTTGAATGGATCATTGATGTACTCCAAAAAGCAATGAAATTTTATTATGCACCACATTCATTCATAAACACATTCGCGCATACATACATTTATGTTTGTGTTTGGTGCATGCGATTCAGATCATTGATGATTGTGATGATTGCGATGATTTGTGCGCAGGTGGCGCGTGTGAGCCACGCGGCGTAACAAGTGCATTTAGCCAACCACAGCCGACACACGACCATCCCGCATGTCAAAAAAAAAATCGTTTGAGGCGCAAGTTGTGCACTATGAGTTCTTCGAATTTTTTATAAGTTTCCCATATCATCATTAAGTGGCACTTGTCAGTTGTAATTATCTATAAGTACTTCAAATCTCATTTAAAGCGGTTATATTATCCTTTGAACGCGATTGTCAACACGCAATTCAATCATTTCCGTTGCAACAACAAACGTCTTTTTGTATAGAATTAAAAATTGAACGCCTCAAGCTTTATACTTAGAACGATGACATAATGCCGATAATGCCTTTTTCGAAAGGATGCATGATACCATGCTCTAAATAATAAAAAAAAAGTTTAGTGGAGTTGCCATCCGATCGTTTTGTACGTACTTAGTGATATCGCTGAAGGTTTTATTTTCTTCTGAACGGATTTTCAAAAGAAAAATTGTCAAAATGTGTCGCTATAACATTCTCAATTTTAAATAATTCACATCAGTGCATAGAACAACAAGCAGGACTTACAGGCCTAACTTTATATCAGTGTTAATGCTAGGGTTTTATGGGTCATCTCGATGTGACGATTTAGAGACTTAACGAAAACAGATAAAGATCGCACGTTCTGTTCGACTTGATAGCTTCAGATTTAACATCCTTAATGCCGCGTGCATCCAAATGATACTCTAAATAGTTATCAGACAATATTAAACCATGCTGTTCCCGACTAAGAGGACGCATTCCGCGCTCTCATCTATTATACGCACCACTATCAGGAGCATTGGGAGCTAAAAAAGTGTTGCATAGCAAACTCTATGACTTTTTGATAGCGCGGATTTTTATCTGGCCCTATATAAACCGTTATAACTATCACAATCTTTACCATTCCATGGTCTGTTTTAACCAATGGTTGGGACTCTTTTCAAAATTATAACAATGTTGCTACCTATAGTCGCCACAGAAGTTCATCCGAAGCAGCGATCCGTAAAGTCACTCTAAAACTCCTCTGAAACTACGATCAGGATAGTGGGAGTCCCGCATTTTGTTTACAATAATGTGTGACATAATCATCATCTAGACCCTCCTATCATCCAAAATGTGCTTATGTAATACTTGAACAGTACCTGGATCATTGTCCAATCAAAGCTTCAATCTGTAAACAAATTTATCAGATCGGACCACTATAGCATATAGCACTGAAGTATATAACAGACTGATTAAAATGAAGCCATAAATCTTCATTCAAGATCTGTTTCTATATTAAGTAACTTCAACTTGAAAATTCTTTATATCAAACAACGTGGCTAGAAGGACTAGTAAATGCTTTTCATTAGATGCAAACCGTTAGATGGTTACGTCTCAGATAAAGTTATAACGGGTTTTCCAATAAGAGCGCCACAAAAATTATTTTATGTGTGAAACTCGATTACTTTTACATGGTCACCACGGGCATGCTTGCAGAAGTCCAGACGCTGATTCAAATTTTCGACGCTTTTCAAGCATAAATTGGTCTATACTGCTGCAATTTCACGTTCGAATTCGTACGAAGTTCATCATTCGCCGCTGGTTTGTTGGCATAGACCATAGATTGCCGTAACCCCATAGGAAATAGTTTAACGGCGTCAAATCGCACGATCGAGGTGGCCAATTGACGGGGCCATTTCGTGAGATAACATGTTCACCAAACTTGGTTTTCCATACATCGCTTGTAACTGTGTGGCGCCGTCCTGTTGGAACCACATATTGTCCAAGTCCATATCATCCAATTCGGACCATATCATTGAGCGGTAGCGATTTTCATTTACAGTAACGCCCAATGACGGCGCCGGCCTATAAACCGCACCAAACCGTAATTTTTTCGGGATGCAATGGTGACTTAATGAAGAAGTCATTCTGCCAGGATTGAGCCTCATTGCTGAAGATGATTTTTCGGTGAAAACAAAAATAATTTTCAAGTTGTTGCTCAGCTTAATGCACGAACAATCGACGATTCTGGTGGTCAAGCGGCTTCAATGCTTGTGTCAATTTGATTTTGTAAGAATCTAGGCCAAGATCTTTTCGCAAAATTCGCCACAACGACGTCACAGAGATACGCATGAGAATGGCATTTGAAATACTGATTTCGATCTTCCTAAATTAATGCGCTAGCGGCAGTAATATTCTTGACACTATGGGCACTTCTTTGTCCACTGGCACGGAACTATTTTTTACTGTGCCTGTGGATTAAAATTTTTCCACTAGACGCACAATTATTGTTCTGACAGGACCATTATGCCGACCATAAATTGGACGTAGCGCTCTTAAAGTGGAGGTCACTGACTGATTTTTTCTAGGCGCTATTACTTTGGATACGTTTCAAGATAAGGTCAATAAGAGTGTAGGAGACAGAACATTTGGGAGAGCAGCTTGTCAGGCTAGACCGGTCACCTGCTCATTCTTTGATCGTATTTTCCTCGAAACGAAAATTATTGTGTTTTCTCGTTTTCCAAGCGATCTTATTGAATTTTTTTTCACAGTTCTTCTAAAAAGGAATACTGCTTTATTTGCAACTATGGAAAAAAATAATTTTTTCCTAAATCCTTCGGTTAATAATGACCTATCCTCATCTACTAACCTATGAACCGAATGGCTACATTTCCAAAAAAACTTTTATGAAAAATTCCAAAATATTAGTCAATGTTGCTATTTGATATGTCAAAAGTTGTAGTAAACTAATTAATTTGGTTTATGAAAAATAAAAATGGTGAAAAAACAAATTTTTTGGCCGCCACGTAACTTTTTAATGTGGTTCCTACACATATTTATTAGCAATAATGGTATGGCATTTTAACTGTTTTATATTTAAATAAATTACGTCATCGATTTTTTCAACAGCAGTACAAGTCCATATAAAGATATGTATGTATGTATATGCGTTTCCCATCATATAAAATTTCATTGCATGTGAGCATCCCACGCAGGCATTCAAACGGGATATTAAAAGCAAAATAAGTTTTGCAGCTTCATAATACGAAAACAGCGGAACACTTCATTTCAATGCATTATATGCTTCAATCCCCTTTCAATGAAGTTATTTCGCGAGACAGCCGGTGCATTGTTAGGCTGATATAACCGAATACAACTCAGCCTGCCGCAAAACAATGCCGTGTTCCACTCGAATGTCATCAATATTCAAAATATTCATATTCACAGCTTGTGAAGTGGACACTTATTTTTTATTCACAGCGGCTGGGCACTCAACTAAATGGCCGTTCTGTATGCACATGCGCACATACATACATGAATGTATGGGAGTGTATGTCAAATGTGCTTGACACATTCGTCAAGCGTGTCACGGTGTTGTCCATCTTTGGAAGTCAAGTGAATTCGGTTTTTTATTAATTGCAATGCTTTTAAGGTTGTTTTTGCTTTTATATAATAATTGATAAAGCGGAATATGTAATCTTATATGTACTTATATAAAAAATAAGTACTTGGAGCACTTGTCGCTTGCATAAAGGTATCCAAAAGGACATATCAACTTGTCTTAATAATTGTATCGACAGAGGTGACATTCTTCAAGCAGCGAATATTAATTTCTTGGCATTAATAATTCAGTGTCACTTCAAGTGATAACTGTTGAAAATGGATGAAGTATCTAAAGTAAAAAGTAGTAAAACACGAAAAAGTACAATTAATTTATCAAAAAACCGAAACAAGAGTGGGTCAACAGTCAATTGATGCCGCTATCAAAAATCAACTGAAATACTTCAATCGCAACCATTGTTGGCAGTTCATATAATACTTTGAATTATTAGCTGAGATTAATAATGACACAAAACAGTTGTCAACTTGACAAACGTGCTGAAATATGCGATATCAACGTGTACACTTTCAATTTTCGTTAGCTAACAAGTGCTAGTCGGCGATGACCTTCTGTGTGGCAGTAACGTTGTCCGCCACGATCGGTGTCGGCATTCGTTTCGAAATTCAAACAAAACACACACATTATTCTTTCATCACTTGGCTACCTGCATTCGCCATCACAAGCGTCAAGAACGCAGATCTCCAAACCCCTCTCACATGTGTGGTAGAGACAGTTACGAGTGTCTTCATTTGCGCATGTGCGGGTAGACGCAAGTGGATGGATTTCTTTGTTGGTCATTGACAGTTGTAAATGTGATTTAAAGGTGCTAATAGACCGGCAGCAACATCGAAATTACTGGCTCCCGTGGCAGCGTAGACAGTATCGTAAAATGTTGTGTATATAAAATCGGTAGTATGAAGAATCGCCGTTGTAATTACCAACACCATACATACATACACGTACATGTTGTCTGTTACAGAATAAGATTGTACGAGTATGCATATGTTTGTAAATATATGTATGTATGTGAATTTTGCATACGCATTTACCGCAATTAAAGAACGGAAATATTGAGTGGCATTCTTGGCTTTACGAGGTTTTATTACAAGCCACCAGCGCACAATGGGCAGAGTGGTGCCAAAAGCTTATAAAAATTCAAAGAAGTCTCTAATAATATTTTAGGCATTTCATTATGTTATATTCTCTGTATATGATACATTAATAATTCTTCGAAGTAGTAATGTCATTGTAAATAACTGTAAGACCCTCAAATATTTGATCTAAAAAATTGGTATGTTTCGAAAACATAAACTCTTAGGCCCGTATTACTGAGTACAAGACACACTCTTCCAAACCAGTCCTTGTATACATACTATATGTTAAATAATCGATTCCCATATTGTTCGTCCCAAAACTCTGAAGAGCAATATCAGCTTATATGTAAACTTATACACTCCCTCCACAGTATGGACTTCGTAACCGGAACTGATTCGTATTTTCAGCAAGCCAAGGACCACGAAGTCAGATTGTTTAAACTAGTGCGAACAGCAACTCCTTGGGGGTTGAACTGTCGTCTCTTTATTTGCGTGGTCATTGGCGCAAATTTTAAGGAAAAGCACCCGAACTCATAGCATAAGCAGACGACGTAGCTATTTCAGTGACAAACAAGTTCCTAGACACAATCAGTAGCGTGATGAATAGCGCTCTAAAAGTCATACAACATTAGGCATTATCGGATAACTTAGAGGAATATGCTACTCGGAAGTACAAGGTCCAGTCATGAACATCACCGAGGCTTAACGGGGTTGAGATAATAATTAAGGATTATACCCCCGGGTAGTAATTTTGGACAGCAAATTAACATGGAAGGTCAATGTGGGGGAAGGAGCAAAATAAGCAGATCTATGCATGTCAGAAGATGCTAGGGTCAACATTGGGCCTATCAGCTGTCCTTATGCATTGGTGTTACACCGTGGTAGTCAAGTCCATCTAGCTTTATGGTGCCAAAGCAGTGTGTTGGACCGCTGCCGGTAAAATATCATACAAGAAACCGTTGGAGCGAATACAAGAAAGGTTGGTCAATCCACAAGAACCTTCGGACATACCAAAAATATACAGGAGTTCAGTGGATAAAATATAATATATCACGTAACAATTTATCCTCACGCTTTATCTGGAAGAGAAGATTTCAAATCACGCTTAAAGAGGGTGAATACCGCAGAGGTATGCGACCACCAGCATAATCTCAACTTATATACGGTTGGATTCAAAATTGATGATAAAGTGGGCACCAGGATCTACAGCGCGGAGCTAGATCTCAGGCGACCCAATGATCTGCTTGAATACTGCAGTATATTCCAGGCAGAAGTCTGTGATCAGTCGACAGCCAGTAAAGTAATAATACCACATCGCATTGAGTCATCCTTTCGATAGTGATATTACGATATCCTTATAAGCTGGGAGGCTGGGAGGCAGTAGATATAGTGGCTGTCATAAAGCGACTGTATATATATTGTGTTCCAGGTCATAAGGGCGTTTTGGGGAACGAAATAGCTAATGGAGTTGCCAAAGGTGTCATCCGCTTGACCACCGAATCAGTTCAGGAAGTACGCAAATCGGTAAAAACGACATACAATAAAATTTCCGAAAGCGCCAACAGACAGATCAGGGTGGGATATAATGTCTTAGAGGCATGCAAGATTGCTAAGGTCAATCAGCTTTCAATTACACGGTCTCGAAAAGATTGCAGAACGGTTGTTAGCCTAGTCAAAGGTTACAACTTACTGGCATGACATGCGAACCCTAAGCGTATTTTTAACGACTACACATCTGGAAAGTGCAGGGATTGGAGGAAGTCTCAGAATTGGATATCAAGTATCTACTAAACTTCGTAAAAACCGTTTACATCCGTCACGACGTAAGGACCTGAGGATCTACGTTTGCATGGAGTGACAGCCAGCCAGTGCAACTTAACCTAACCTAAGCTAAATGCTGTCAACTCGGCAGCATTCCGCTCAACAACAACAACAACAACAACAATAAATCAAATACTTAAAAAATAACAATGATAGTTCTTTGGCAGATATCTAAGAAAATCACAGTTCAAGGAACTGGAGGAAATGTCAGAATGAGATATCAAATTTCTACTATACATACTTCACAAAATCCGGCCGACGTAAGCTTCAGCTGGTATTAATATACTCGTACCTTCATCCGGCATTACTAAGGACCTGTGAAACTACATTCTACTTTCAGGAGTTTTTCAAGCTCAAAAGGCATATGAGTACCTGAACATTTTTTGTTCTACCGTCTACAAAAAAGTAACTAATGTTAACGATAAATATAAGTTCTTCGGATCAAAGTTTTTTCACTAAAAAATATTTGAAATGGCGAAACTGATACCCACATTTGTCTCATTGTCCACTGCAGTGGGTTTTGAAGCGGCAACTTTGATATGTCGTTGCAATTTGAATACTTCTGCCGACAATGAATGTCTACAAGACACCAGCCAATCACCAACTAATACTTTATTACTGTTATTTCGTCGTTCTTTTCGTGTCCAGTAGCTAATGCGGGTACAAAGTAATTGAGAATTGTGCGCCGGTGTTGCCAACAAAAGACCATAGTTAGCCAATGCGTTGATTATGCAGTTTCACTGCTTCGCGCTGGCCGGTCAATAAAATAATTCTGGTGTCGCTGTTAATCATAAAAAAATGGTGAGAGCCCGCTATTTGGCCGAGACTTTGCGCCTGCGTACTGTAGTCGCATGGGAATAAATTTTAATTATCTGCTGTGGGGTTAGGTGTGAAACTATCTTTTAAGTTTTTATGACTGCACTTCATTAAGCATAGTAATCCAGTGTTACACACACACACACACACCAATCCACTTAGCTATTTTGACGTCGGCATAGCAAAATGTTTTTTCTAGTAAGCACATATGCACATACTTATGTATGTGTGTAGAGAGGTATGTTTATGCGGTTGACGACTATCCTTTGTCCTGGCTGGCTGAGCGGCAGACATGCGTGCATTCTAATGGCGTCCGCAGCATTTGCTGTTTATGCAATTCTTTTATTTTCATAAGCATATATTTTGTTGTAGTGTCTATTGTTTTTGTAGGTGTTGACAGCGTCTGTGACTTTTAAATGTTAATTCTATTTTCATTTCGATTTAGTCACGTGTGACCACCACCAACTACGTCGCGTTGCCGCCAGCCGACATATGAGTGTGTGTTGGTTAACCAAATATCAATTGTCACTGCCACAGACCTGTACATATGTATATATGTATACCTACTCATACGCATACTGACCATGTGCAATACTTATCATTATCATTTTCGTATTCATATTTCATAAGTTACCAAAATATTGCTTTTAACTGCAATTTTACCTTTACCTTTGTGGTTTCCCCAATTACAACATAAACACAAAGTGGAGAAAATTTGCCAAGTCACGGCAGCAGCACCGTGCAATGCGTTAAATACGCAGGATTTTTCAGTTCTTTTTTCCTCATATGCGCATATATGCATGTTTGTATGTATATATGTGTGTAATTGGTGTTTTTGGTAGCGTTGAATTTCCGTTAAACGTTGACAAGGATGTGCCATGATTGCTTGAAATTTTTATTTAACAAGGGTTTTTATGCACTCACAGCAAAATAATACACTCATATGCTTACATGCATACATATATACTTACATGCATGTTTATGGTTATGTTTATGTTTATATAGGTGGCACATTGTCGGTGTGGCGACTCGCCGTCAGTCAATTGTGCGCAATGACTTGACAACTTGCATGGCACTCGTCGCGTCATTGAGTCGCACTTCAGGCAAAATACTGAAAATATTACTGAAATTGCTGCTTTTCTTTTCATTTCACTGCCAATAGAATTTATGTTGGACGCAGACGAGTTCTTCATATTATTCGCAATAAAAAATTTAGTTTATTACAATATTTAGTTGAATTTTAATATATTTAATTAAGCTATAAGTCGAATTAAGGAGTTATATTCATAAAAACATTTTTTTTTTGTGATTTTTTTTTGAAGATACATTTTATTTAATAATAAATAAATTTTTAATTATTACAATATACATATATATCTTTTTACAACTTCTGTGATTTTATATATACATACATACATACATATACATATAATATGTATTTAACGTTTTTAAACTATTTAAATTTGTAATAATTCGGTTCATTTAAACACATTTTGTTATAACAATTTTTAAGTGCATTTCGCATAAAATAAAACCTTTATAACGATTGTATTGAATCTAGTGCATTTTTCTTTTTAACAAAAAGTGTGAGTGGCCTATAAGGTGAGTTTTTGTACACATAATACTTATTTTCATACGAATATGCAATTTTTCCTATTGACCTTGGCATCAAAGAATTCTTCGTTAACTGTGGCATCGAAGAATTCATCGTTAACTGTGGCATCGAAGAATTCTTCGTTTACTTTGGCATCAAAGAAATCTTCGTTAACTATGGCATCGAAGAATTCATCGTTAACTGTGGCATCAAAGAATTCCTCGTTTACTTTGGCATCGAAGAATTCTTCGTCCCATGGTAAGCGTAAAAGGTGATCTGTTACTTTTCGTAGGACATCGCCGTGTTAATTTTCATCGGTCGGGGTAAGCGATACAATCATGCTGTATCGTTTACCTTGCTCGCTTACCAATGTCTACCATATCCCGCTGGGATACTCTATACGCTCATAACACCGAAACTATAGGGTGATTCATTTCGAGGTTCCCTAATTTTTTAAAGAAAAAACACAGAAACTTCAAATTTAATGGGGAATGTTTATTATGATTCGAAAAAACATTCTTGGTCATTTATTTTTTAAAGGTTATCTCTTTCAAATATTGAACGCGGCTAAGTCTCGCATGGTCCATCCGTTGAGTCTAATTTTCGAAGACACGTTCGATCATTTCGACTTTTAACCAAATGTCGTAGAGTTCACGAGCTTCAATGTTCGGTATTAAATAGTCAGTTATCATGGCGCAATAACGGTCGCCTTGACGGTTACGTTCTCAACAGCATGACTTTTTAAGAAATGTCGACCAATTGTTCCATTGGACCACAAACCACAGCAAACTGTTGTCCTTTATGCATGAAATAGCAATTTCTGAACATGTTAATATACTCATCGAGCCAGAAATAGGCCTCATCGTTGAAAAAAGTTTGACTAGAGAACATCGGATCTTCTGGGACTTTTCAAGAGCATATAGAGATGTCATTTGAGAAAGTCGACCGATTACAGTTCTTGCACAAGCTGTATTTTGTACGCTTTCAATTTAAGATCTCGACGTAAAATGCGCCATGTCGTTCAGTCAGTCCGAGTTGCTGCGAACGGCAGCGAATCGACTCTCCCCGTCTTCGTGTACACTCTCAGGTACGGCTGCTATATTTACTTCACTGTGTGCTGGACGGGTATTATCTAATAATACATATATGCTGTCTCAAGATGGGTGATGGTGTTGCGAATAGTAAGCTCACTAGGCCGATTATGTTGACCATAATTTGAGCGAAGCGCGCAAACACATTCTTTACAGAACGTGAATTTTCATAATGAAGTTCAAGGATTTGTTGTTCAAGGATAAGTCTTTCCATGATGAAATGCCACACTTGATCTGTAAAAAAAGACCATTCAAAACAGTATATCTACTTAGATCACCCGGTTTTTTGCCGGGTCATTTAAAAATTTTTGGAGAATATTTTTAGACTCTCGCAACATGTTTCAAGAGTTTTATTGATCTACTAAATGCTATAATATATTATATTATTATTATATGTACTATGTTCCATATAAAAAAACGTTTATGATGTTATCAGAATAAAACTTTGCGCAGAACCTTCGAAAGAAATAGTCTTCCATAATGCGACTTAATATTATGTAATAATTAATTTAAAAGAAACTCACATTCAGTTAATGAATTTATCATATTTTATTAACAAAACTTAAAGACAATATTATTGAAGCAAAAAAGTCTGCCTTTGTAATCGGCGCCTTTGAACTCTTTGATTCTTCTGTAAATGCCGCAATTTATCTACTCGTATAAACTATACATATGTATGTATGTATGTACATATGTTTATGTTCACATGTAGTGTATATAATTTACACTGCATAAAAATCACACCTAGCTGTCATAAACCGTTATGACCGCCGCCTACGCTCAGTTAAGAGAATACATACATACATATGTACATTTACTAAAAAATATATATGTAGAAAGACGTAGGTTCTTATATGTATATGTGTATATGTATTTCTACTTACAAGGGTTTGCATATATGTACATATGTATGAATGTTCAAGTATAAAATAATAGTTTATGAAGTTTAAAACCTCATTAATCGATTAGGTGCCTTGATATGTACATAGGTTTGTAGTATAGTATGTATGAAGATATGGAAAATTTTCTTAGGAAACTTTTCTGACTATTTTTATTATAGTAAACTCGCAATAGACATTTTACAACTTAAATTATTATATATGTACATAGACACATATATTTAACAATTGACAACTGTTTCAGTTCCTTTTAGAATTTTTAGTATTTATTTTTATTTGATTGATTTAATAATTATAGCCGAGTTTACAGCGCTTCAGTCGTTCTTCCTTTTCGCTGTTTGGTGCCAATTGAAGATTACAAGTGTAGCCAGGTCCTTCTCCATCTGATCTTCCAACTCCTCTGTTTCTCCCGGTTGATACTGCGTCGAATACCCTCAGAGCTAGAATGTTCTCATCCATTCGGACGACATAACTTGGCCAGCGTGGAGGATGCAGTTCACGCAAGCGAGGAAAGTTCTCTGAGCGCCATTCACTTGGGTGTGGACAGAAACGAAGAAGACAACCTCGGATCTCCGGAAAGATCTGGTACTTTCTTCTCAATTTTCGTATTTCTGCAAGTTGGAAAATAGCGGCGGATAATCTGATATTAGCCATCTTAAAGAATTTTTGGGAGGTTCAAAGCGTTTTCTCGATTTAGAAGGGTCTTTATGATCAATGCATAGTATCATAACTGGCCGGAGTTCTACGCTACCTAAGTGAGATTCCAATTGATACCTCTAAACATGTAAAACTTGATTCAATATCTATGTATCTTCAGTTCGAAACTATGAAAGCTTCGTGCTTTGCCACCAAAAAGTTTCTCAAGATATTCGAATGCGCTCAAGAGTTGCTAGGCTAAATGCGCCGTCTATTTTCTCGAAACTGTGGTTTTGAAGTTGGTTGGCAGGATTTCTCGAGAACTACTCAACCGCTCTTCATGAAATATTACACAGGTCTTTGAGATACAATTTTTAAAGACTTGGATGAAACTCATTTTTTCGATTACAACTATTTGAAAAGAAAAAAAGTCGTGAAATTTTCACTAAAATTTTTATTTTTTAGTAAAAATTCCGCCAAAAATCCAATTTCCAGTTTTTTCCCTTCGTCCAAGCTCCAAGTTAAGGTTTTAACTAAATAACGTATTTTTTCATTTTAGATGATCCTGATATGGCATCACAATGGCCGAGTTTAATTTTTTTTTTTAATTTCAGAATTTCTTTGTTAATAGTGTAAGTTTGTAGCAATAAAAAATTAATTCTCATAAAATATTTAAATTTTTTATATGAAAAAAAAAATTGAAAAAAAGCTGTTTTTCCTTTGGAAACCCTTGTAACCCTTAAGGTGACAATTTATTTTATAATAATTTAGTATATAATATTACAGTGTAATATACAATTTACTTTCAAAATATTTCAATATTTCTAAATAGTTGTCATACTAACACTTTTGTTTGCTTTTCTTGCAGCACCGGCAATTTACCATATTGGCTTACTTTTTCGGGTTTTCCTTAAGATTTTCACAACTATCCTCTAAAACAATATTATACGGACCACACACATTGCTTGGATGGAAAGAAAAATAAAGCGGCACCACTTTGTTAAAGGACCATATATTTTTGTTGTCAGAAAAAAACAACAAATTTTTGTGCTCATGATTCAAAAAATTGATTTTTTACTTTTTTCACCTCTTGTCCACTTAGCGCACTCTGCACCAATCGCTCATTCTTTTTACTAAGGATTTTTGAATACTTGAAAACATTTCTTCTATACCTCAATATACTTATATTTACACGTACATCCGAGGGAATGTGCATAAACTCACAGCTATTAAATGTTGGTAAGAAACGGTGTTGGTTCAAAACGGTCTTCCGCAACCAAATTTCGAACATTACTCGCGTATGTAAGCGCGGATACAGGTGTGGGCTAACTGGTGTTGAACCAAAGCTACACATTCAAATAGTATTTGCAATTGTACTTGTAGTTGTAATAAGAACACAACCAAACATATCGATGTAAATATCTCTAATAAGCAGATTCATTGGGAGCTATGCAGCAAGTTGCTGTTGTTTGTACGTATGTATATATGTGTGTGTGGGGATTTGTTGCTAACACTATTGCTGTTGCTGGCGCTTTGACTGTCGCTCTTACGATAGTTTTTTTCTACCGCCGTGGCTGCTGCTGCTTTTGCTGATGATGAGATTGTTGATGTTGATGTGCAGTGTCGAGTTGGTGATGCCGTCGAGTGGCGTTGAATTATATCGAATCGGTTGAGAAGCACCACTAAGCGCCACTTATGTCGCTCTTGGTTTGATGTAGTTGGCATGTAGCCACTCATATCTGCTACACTAACATTTTGTTTCTACTCAATCTCAATGGAAGACACCATCGCCGCTTGCACGTAGGATTGTGTCCAACTTTTGACTCTGTTGTGTTGCCACCTCTGTAGTTTTGTTTTTTGTGTGTTTTTTTTTTTGTTTTTATTTTTTATGCATTTTGAAAAGTAGACGACCAGGCCAGGCTAACAATACATGCATTAATTTGTATTTCTGACTGAGCGTTTTACCCAATCAACAACTAAAATAGTTCTTTAATCATTGTTTACTCTGTGAAGAAAACGCCAATATAATTGATGAACATGTTTAACTTTAATATTTCTTTGAATGGTGCAAGCCGAAAATGCAGCTTTCGGTAGCGCAGAGGTACGCGAATAAATTCTGTGTGAAACTCGGCGAATCTGCGACAGAAATGTTTGATATGATCAAGCAGGCTTATCCAGATGATGCTTTAGCAAGAAGTGATGTGTTTTGGTGGCACCAAGGAGGGCCGGGAAGAGGTCGCTGCTGAATGAGAAAATCCAAAGTGAATACGACGCTAATTATCTTTTCTGACATCAAAGGCATTGTCCACCGTCAACGCCAAGTTTTTCGTGGAAGTCCCAAAGAGACTCAAACGAAGGGTCAATCGGGTCCGACCAGACATCGCAGCCGATTGGAAGTTGCACCGCGACAACGCCTCGGCTCCCAGCGCCTTTCTTGTGAACAGCTACCTAACCAAGGCCGGCATCCCAACGCTTCCGCAGCCGCCCTACAGCACAAATGTGGCCACGGACTTTTTTATTTCCTTGCCTGAAAAGGCCAGTGGAAGGGGATCCAAGCAGCATGCACCTCAGCTCTCAAGGCTATTCCGGAGAAGTGTCACCTTTATTGCTTGGAAATCGCGGTGGCAGCGCTGCATCGACGCAGAAGGAGCCAATTTTGAAAGTTTTTAAAGAATTGTAATGATTAGTTTTATAAATTTTTTTAACAAAACTTGGCTCGAAAACGTTGGATCTTTTTGGAACTTTTCAAGAGCCCATAGAGCGAAGCGATGTCGCTCAGGAAGGTCCACTTAAGTCCATAGTTGTGTAGTAATTGCTTGCTGGACAAACAAGCAAACATGAGGTTCGCTCATACTGCCATGTTAGTATAACAGTTTCGCCCTGCCACTCCGCGTAGTTGTAGCCAATGATTTGTAAGATTTTTATACTCGCAGAGTGCTTATACGAATTCATAAGTCTGGACTGAATCGCTTACGCTTTTAACGCATTTCAAATGCAGTAAACACGGATTAATGGGATTAATACAAGTGGGGGCCAGCAGCAACACATCTGAAGACCGTCAAATCACGACACAATCAAAAGCAGCATACACACTTTAGCGACCAAATGTAACCAGGAAAAAGAAAACGCAAGTAATAATAGTTGAAAAAAAAAACGAAAAATATGTGCTTCAAAGTCTACAATTGTACGAGTGCATGAGCGCACTCAGCGCTGAAGAACGTCTGCGCCTGCGCGCGTACTCAACGTGCACGTTTGCCAATGACTCGAGAGCTAATTTGCTTCCATTTAAAGCGCGCTCCACACGGCAACTACAGCACCCATTGATGGTAGCCACTCAAAAAACACGCTGGCTGAGCTGAGCTGATTTCTTACCAAATTGCTTACAAACATAATCTATTTGTGTGAGTATATGTGTATGTGAGTATGTGTGTGTTTGGCAGTGTAAGTGAGGCTTCTATAAAGAAGTCAAAAGTAATCATAGAACAAATAAAATTTGCATATTTACATACTTCAAATTAAACACATACACACATGCACACACATACACATTTTATACATGTGATTGGGCATATCAACAAGTGTCAGTTAGTTATTTAGCGAAATTTTGTATTTGCTTACTTATTTTTATTATTTATTATTGCATATTTTATTTAATAGAATAGCAGCACAACTCCTTGAGCGCAATGAAGTTGTTCAACAACTGAAAATGTTTGCGGATATCTAAATAAAAATAATAATAATAATGAAAACAACAATGGGCAGGTGATATCGTATTTATTTATGTTGGCATAAGAAATAAAATAAACATCATTCCCCACCACAACAACAATAACAATTAACAAATGTTGCAGCACAGGTTGTAGAGGTAGGTCGGCGAGCACTATTTACGAGCGCGTGTATTTGCTGTGTAATCGGCCTAATCAACGAAGAAATATTTGACAATCATTTAAGAGATTTTTATTGTGTTTGGCTAGTTACTCAGCGCTGGCGCGCAATACAAACTTTTACTCTGCCGCCAAGTGTGTATCTTATAGATACTATATAAACACAATCTAACGCGCAGCCAGTGGCAGTGCTTATCGTTTCAAATACACACTTCAAAATTGTTTATTTCTTGCCAATAAAGCGAGCGCCTCGACACATCAAAGCTTTACACTCAGCCAACGGCAGCGCGCGCGCGGCGATCAATCGAAAATCGATGGCTAAGGCGAAGTCACGTTAACTAGTCCAGTTTATTTGCGCCCATCGTGATAAGCGCGATCACATACACCGCCTTACCACCCCCGCCGCCGTTTGGCACACACAATTAAAACTAATTAAATCACAATTAACTAAATGCAAACACACATAGCTGAAGCGATTGATTGTTGACACGCCAATTGGACATGCCGAAAAAGTCATAAAAGCGTATGCGCGTTGTTGTTGTGCGGTGGTGTGCTAGCAAGCGGTACTTGACGTCGCCATATCGGCCATATGCTTGTGCGCAGCGCTTAGACGCGCACAGCCACACACGAACACAGCCGAACGCGCACGAAAGCTTACTTGAAGTGACAAAGTATGCGCGCGCTATTTAGTTAGTGATAACGCAAATACTAGTAGCCCGCTACGGTAATTCGTCCACTCAGCGCCGTCGAGCCGCTCATAAATCAGACTATCAATAATTACCGAAATTCAAATTATGATTTGTTGATCACCAAAAGCGCTAAACAAGCAAAATCGAAGCGCGCGTTGTGATACAAGAAAATTAATTGAATTGTTTTATCGCGCTGATACGAGAGTGCTGGGCGGCGTAAGGGCGGTCGGACGCATCATAACTGGCATATCAGTCGTACACGCTTGCCTACATACAATACACTTATATACAAATATACACATATGTATGTTTGCATGTTCGTGGCGTATTGAACACCCTTTCATCGGCGCAGCGTTACGGTAGTCGCTTTTGTTTAACACGAATGCAAAATCATGTTTATTTATTGATTGGTACGCTCATTGTTGTCATTGTTGTTGCTGTTATTTTTGTTATAGGCGTTTTGTTTGTTGGAAGGCGATAATATCGCTTTTGATTTTTCGTTACACTTTTTGTTGTCAATAAAAAAGCAGAGCAGCGAATTCGTACGTTATTTCATTAACGGCAGTTATGTGCAGTTAGTTTTGACAGTTTCATGTCAATTCGATTGCTTGTCATTGATTTCTTGTTTGCTGTTTTTTCGGCTTATATTGCTACTGTTGGTTGCTAATATTGCTGTTTACATGCGATAAAAATGTGATACAGAGACGCGTGCCCCCATAAGTCCTATCAGGGCGGACAAGCACTTATGCAGGTAAGCATGTATGTATGTAGATATGTATGTATGTATGTATGTTTGTATATGTGTGGGCTTTCGTTTGTGATATTAGCCAATTTGACGCCGGTGTAGTAGCTTTGATTTTGTGGCAGCTGATAGTAGGTGGCTCTGAGGCTAGCTGTTCCATGCGTGGAGTTATGGTTGCGTTGGCATATGACATGACATAGAATTAGCATGCAGAAAGAAATTTATGATGGTTGAGTGGTATACTACGTGTACTTGAATATACATATTTACATATTTATAAGCATATTTTTATACATATGTATATTGTTAGAGGTCATGCCAAGTATTACGGTTGGTTCAATTAGATGGCTGAAGGGGCACCCCTGGTGTGTTAGTCTAAAATATGAGATTTCTGAGGATTCTAAAAACTTTTACTTTATCAGTTATTGATTAATTTTATGGATATACTACTCTGAGCAAAAAATAGTAAGACTTTGTTCATATTTTTAAAATTCCGAATTTATTCTTTAAAACCTATGTCGTTCCCTCAATGTAGTCCGCTTGGCCTCAATACATTTGCGCCAACGTTTCAATCCTCGAATCAGTTGTTGAAGCAAATTTCTGGAATAGTCTTCACTGCAAGGAGCGATCCACGTTTAATGTCTTCAATTAACTCAAAACGGTTTCTCAGGAGCGTTTGAACCCACAGAATAGCCAGAAGGAAAATCAGGCGAATGTATTCGATCCGGCACGCTATTGGTTGAAAATTTGACGAAAAACTCACGACAAATCATTGCAGTAAGCTACGGTGGATCATCATGGTGAAAACACCAGTAGTTGTTGGTCCATAATTCTGACCTATTTTTACGAATTGCTTCGCTCAAACGACCCATAACACACAAATGGTATTTCTTGTTGACAGTTTGGCCGATCGGAAGGAATTCGGAGTGCACCACATATCGATAATAGAAGAAAACTGTCAACTTAACCTTGATTTTTGACCTGTTTTGACGTTGTTTTTTCGGCATTCGGCCTTCGTCACGATATTCCACCGATTGATCGTCTATTTCCGGATCGTAAGCATAGATCTAAGACTTATCGCCAGTAATAATACGTTTCATGATATCCTGCTAGTCGGAGAGAATTGTTTCACACACGTTAACGAGGCGCTGTCTTTTTTTAGAAAAAATTGTGTGACTTTGGTACCAATCGTACTTTCACTTTTCTTAGGCTTAAACCTTTTTACTGATGCTGCCAATAATTGGACGATGTCAGCAAGAATAATTTCACTCATCGCGAAAATCGCCGAATGCGCTTCATGTATAGGGTGGGCCATCTAACGTTTTAAATTTGAATTATCTATATTTCGACATTGGAAACGTCAAATACCATTCGGAAAGTGACAGATATTCAGTAAAAAGACTAAAATTTACGAAATGGGTCGCTATTCACTATTCGCAGTTTGGGCAGAAGATCGTTTGACTGAGGATGGTCAATTTTACCGAAAAATCGTATTTTCGGACGAGGCTCATTTCCACCTCGATGGTTACGTTAACAAGCAGAATTGTCGCGTTTGGGGCACAGAAAACCCGCACGTAATCGTCGAGAAGCCAATGCACCCAGTACAAATCATTGTATGGTGCGGATTTTGGTCTGGTGGAATCATCGGCCCATTTTTCTTCGAAAATGAAGAATACTTCAGAAATACGAGCGTATACTAATCACGAATGATTATTTTGATGTGAAATTTGGCCCAGATTTCGCATGACAGTCATACTCGTACCACCATAGGAAATTCTTAATATTTTTTGCCCACAGTTATTTAAGACTGTGTGCTTAGAGGCTGTTTCTTGCTAATATTGAGTCGCTAAAACCAAAAACGATAGTAAAAATTTCCTAACGCGTTGAATTTTTATGTTGCAGTCAAGGGGTGAAGTGGTCAAGCCACCACCATAATCTGAAATGACAAAAATAGCTGTACGTCATGGAAAATTTGTGAACTCAAATTTGTAATCAGGACATCTTGAATACCCTACAGACCTCTTAGCACATCAGTCGCAAATTTGTCCTTCATATTTGTTGAGTAGTGTAATTGTTAATTAGCTGAATATTGTAAAGCACAACATCCGTGTTAGGACTGCTCACAACAAACAAGAGGTTTAAGAGGTCAACCCTTGTGATGGCCGTTATTTTAAGATTTTGTTCGGAATTTTTTATAGCGAAATGAAAAAACAAAGAACATCAAATCCAGAAGACTGTGCAATTTATGTTAAAAACAAGTAGGATGTACAGGTTGGCTATCGCCTGGACTAAAATCTTTTACAAAATTAGGAACGTTAATTTAAAAAATGTGATTTCGAGAACAGCACCTTTGAAAACTCAGTTGTGTAGGCCACGAGCTGTAAAGAATTTACTCTCTCACTCCAGTAACCTTTTTCTTTTGAAATTTTTCTATGAATGCTCTAGACTGGATTAGTGCATAAAAACTCGATTTTATGTATATTATATATAATAAAATGTATTTTTTTAAACACACGGTAACGCGTGATGTAAGGGGGTCATCAGTTTATTATTAGAGCAACGGTCTTGCGCCTAACAATGCTCATCAAATCAAAAAATTCTGTTTAAGAAAAGCAACAAATTTTTACTTATATTTTAAACGCATAAACGTGAAATCCATTCATTATGCATTAGCCAGATTCGAGGAGAGCTTGGTAACTAACGAATTTAATTCAGTCAATGTCTGGTACTGAAATTTACCACAATCATACTTACGTACGACAAGCGTGTATACGCATTTGCTGTGCTGCTAAAAAAGCGCTCAGTTAATTTATCGGGAAACGAATAAATAATTAGCGACAAGGTGCTAAGTTGCATGCGTATCGAAAATACTTTGCTGCCACCACATGGGCTGTTTTGACGGGAATCGAATTAAGTTGAAAAGAAAGAAAGAAATCTGTGTTCACATACGCGTATCATCACGGTATAGATATACATATGTACATGTATAGTTGTGTAGTTTACCGTTATATTTTCATAAATTTAGTTTCGAAAAATATATTCCTGGAAAAAATGTTAATTTTAACAATTTTAAAACGAATAACAAAGTTTTCGTAGAAAAACTGAATTTATATTCATTGAATTCCAATTGAGTACCGGTTAACATACCTAGAAAAAACTTTTAATACCATATATTAAAATTTACTGCGTACTTATATTATGTCATAACAGCTGTAAGAGTAAGTGAGTTTTCGTTTTCAAAATCTCCAAAATATTAAAACGGAGGAGAAGTCTTTCTCTTCCTCTATATTCCACTCGGACGACATGACCCAACCAGCGTAGCCGCTGTCTCTTAAATTGCTAAACTCTGCACCATATAGAAAGACAGGGATGACGAGCGACTTGTAGGGTTTTGTCTTTGTTCGTCGAGAGCGGACTTTTCTTCTCAACTGCCTACTTAGTCCGAAGTAGCACCTGTTGGCAAGAGATGTTCTGCGTTAGATTTCGAGGCTGACTGGTGTTAATACTGCTTCCAAGATAGACACAATTATCTACGACTTTGAAGTTATGGCTGTCAACAGTGACGTGAGACCCAATTCGCCAGTGAGACGACTGTTCGTTTGATCACGGGAAATATTTCGTGATGCGTTATTCACTACCATACCCATTTAGTTCGCTTCCCTATCCATTTTGGAGATAGCAGAATTAACGGCGCTGCAAAAAACTACACTCGCGAAAAAAATGGCGGTCTGCTCACATCAGTAGCCACATGGTACTAAAAGTTTTGCTGCATAAATTTGCTACCTGTGGACATAGTCGCAAGGGGTATGGCCGCGAAGGCTGCTCAAAGATTCAGACTTAGATGACTTTAAGCCTGGATACTACGTAATCCTCTCATTGTGTTTTGTCTCCAAAATACTTGGATTACCAGGTTGCTGAACTTAGCCCTAGCCCCCTGGAAAGGAGGGGCGATCAGTTTTTTTTATGGATGGCTCAAAGCTTTTGGGGAAGGTTCCTGGAAAAGTACACTGTCGGTCCTCTTTTAGTACTTACCTGATCACTGTAGCGTCTTCCAAAAAGAGGTGGCTGTCAGAGAGTTAACATTCTCTTACAGAGTGGTGACTTTCCACTCCGATAGTTGTACAGTGAAGTGAAAAGACTAGTGAAGGAACTAACTTTGAGTTATTTTATGATTAAAATGGTTTATATAGCTGGCCACAGCGGTATAGTCGGAAACTGTAAAGTTGATGAGTTTACTACGACAGGTACTTCAGTCTCAATAACTGCGGAATGGAAACAGGTAGGAGCTCCTTTGACTTCCTGTTCCTGTGTTTTACAATTGAACTTGGTTGCAGGAGGTCCAGAGAACTTTCACTCTCAGCAAGTTCTTTCATACATAAGCTATTTAACTTAAGTTAATCTTCAACTAAATGAAATTATGAAAATTTAAGACTTTTATTACATACATACATAAGTACACACCATACATACCATTGGTTAAGGGGTAGTCTAACTTCGCGGTATACATTTTTTGCGTATTTCTAATAGAGACATGACTAGAAACATGTCCTATAAAGGATTTGATTCAAATCGTATTTGTTTATTGAGCCTTAATCAAGGCCCGCGCTGACACTTCACGTCGCTCAGTCGGCTTGAAGCTCGCTTTTCCAAAAATTTTGCTCACTGTTTTTACAAAACTCTAAAATAAATTTGATTTTGTTTGTTTTAGTTTCAAGGTTCTGAAATTACAATCCAAGAATTGTACTACGGCGCACGGGTAGTGGTGCATTCAAGGACACGTCAAGGCCAGAGTTTTGTAAAAAATATTGATTTTTTCTGTATCCAAGTATAAGGATTAATTAATGAAAAAAATAAATGCAAAATAGTGGGCAATCCACTTAACCTCTTAGCAGCGAAATTATGTGAACAATATATCAATCTTCAGATCAATAAACAAATAGAAAACCAGGCAGCCGGAATAGGCCGGAAAGCATACATGTGTTAGGCCTTCAACGATAAGT
The DNA here is from genome assembly GCF_023373825.1 of Bactrocera dorsalis. Classification (NCBI taxonomy): domain Eukaryota; kingdom Metazoa; phylum Arthropoda; class Insecta; order Diptera; family Tephritidae; genus Bactrocera; species Bactrocera dorsalis. The sequence continues at coordinate 17,835,746 of NC_064304.1, read as the reverse complement.
TTTACGGCCGCGCTTTAAAAGAAAACCTGACTGATTCAACACCAGTTTGTCCTCAGCTCTGTCGTTTCGAACTGCTTTTTGATTTCAGGGATTTCAATTTTCAGTTTTTTTAATATTGGCGATTTGGTGTTTGGAGATTGAATCGAGGAGATTGAATTTTTGGGGTCTGGAGCCTCTCCATATTAAAATATTTTGTTTTTTACTTCTTTTTTTGATGTTTTTTAACCATTAAGGAATGAATTATACAAAGTACAGTATATTGAAGAAAAAATTGAACTTTTCCACCGCTATGTTATAGTTTAAGCTGTTCATAATCTTAGAGCTCAGTTTTCACTACTAATTTTTTTTGTTTCATTTTATTAAGAAAATGTATACGAGTATATGTATACTCCCCAGCAAATACATATTTTTCCTGCAAGGACTCAATTGCACGGTTATAGTGTCACGGAGAACATTATTGGCCGCCAGTCGGTTTTATTTTTATAAATATGTATGTATTCCGTTTTTCTTTACTTTTCTTAAACTTTTAATTAAATGAGCAAAAGACATTTTGCGTTTGTTTGTACAATGATAAGAGAAATTATATTTTTATAAGAGATAATAATTACGTTGGCTGGGCCTGGTGTTCGAGGTCTGAGTGGTATTAAAAAGTCATGTGTTGTTGCTTATTACGTGCGGTATTTTTGTCGCATTTCCACCGTATCTCTGCGGTATCAACGTGAATCCGCTAATGTGCTGCCCATAAATGCTTACAAATGCGTGTTTGTGTGTATGTGTGTGTATGAATGTGCATGCATTGTACAATATCTTTTATATCTTTATGTCCGCTGTGATATATCAAAACAAGCTGACACTATCTACCTTTATGGGGCTTGAGGTGACTTGGCGGAGACTTGTTGTGGATTGCTTGGATTTTGCCAGGGTGCTTGGCGTCTTGTTGCGGAGCTCTTGGACACTTTGTACTAGTACTTACTTATTTCGTTGCGTTTGTGGGTATTTAGTATGGTACACCTTTGCTCGTACATCACTTTGGGTAATATGCTGCCACATGGTGTGCTTAACGGGTGCTACAAAAACGATGTTAATAGCTAACTACAAAAGTCGCGAGTATTAAGTTTGTATCTAATGAACGAGTGCGCATTTATGTCTTCTCGAGTTGTGGGCTCATTCGTTCGACAGTTAGTACTTTTTGGTATTTTTTAGCTTTGCCAGCTTAACGCTGTACTCTAAAATGCAACAAATGAATTGAGTGAAATTAATTTGCTACGTCTACTCGACCACATGATAAATGATTAGTTAAAATATTGATTAATCTTTATTAAGTCGTTGAAAGCTCATTTTATCGTTATGTTTTGACTATTGGCGTATTGAGCAATTGACTTTGATTGGTTATGTTTCATATCGCGATTTGATTAATTAATTAATAAATGTCAATTAGGTTACTAGAAAGCAAGAAAAAAGTTAACTTCACTTGCATTGAAGCTGGAGTATAAAAATATTTCCATTCAAAAATCTGATTTCAATCAATCAGTTTGTATGGCAGCTGTATGCTATATTAGTCTGATCTTAAGAATATGCTCGGAGATTTTATCGTTGCTTTTGGCACGAATCCATATCAAATTTCTTTAAGATATTTCTGCAAATAAGAAAGGCTTCCATACAAATACTACATTTTGATCGATTACTTTGTATGACAGCTATATGTATGTTATAGTACTCCGATCGAACCAATTTCTGCAGATATTGATAATTTTTTTGTAGAATAATTTATGCTATATTTCGTGAGATAGTTCGTTAAATAAAATATGCTTTCCATACAAAGACTGGATTTTGTCCGATCAATTTGTATGGCAGTTGTATACTATATTTATCTGATCTGAACAATTTCTTCGGAGATTATATTCTGACCTTAGATAATAAACTGTGCAAAATTCCATGAAGTTATCTCGTCAAATGAAAACGTTTTCCTTACAAGCACCTGATTCCGAGCGTTCAGTTCATATGGCAGCTGTGTGCTATAGTGGTCCGATATCGACAATTCCAAAAAATTAGCACAATTTTGAGTAGCAAATGACGTTTGCGAAAATTCAGACCGATATCTCACGAACGGATGGACTAGTTCTGGTATATACAAACAGATGGATAGTCGTCACGCTGACCTTTTACGCGTCCGACCTTTACTTCAGGGTGTTATAAACAACGTGGCTAACTTTATGTACGCCATACCATTTCTTAGAATTTTGTCAGAACCGCCAAAGCATAAATTGGCGCCATTTTTTATTGGCGCACTGACAAAAAGTATGCCAAGAAACAAATGAAGTTGTACAAACAATTATAATTATAATTAAAAGCCGCGAAGGGTAGCCGAAAATAAGAGTTATAAAAAATGTATTGTTAATTTGACTTTGCACATATCTATGTATGTATGTATACCCAAAGTAGATCAGAGGAAATGAAACACCTACGCAAATAACGCGTCATACTTGAATTTCAGATAAGCATATTTTTTCGGGTTTTTTCTTAGGTAAATGTTGCTACTCATGTATTTCTCTGGCGGTTTTGGCAGCTTTGTTGTTTTCTTGGCGACAAAGGCTATATGCGTCTATTTCAAAAACAACAAAATATATACAGAAAAACAAAAATATAAAAATTCCGAAAATTATCGCAAACGCATTTCGGTAGACGCCAATGAGATACGTAATACATACTTACATACTTATGTACATATTTACATATTGTATGTGTGTATATACTATAAGCAAGCCGACATGCCACTCCCATTACCAACGAGCGCGCATTTTTTCACAAATTTCATTTGAACTCGGTAATTTTTAACAAGTCGCTGCTGTTTTCCATATTTGTGTAGGTATGTACATACATAAATACATACCTATATGTATATATATATAGCCTACTGTCTACATACATATATACATAGGTATGTGTTCATTTATCCTTATGACGCAATGTTGCGCACCTCGGCGGCCGTCTGAGGAACCTGGCCAAATTGAGCATGCCATGCGAAATGCAAATAAGCGGCAGATGAAAAAGGAAAATTAGTTGCTGCTACCAAACCAACTATGTTTTCAGATGCCCATACTATGCGCCTCTAAACAGCATTGTATTACGGACACACTTATGCCTGGTGAACTTGTTTCACTGATTACTAGACCGCTGGTTGGCAGTAGTGCCGGTGTCCCGACTTAACCGCGTCCACAAAGTGCGAAAGTATGCATTCAACGCACATATGTACATATGTATGTACTTAAGGCAGTCCTCATACAATTTCGAATTTACGCGAGCATTTGTTAAGCGAGTAGCGCTTTGTTGGCATTTCCCGTCGGTCTCTCGTCCAACTTGGTTTGGTCGTGTGGCTGCGCGGCTTGTCTGATTGCTCTAAATATCCATTGTTTTGGTTTCTGGTGTGAATTATATTGCATTTGCACCATTTTAAATGGTTATTAGTGCAACAAAGGCGAGCATGAAACCGACGCTGCCAAATTCATATGAGGTCGTCGTGTGTTGGTGCGCAGCACGGTCTACATACGTACATACCTGCTGCGTTTGAGGTTATCTAAGCGTACGTGTGTGTGTGTGTGTGTGTATGAACACACGTGCAATGCGGTCATAAAACAAAGGATGTCTTTCATGAGGATCCATTGTACGAAGGGAACATTATCGGTTTTTATTATGGTTTTGTTTGCACGCATTTACACTTAGTTACTAGTTACACATTGCTATCGCCGCAGTTCCAATATCACATCGCGTACGTACACATACATACTTACCCAGCCATATACACATATATGTACATATGTTCATATATTAATGTCTAAATTGCGGATATATTCTAATAATAATATAAGTTTGGATATTACAGTTATGTACACGCTTAATAAATTATTGAATGCCTTTTAATATTAACACAAATATTTGCGTGGAATTTATTTGTAAGGTTAAGCCAATGTACACATACATTTATATATAAATATATGTATATGTATGCATGTCAATAAATTAATTAAATTATCTGTTTTGCCGACGACAATTTGATTTCGAACGCACTTAAGTCTTCTTACAAATCTACGGAAAGAAAATTCCTTAACGACTACATGCAAGCTCTTCTAAGACTTTACTGGCATATAAAAGCCATGCGGCAACTTCAATGCAATTTCTTTTGGCGGCTCTGCAACTATCTTTTATTCAAATACATATACATATATTTATTTACATATAATTTCTACTCAATCTCTTCTTAAAGTTTAAAACCACAAATAGAGAAAACCATTTATACATTCTTATATATGTAGGCCACGCGTATTAATACTTCCGATTTGTTAACTCCTGCCACTTGTCAATAAATCAAATTATAAAGCACGTATCAGTATACATACATACATATATGTACATATGTAAGTAGAGGCGTCTTAACTTAAAGCGCAAGCGTGATAGTTTTGAAATCGCAAATGAAAATGTAGTGAATTAATTATTGGGTATATATGGTAACTATACCTTTATATGGACTATATAACTACATACATATGTATATCTCTACATTACAACTTATCTGTAGCAGAATGCAGAATATTTACTGATCTACTTGCCATAAGCGAAGTTCATCTTGCCACAGTAGAACTTCTTACTGGTGGGCAATAGCCATTCAAGCAGTAAGATTAAAAATCTTGACGGAGGCAAGTTGCAAAGTTGTATGAAGAAAGTTGAAGTGGAAACATCCAGGCACTTTCTTCTTCGTTGTTCAGCTTTTGCAAGATTGGCGTTGAAACATCTCAGCAGTCTTACCTTCAGCGAACCAGGGGACATAGTAGCAACTGACATTAGCTGTCTCAACAAATTTGTGATAGATTCAAACCGATTGACGATTTGTAAGGTTTTATGATACAAAATATATGAGTTTTAGGTAATACAGCGGCTTGGCGTTCTAAGATGATTCAAGTGAGATCCGTGTTAGGAACGACATTCTAAGTTCGATTAGAACTATATTCGCGCAGTTTGCCCAGAAAAGGCGTAACCTGATTATTAATATTCCGAACATGCTATGGATAGCTGCTGTTCTTGTGCGCCTTTTTTAGTATATGTCATTGCTTTGAGGCGGAAACAACAATAATTTTTCTTCAATCAAATATGTATGTCGCACTTTCTGAAAAACAGTTTTTGTTGGAGCTCTTCTTCAGTTATTTCAATATGAAGAAAACCTCAGTCGAAAATCATCTTATTTTGTTCGACGCATATTTATTGAACATGCTCTAGCTGAGCAAATATGCCATAAGTGGTTTGCACGATTAAAAATAGGCCAAAAATGTTTGAAGATGAGGAATTTTAAGCATTACTCGAAGAAGATTGTTCCAAAACAAAAGAGAGCTCGCAGAGTCTCTGGAAGTTACCGAAGCAGTTATTATAAAATGTTTAAAAGCGGCCGGAGACATTCAAATGCAATGAAGTTCAGTGTCATATTAATTAAAGCCAAAAGACGTTGAAGAGCGATTCTGTAAAAAGAAGTCGTTTTGCAACGGACTGTGACTGGTGATGAAAAATGGATGTATTACATAAATTCAAAACAAAAAAAATCCTATGTGGTTCGCCAGCCAAATTAACAGCAAAGGCCAATATTCATGGCGTTCTGTACTAATATTTGGTGGGATTAGAAAGTAGGTGCTGTATTATGAGCTACAGGGTGAAGCCATTAATAATGAACGGTACCGATTTGTGAATATCGCGTGGAATTTGAACACAAGGCAATAGTTTTCTATCAAGGGAAACTTAACAAACAACGCTTTGCCTCATGTTGCAAGACCGTCTAAGAGCTATCTTGAAAAATGAAAAAGACGTTTTGGAAGTTTTGCCTTAATCACCTTTTAGTCCATACTTTGCACCTTCTGACAACTGTTTGTTCCCTTCGAGGCACTGGAATACGCTTCACATCAGAATAGGGTATCAAAATTTGTACTAACTCAATATTGAAAGCAAAGCCGGCGCAGTTCTGGAGTAAATAGCGAAAAAGATGGGAAAATGTTATAGCTTCAGATGGGTAATTCATTTAATATTATAATACCACCGTAACTGGTCAATTGAAAAGTCCCCGGGTTGGCATATTAAAATAATTTTTTTGGACTATCGCTCTCTTTCGGCTTCAAATTAACCGTTCGATGTCGACTGTTCGAATATTAAGCGTGCAACTTCTACAATTTTTTTAGACCTACATACATATATACATAAGTTTATGAAAACTTCGCAGTCTACCTATGTACATAGATAGTCACAATTGGGATTTTAACAAATATAAAGAAAGCAAAAATCAAAGGCTGTTTGGATTTCAAACAACTTTTATTTTTTTAAATAGCCGCACTAGAGCATTGCTATAAGGTTGAGTATTTTTGGAAACCGCATCAAAATTTCAACGCTTTAATATACTAAACAGTTCTTCCATGAAATTAGAGTCAGGTGCGGAGAATCGCCTTAAATGTGTCTAAATCCTTCTATTATACACCATATCACAAAGATTTATTTTATCTACCGTTACATGATAGAAAACATAGACTCATATTCATATGTACTTGTATTTAAATTTTACAAAGTTAGAGGCCAAAATTTCTCTGAACATAAAGTACAACAAACAAAATGTAGTTTCTACTCAAATGCATATGTACATAAGTATGTGTGTTCAGGCAACTGTAATGTCCTTTCTCGGCAAAACCAAAATGAATTTCTAGTAATTTAAAACTCGATTTCGTTTGAAATTTCTTTTTGCTTTGGTGCCTCGTCGTCGTGTGGTTTACCGCTGAATGCCAGCAGTGCCTCGTAAAAGAGCGCACACAATTCCTTGCATTTTGTTTCTTGTTTGCGGTCAAAAACCTTAAGCTTATAAAACAAACTCTCTTTTCCAGCAACAAAACAAAAAAAACAACAATAAATAAAATGTATCTGTAAATATGCTTTATAGTCTGTCGTTCGGCTCATCGTTAGACAGCTTGTGTGAGTAATTCATTCGTAGACATCTTCAGCGCAGCCGCTTTAGCTCACGCTCCTCCACGACCACCATGCTGCCGTCGTCCATTACGGTTTTCATTTTCAACTTTCCTCACTCGTAGCCACATTTTTACTCAGTCTTCAGTTTTCATGCGTTCGAAAGCCTCAGCGTTGGTTAAGTTCGACTTTTTGTGTTAATTCAATTTTTTTTTTTTGGATTTGGATATCTTTTTGTAGTATTCATGTATTCATGTATGTATATGTGTATGTACATATATGCATTCTTCGACTTGCTGTATTTGACTATCGAATTGTGTTGTTGTTTTTGTTTTGATCTACACAAAGCTTAATAATTTAATAAATAGTTAAATAAATATTTTGTTTCTTTCAGTTCATTCATTAATTTTGATTCGGTGAGAGAAAATTTTTTATTTCCCTCTTGTATGTATGTGTATATTTATATACAAACAAGCGTATGTGCACCTTTGTTTATGTGCATAGACAAATCAATATGTGTACCTTCCTAATACACTTAAATGACTTTAAAGCCTGCTCAAGTGGATCATTATTGTTTGTTGGCATAAAATGTTAGTTTTGCTGTCTTAAGCTACTTTTCTCTCTTTATCCCAATTTATTAGCTGCCAGACAAGGTCTGCTATACTTATGTATATACATAAATGAAATAATAAAATATTTGTCAGTATTTTATATCGATTTTTCGAAATAATATTTAGTGATGCTTTTATTAAAAGATGAATGCTTAATCTTAAATATTTTTAAATAATCATTTGGATTTATTATAAATACTCGTACAACAATAATGTCGCATTACTTATTCATAGACATATTATATTATATATTTATAATATTAAAATTTTCAGTATATTTGTATACATTTTGATATACAGTCGAACTGCCATAAAGCAAATCTCAAGAGAACAAAAATAAACTTTTTTATAACATATGGAAAATTCATAATATCCAAATAATGGTTTGAACAGGGCTTATTTTCTTCATTTGTTTCTGTAGGGGGTACTCCTGCTCCAGAGGCATGAATTTCGGGGAATTTTTAAAATGTAAAAAATGAAGAAATAATATTTTTACTGTAAATTTTTTACTAGTTCTTTATTAATGATACAATTATACAGAAAAAAATCAAAAAAATTAAAAAAGTTTTAATACAATCTTCAAAAATTAGCAGCGGATGAAGTGGGTGGTCTCAAAAATTGGAACGCGATCTTATCGGCGTTTTAAATCTTTCTAGCAAACTGAAACCAAAAAATGATATACATACATACATATATTCATCTACATAGAATAATGTCACAATATCTGGTTCTACGGAAAAATTGGACATTTTCTTCACGAAAGAGAGTCTGCCTAAAAAAAATGCAAATTTCGTACCGCTTTTTTATTTACTGTTTACAATAAGCAAATTTCGTTTGATATCAATGCTTTTTGTTGGGCTCATAGGTTAGGAGTTATTTAGAGATTTTTTGGTCTTGAAGCAACGCAATTGTTTTTAATTCCCCTTTAAAACAAGTAATTTAAGCTCTTACGACTTCATTGTAAATAAATTCGAAATAGAGAAGTTCGACCGTAATTTACAAAATTTGAAAAATTCGATTTTGTACAAATAAATATAGTTACGTATCAAAATTTTCTTCATATTTGTACTAATGTTTTCTTCTTTCTTTATTTCAACGGAACAAAGGAATTTGTCATAATGTGTGTGTTTTTGTATTGATATATAATAGGTGTACTTAGGGCATTGGTTATTATTAACAGTCTTAATTATGCCCATATCTATCGACTTTTACAAAATTATGTATATAAACAGTTATATACTCAAATAATATGATGGCAAAGGGTTCTAGATTTTGAAGAGAAATTGGAAAAATGAAAAAACGATTATTAATTGAGGCGTTCGATATAAATTAAAAGTTAGTAGCAACAGCATAATTGCCTTGTTTAGGGTATATGTTAATTTAAGTTCGATTACAAATTCCATCTAGCTTGTGAAGTCCCTCGGAGGTATGACGATCGAGTTGCTTCAACCACAGTCTAGTGAAAGCTGAATAGTTTAGGTGATAGATAGAGTAAAAATTTTTTACCTCGTCTTCATCTATACTACTACTTGGGTAATTTACGTCTTGTGATAAAATATGCAGTTCGTTGAAGCTCTACATTAGCGACGGCAGTTGGGCACAATTGTTTGGCAAAACTGAAGATAATATAAAGTCGATGCCATTTCTTTTCAAACAATATACATATGTTCAGATAATAATGATACTAACGAAAAAATTATAGTAGTGTAAAGCATAAGGGGTTTCCTCAGACAAAAAATGACATAATTTCGTTTTTTTTTTAACTCGATATCATTTCCGATACGCCTCCGCGTTGACAGGAGAACTTCTTACAGTATGATAAAGTAGAAATATAAAGACGACTTTTAACTAAAACCATGAACTAGGTATGTTATGAAGCTATATATGCTCTATAGATGTTTTAGAATTAAATAAGAAAATAAGAACACGATTTTTGATGCCGTGAAACCCACGCAATCCCATAAGTCCTGATGGGACCATTTGCATTGACGCTATTTAAATCATATTAAACTATGATAATTAAAAAATATTTGATTTTTTAGTAATTTTATCATCTAAAAGCTGACAAAATTGAGTGAAATCTTTCCTTAAGTGTACTATATTTCACAAATAATAGTTCTAAATCTTTTTAATAAAATAAAAACAAGTTCTGGACATAATAATTCTTAGATTTATTTATGTTAATGTTATTTGTGTATATACATATGTATATACGTATTGTATAAAAAAATGTACATTTTTTACATATATTAATTTGTACTTAAATGTGCGCAGGCGCGCTCCCGAAACCCTTAAAATTCCAAAGTAAAAAAGCTGCTTCCCATTCCCGTTTTCGCATTTGCTTGTAACACGCACGCGGCCGTAACAAACATTTTAACGTAAAATCAAAAATTTCATTGATGCCGGTTTGATTTTGGCCATCACTTTGATGCCAAATATACAGCTCTATAGGCACATGTAGTACATACATATATGTACATATGTATGTATGAGCATCACTGTACCATTTACTGCAGCTGTTGTTGTTGTTGCTGTTTATTTTAGTAAATCATTTGTTTATTATTTGTTTAATATTTTCACACAAATTAAAATACGTATGTATGTATATGTATATATTTTATTGACAACGAAACACCTCTATCAAAACAACACACAGATTAATCAACCTAAATACTAGCATACTCGTACAATGAGGTAAATAGAAGTAAATATGTATATTTGTGTATGTGCACGAGTAGTTGCTACTAAATTAATTATCGACACTCATTAGAGATTATTTAATTGCTGGCGATATTTGATTTTTTTCTTCAGCCAGCGAGAGTACTAATGTCTCGTATAAACAAAACAATTTTCTGTGCAATAATCGATGCATACAACACAGACTCACACACGTACTGTACACATACTACATACAGGGACCTTACACTTGGCAGAAGCTCACAACGAATTTCAAGATTCGATTCGAAAATATGAAAAAAGTGAAAATGTATTCGAAACGCTTCGCTTTCTGTGGCGGTAGCTAGAGACTCTCGTATAAATAAATTGTTTAAATAGAAATGAGTAAATAGCTAAACACATATGTATATGTATGTATATATGTATGTACATATATACATGCGGCGATTATGCTGATGAGTACTTCTAAAGTTTGTTCGAAAATTGCCAACTGAATAGCAAACCAAATAATTGAAACAATAAACAATCGGAATGATGAGCACCAACAACAACAAAGGTTACGGCATAAATAACACTAACTAATTAGAAATCCATGACGTTGTGACAAGAAAATATATAAAACTAGTGAAGTGTACTAAAAAAGTAGTACTGCCATGCCTAACTAAGCGCTATGCAATCATATAATGAAAAGTGTTACATAATAATGTCACAAATAATAAGGTGTTTTCGCTTTATCAATTAGTTCACTTAATTTGCATATAATTCCATATAATGCTTGTTAACTGTTAAGTTTCAAGTTAAATATTTTTGTTGGACTTTTAATTAGTAGGGATGCAAGTGTCAGGTAGAGAATGTGGAAAAATTAGCAATATTCTTATCAAATAACTGTTTATATTTGTACTATTAAAGTGTCACTTGATAAGGTCGCGAATAAGTCTATAATAGTTATATGTTCATACTTCCAGCAGCAATCCAAAAAAATAGAATTTACCTTATTTCGCTGTGTCTGAATTTGCAATCCCCGCAAGACCAATACGGCTGTGAAAACTGACGTTGAGCAACACCAAAAGCTCCGTCAGGATCGGAAAGGAGGCCTCCGATCCTCCCTTTCGTGCGACTTCTTCAATCTACTCTTGGAGAAAATAGCTCGAGCTGCAGAGCTGAATAGAGAAGGTACGAGAGAGTACAACTGCTGGCGTATGCCGATGGTACCGATATCATTGGCCATAACAACAGCACCGTTAGTTCTGCTTTCTCCAGGCTGGATAAAGAGTGAAGCAATTGAGTCTGGTAGTAAACGAGGGCAAGCAAAAATATCTCCTATCAGCAGTCAAACAGTCGTGGCGACTTGGCTCCCACTTCACTGTTAATTCATTTAATTTCTTTGAACCAGCATTAACACCAACAATAACGTTGGCCTCGAAATCGAACGAGAATAACTCTTTTCAACAGGTGCTACTACGGATTGAGTAGGCAATTGAGAAGTAAAGTCCTCTCTCGACGAATAAATACTAAATTCTACTAGTCACTCATCATCTTCGCCCTGCTATACGGTGAAAAGACATGGACGATAAAAGCATCGTTTTAAGTTTTCGACTATAATATCGAAGCCATGTATATGTACTCGTATTTATGTATTATTTGGGTATTATACACTTCGTTCGAAACTTCATATAGCATACATATGTACTCTCTTTGTGGTATAAAGAATGTTGATAAAAACAAAGCGGCATGGCAGTGAAAAATAAGTCAAATGTATAATATTGTTGATCGTACACACAATTAATTTAAATCCATTTAATACAAAATACTTTAGAGGCTCTTTTTGGTTCATGGCAAGTGCACAAATTAAAAAAAAAAAAAAATAGTAACAAAAAAAACCTGAAATCGACTTTTTCTTTTAAATCTCATAATTTTTGAATTTTTCATGTTTTTTTCAATTTAGTTTGTTTTGTCAATTTTGTTGATCTCAGAACTAAGAAATCCATCCACTCTCAGAAGGAGTCACTACCGACCCTTTGCACGTACTATATATGGCACATATTCAATCGATATTCAAAGTATGAAAAATATGTTTTCGGTACTTGAAAGTCATTAAATGACCATTATGATCCTTTATACTGTGTTCTTTTTACTAAAATAGATACTTATTTGCGGCTTTTGTAGTAAAAATTGTGTTTTCCTTTCTTCATTCAAAAATCGCTTATACTTTTGTCTTTCATCCTTCGCAAATGTGTCAAAATGCTCGGTATTTCCTGCACGCTCTTGCATAGGACTACCTTCAACGGGGATGCTGTTGCTCATTATTGCTATCGGAGCCACTGAATGGCACACTACAAAACATCTTATTTATCTTTCGTAGACTAGATTTTTACCACATTATTGCATGGTCATAAATGGATTATGGTTATACTATTTTACTGTTATCTCTAAGTGCCTTGACACCTTTTGTAATTATTCTCTGTATACATACTTATGTGCATTATATATGTAAGTATAATGAATTTGCTTTGGTCATTCTAAATTTCTGAAGGTCACATAATGGGTGCTCTATATGCATTCAGTAAATATGGTATATGCTATTGTATGCACGTAATTATGTGGTTTGCAGCATATATGTATATATGTACGTACGTTATTTTCATGAAACTTAGCCCTTTCGCTGTGCTGAAATTAAGAGTTTTAATCCGTAATTGCGAAAATGGGCATCTGTATGTGTGTAAGTATGCATGAGTGTGCCAGTACCTGCTGGAAAATACTGAGTTGGTTTATTTTGTAAATATTTTAACTATTGAAGCGTAGTCGTTGAATAAGTTCTGACATATATAAATGCTTAGAGAAATTGCAAATCCCTACACTAGTTTTAGTTTAGTTTTTAATGAAGATAAATCTGAATGACTCGTAAGATAGGCAATAGTAAGCCATCCCAAGCATTACTGAGGGAGCTGTGTCGGTCTAGCGCCTTCAAAAATGGCTTAACTTTGAGAATTTATTCTGGGAGTTAGGCTAGAGGAATCAAATTCTTTATTTTAGGCTTTAGTAAATATTAATTTGAGTGCATAAAATATATTTACTTATATTATACTAGAGGACCCGTCCACGCTTCACTGTGGCTGATACATAGATAATACTACTACCATCTATATGATTTCTATTAGTTGGATTATAACTATTAGTTAATGAGATATAATATTTTGTGAAGCAACTTGTGTTAGTTTACAAAAAAATGGATTATAAATCATTTCGTGTGTTAATAAAGCATTTGGCTTTTTGGGGAAAATACTGTTGAATTTGGGCTCAGGGAAATCCACCGTTGAAAAGATATTTGCTAACCTGGAAACAGGCGAAATGAGCAAAGTAGGTGCCTCGCAAGTTCATAATCCAACAAAAACGACGAATAACTGATTCTGAGAAGTGTTTAAGTGCTCTCTAAAGAATAAAGCCGAAATTTTTCGTCAGTGATAGAAACATAGCTCCATCATTTCCCACTGGAGTCCAATCGACAGTCATTGTAGTGGACTGCACATGATGAACCGGTTCTCAGGCGAGCAAAAACGAAAAAGACGGCGGGAAAGGTTATGACATCAGCCTTTTGGGAAGAACGTGCTATAATACATACTCATTACTGAGCCAGTTATAATCTATTATACTGCGTATTTGGTTGCAGTTCTTTTCTTCTATTCCAAATATTTAGCAATTGTATTATTTTTGAGAAGACTGTTTAAAATTGTACGCATATATTTAAATGATTCCTACAAACATAAATTTTGAACAAATGCTTATGATTTAAAATATAATTTTTGTATTTATGAGTTGTATTAAATTTTGACATAAAGAGTCCTTACCCTGATTCTAAGCTACCTCTCCACCAATTTTGAGCAAAATCGGTTCAGCCGTTCTTGAGTTATACATCACACCATCAACTTTCTTTTATATATATAGATTATTATAGTTAGTTTTAGGAAAAAAATATGCAAAGTTTTCTCAAACATAATTTAAATAAACAGCACAAAATAATTTTGTATAAAGCTACTTTATATTAAATAAATAAGAGAAGAACAAGATGTATGATCCCCATTGTTCTTACTCTTACACCAATTTTTCCAAGAAAAATATCAAACTTGACGGCGGCTTTATAAATATTTGACTGGGTGTTTCTATCTATAATAAATTTTGCAACATGGTGGACTTAAAAAACGGAAAATTATTTACGAAAAAAATTATCAGTAAATTGTTTATAAAAAGTAGCTGAAATAGTATTTATATGTGTGCCATATCATTTATTTATAGAGAACATTCAACGCTTTGCTTGGAAATTATTGCTATGACATTAGAGCGAACAACCATTAGTATGTCAAAATTAATTTTTTTCTCTCCGTGTTTCGGTCTGATATTAAAAATTTCTTGTTTGGTTGGTTTCAATAGATTCGGTTATCTAAGTTTCAATAATGTATTTCGTCTATTCGTTATTCTGCAGTAAAATCTCTCTAATTTACCTTATTTATGATATTAAAACACTTTTGGAAACATATTTACTTGTCATGATTTTGATCAGCCTGTTTGTGTTCATACATATGTATGAAATGGTGGTACGATCTGAAAATATCTGTAAAATACCGTTTTCACGGATTATTCTTAGCAAATTTCTCGAAGATATCTGGTAAAATAAAAATGTTTCCATATAAAAAACTGATTTTCAGCTGTATACCAACCACATGCTATAGTGAACCGATCAGAGACAGTTCTTCCGTTAAGGGCCTGGCCTAATTCTGGCTGGCTTTACTTGCTTTGCTGTGAGAATTGCCAAAGCAAAAAGTTCTATTCAGTTACTAGAGCATATGAAACGAGATCAAAACTATATTTGCTTGAAGCGCTTTGGAATAGAAAAGTCAATGAAAGCAAGTAAAGCCTGCCAGCATTGGGCCTTGACCTTAGCAGCCACATTTTATGAAGAGATCTTATCAAATAAAAAAATTCGACAACTTCGAAACTTTTCAAACTTCGTGGCAAACTTAATATACCCTTTAAACACGGAGAAAGCAGCTAGTCAAAGCATCGCTTTGTTTTACTTCGTTTGGGAAACTTGTTTGTCGTCATACGACGCTGATACACATACAAAAACATGCATTAAATTTATCTGTCAAAGCTAAAGTCCAAATCAAAGCAAAGACGAAGTTGTCTGTGCATCAGCCAATAGTCTACGAGTACCATTGTGGTCCGATTTGAAAAATGCAATTACTAAAAAAACCAATTCATTCATTTGTCAAAATAATTTTGATTTTTGAAAATCAATATTTTCTTCGCCTGAAAACTAATCAGCCACTCAGAGTCGGCTTGAAACTAAGCTTGGAATCAAGGAAAACCTTACGGAAGCTTTTAATACAGATGCAAGACATAAACACATGTAATTTCGGTCCCAGCTATTTTTGCGGAGAAAAGCACCATAGGTTACATAGCAACATTGTTCGAGGTACGAAGCAGAAATATCTTTTTCGTTGATTTTTAGATAACAATAACAAATACATACAAAAAACTTAAAAAAAATATATATTTTGTAGCCAATGTGCTGGGTTATCTGTGGATGGAAATTTCTTTCGAAAATATTATTATGAAAACACTTTTTTTGATTTTTATATAAATTTCATTTCGTTAAACTTTTTTCTGAAATCATTAATTTACTATTGAAATCGAAATCATAACCATAGTTTTGAAAGTGAAGAACTGAAATATTTATTTAATTTTATTTGAATTAGGTTTTCTCAATTTTTTGCTTTACTTTTGTCAAAAATGAGAATAGTGAGATGCTCATATATTCGACTAAATATTAACTCTTATACCGTATATTAAGTTTGCCACCTTGTTTGTAACATTCAGAAAAAAGGTCAGAAACGAGCTGAGTTGATTTAGCCATCTCCGTCTGACTGTATATATGCGAAATAGTCCTTCAGTTTTTGAGATAACCAACTAAAATTTTGCTCAAGTCCTTTTCTCACCTAAAGGCTGCTCACTTGTCGGAACAGCTCACTATAGCATAGAGCAGTCATACAAACTGAACGATTGAAATCAAACGCTTGTATGGAAAACTTGACGAGCTATCATCACCGAATTTGGCATGGATTAATGTTGAAGGCAACGACGCTATATCCGAACAAATATTTCAGATTGAGTCACTATAGCATATGGCTGCCATACAAACTGACTGATTAAAGTTTTTATAAGAAATATTTTGTCTTTGTGTAGGGTATTTGAGTTTCGTTGCAACAGAAGTTAACATTTTTCATTTTTTAAATTGACTTTTTTTCCACTAATTGTGCTCATTATGCGGTTTCTATTGATTTTCGTGGTTTATGTTAAAATGCGGAGAGGTATTGGCTTTTTACTAAAATTAAGTTAAAAGCAAAACAAAAAATAATAAAAAGATAGCATAATCAACCAAAGAAATTCAACGGAAAGCAGCCATTTTAACTATCACTCAAGTTTTATACACTTTCACTACAACACAAGTTGAATATCATTGCATATATGTACATATGTAAAATCACATGCATATGTGCACATGTATATGTATGTCTTCGCTTGCATTTGATATTTGAAATTAATTTCTTAAGTTTTTAATTCGACAAAATTGCATCAGCAAAGCTTATTTCCAACACCAGAAGTCACACAAAAACACACACAAACAATGGCTATGCAGCAACAACAACCACAGCAACAATAAGACAGCAATATAGAATTAATAGCAATTGCAAACGACAATGAAGCTAATAAGCGAGCGCGTTGAAAACGTTCTGGCGACACCAAATGTTCTGCACCAAACGATTTGGCAGCAAGACGAGACGCGACAAACCGTGACGCCTGTATGTTGCTGCGTTATACGCGCCACGACATTTGTTCTTACGCCATCGAATGTGACATTGGCGAAGCCACCTTAACCTCAAAAATGGCACATTCCAAGTTCGAAAATTTCAACACAAGGCGGTTGCATTAAAAATTCACTAAAAAAATATATAGAATATCAGCAGTCAGCAGTCAGCAGCGTCAGTGAAAACAACAGCAAGAAGAAGGAGAGCAACGATATTGAAATATAGCAACAAAGCACAGCTGCTGTAATGACTGCGGCGCGGCGGCGGCAGCTTCGATGCCAGCAACAAAAATGTCCCAAACAATTTTCAATTCAAATCAAACGCGTTTGTTTTATTTGAAATTGTCATTGCTGTTGTTTTTGTTGTTGTTGCAGCCACTACATGCGGCCAGCATTGCTGCTTGATAGCCGCCGCTGCCGCTGTCGCCGCTGTAAGTTGGCTGTCCGAAAAATATTAGCACATCGCCTTTACAGTGCGCGCGGCCTCCTCAACGCCTCCTGGAATAGAGCTTTGCTGTCGCGACGCGGTTCTCTTCTCTGCACTAAGCAAACAACAGTTGGCTTTGCAGTTATTATCAACGGATCGACAAGCGTTGTGCTAATGAAACGTTTCGTCTTCGCAGCGAAACTATGACAGCGTTATCGAAATCAAAGTAAGCGTTCGAATATCGAAAGGTGAAAACGTCAACCAAAAAAAAAAAGAAAAAACGAAATTCAGGGTGTGTAATGGAAAGGTGCGAATGGTGCTTGGAGCGGCTTGGAGAGCACGCAAATATTGATTGCGGCGGCGAGCACTGTTAACGGGCTCAGTTGTTGGAGAAACCGGCAAAGACGCCGATAAATGGCATTAAAAGCAACCCATAAGCACATTTCACAGTTGTGGTGTGCCAAATGCAGTCTGGAAGACAGAAGACAGGGTATCTCTATACACAGCGAAGGTGCGTTCAACTGCGCCAATGTTGGTGGGGTCACAGTAGCTGCTGCTACTACGCCGCGCTACACGCGTCGCAATGGAAAACGTCAAAATGTCAGAGAGTACATAATTGGAAGTGAAGAGCATAGTGTGTGCGTTGCGCCTTTGTGTTGGTGCGCTTGCTGCCGTCCGTTGCTTTTTTAATGCTGCTGTGGGCGTGTCCGCCATTATGGCTCCACCCACGTCGTCTTGGCAACCGATGAGCCGCAGATACAAACTGCATTTCAAGCCCTTCTGCTACAACAACACGAAGCGCTATGCATCCGAACGACCAGTTGGAAAAAATGCTGCTGTGCAACAACAAGTAGCAGCCAATACGCGTGCGCTCTTTGCCGATAAGGTGTATGGCGGTGGCAGCGCTACATATTCGGTTGGTGTTGGTGCACGCGTATTTGCGTCTGCACAACGCTATATGTACGCAAGAGAGCCACTTGAGGCGACGGTATGCACGCGCACTAGTTGTCTCGCTTACGTACACACAAACGCCTATTGGGTTTAGCAACGCTCATTTTGTACGCGAGTGTACGTGAAAGGGTGGGCCGCTCAAGCTAGATAGAGGGAAACACATCGCGCGCACACACACATACGCATGTGCACGAACGCGGCGCAAAACAAATGCCTGAAACGAGTCTCAAACGAGCGAGCGCACAGAGCCAGTTTTGCCACCACCGAAGCGCAGACCAGTATGATAGCACACACTCGCACACCCATACATCTATAATTATGTACACAAGAGTGGCCTATCGGTGTATAGGTGCGCGCTGTAGTGGTGTTTGGCTGGTGCTGGTGCTGCCGCTCGTATTGGATATGCGGTGGGACTATGGTGCTCTGTCCATTCTGCTGCGGCTGCCGCTGCTGTCGTTGTACGTCGTCGCTTAATATTTTTGTTAGTAAGCCAAATAGTAAGCAGGCATTCCCCTCTGCAAACAGTCACATTCAAGAGCTCAAGCCAAAGAGTACTCGAGCGCGCACAGCTGCCGAAAAAGTAGAAACGGACAACCGATAACCGAACTGCATTGTGAAACGCTAGAGTCAAGTTGGAAGCGCTTGCTTTGGCTTTGCTATTTTCTATAACGATTTTTAGAGTCTTTGTTTGCTAGATGCATTGTCTAACTGTAGTGTACGGCTAACGCGGCTGACGGTACGACACGTTCATCCGCACAAATTGAAATTAACCCAATCAACCCAAGCGATTGTCGAAGCGTCATTTCTTGTGTCGTAATAGCTTAATAGCTTACAATATCGAAATTCGAAAGAACTTTATTTTACTTACGAACTGACACAACGCGAATTCGCTGGAAAAAATTACGCGCATAACAAATAAGTATATATAAAAGATATAGTAATAGAAGATACGTAAGAAAAATATAATAAAAATAGATAAAAACACGAAAAGGTGCTTTAATGTGGCAAGGCAAACGTTAGTGAACGCGCATGAAGAGTGTAAAATTCGATTGAAGTGAAAAGTCCGAAGAAGGAAAGTGTGTGTGAAAGCAAGTGTTAAACGCAATTGATTTTCAAGTCTTGAATTTAACAAAAACTGACAATATTGCGAGCTGATTTGTTCTATTAAAGCCTGAACAGCAGCTACAGACCTGGTGCATGCGCGCTGCCACGACTCACCTTCCAACGAGTGTGAAATCCCACGTCGAAACGCGCTGACAAGTGAGCACGGATGAAACATGCGATTGCATCTCTATACATACAAAAACAAAAATAAAAATCTAAAAAAATAATAAAAATAATTTCAACGGAAAACTGTGTCTTCAAAGAAACCACACTTGGTAGCGCACGCACAACAAAAAAAAAATAATAACGAAAAGCGCAGCTCTTCAGTGAAAAAGTGTGCGCGTCTTTAATTTCCGTCGGAAATTTGTTTTGAATTGTATTTTTTATACGTGCGACCAGTGAACAGCCGCCAACATAACGGCGCAACTATTGAACAGTTTCCTGAAGGGATCGCCCCACCAGACGACGATCGACATCATGCAAAAGCTCTACTCGGAGGCGCCAAGCAACGGGCCTCCGGTGAGCATGAGCAGCAGCGTCGGTGCTGGTAGTGGTGGTGGTTCCAGTAGTGCCGGTGCCGGCGCTAACGGTGGCGGCGGTGGCAGTGGAGGCGGCGGTGGTAATCCTACAAATCCGCATCCGAATCACCCGACCAGCAACGGTGGCACAATGAGCCCGCTTGCACGTAGCGCATACACCGCCATGAATTCGATGGCCATGCCCGTCGGTGGCATGTCTTCAGTATCGCCACAGACTGCCGCCTTTGGTGCGCTGGAATCCGCCGCAGCGGTGGCAAGCATGAGCGGTAGCATGGGTGCCGCAGCGGCTATGAATTCCATGGCTGGTAATTGCATGACACCGAGTTCGATGAGTTACGCCTCGATGGGTTCGCCGTTGGGTAATATGGGCAATTGTATGGGTGGTGGTATGTCGACAATGGCCGCTATGGGTGGCTACTCGTCGATGGCAGCAGCAGCCAGTGCACGTGAGTTGGATACAGGTTCACCGAACTCGCTAAATCGCGCACGCATAGATAAGCCCACAACATACCGTCGGAGTTACACACACGCCAAACCGCCATACTCATACATCTCGCTAATCACAATGGCGATACAGAATAATCCGACACGAATGCTTACGCTGTCGGAAATCTATCAATTCATAATGGACTTGTTTCCATTCTATCGTCAGAATCAGCAGCGTTGGCAAAATTCTATACGCCATTCGTTGTCCTTCAACGATTGCTTCGTGAAGATACCGCGCACACCGGACAAGCCAGGCAAAGGTTCCTTCTGGACATTGCACCCCGATTCGGGCAATATGTTTGAGAATGGCTGCTATTTGCGACGCCAAAAACGTTTCAAGGACGAGAAGAAGGAGGCACTACGTCAGCTACATAAGAGCCCGTCACACAGCAGCCTCGAAGCAACAAGTCCCGGCAAGAAGGATCACGAAGATTCGCATCACTTACACCACCATCACAGCCGATTGGACAACCACCAGCAGCATCATCACAGTAAAGACGTGACAGGCGCCACAGTGGGTGGCGCAGGAAGTGTGCTCAGCAGCGCTGTCAGTCGTGATCAACTGGCTATGATGCAAGCCAATGCGGAGCTGTGTTTGGGCCAACAGGCGGCGCAACATGCACCCAGCCATCACCATCAGCAACATCACCAGCTGCAACATGAAGAGCTCTCCGCCATGGTAAATAGATGCCATCCATCATTGATCAGCGATTATCACCCCTCCATGCATCATCTGAAGCAGGAACCATCCGGTTACACACCATCCAGCCATCCGTTCTCGATCAATCGACTATTACCCGAGTCCAAGGCGGACATCAAAATGTACGATATGAGTCAGTATCCCGGCTATAATGCGCTCAGTCCATTGACGAATACACATGCGGCCTTAGGACAGGATTCGTACTACCAGAGTCTCGGCTATCATGCGCCAGCCGGCACGACTAGCTTGTGACATCACCAGTACCCATTGGCTTAAGGGCGAGCTGACCAGATGCTGCGCAACGTGAACGTGAACGCCGCCACTGGTAGCAGCAGCATCTTTGGTAGTGCCGCCGCGGCTGCAGCAGCGGCTGCTGGTCTCAATACGCTGCACAATCCGAATATTGGCGGCAATATTGGCAGCAGCAGCGGCGGCAGCGGCACCAGCAACAGCAATGGGAATACACATGATATACACCTGGAGCAACATCATCACCATCATCATCATGGCGCCACGCACCATCATCCGCACCATCAGCAATTGACGCATCCGCATGCGGCGCATCAATTGATGCAACAACAACAACGTAAAGCCTATCTTAAGTCCATGCAACAACACTACCAACAACAGCAGCAACACAGCGCCAGCAGTACTTCCAGTGCGCACAAACTCAGCGCGCACCAACAGCAATTGCTGCAAAGTCAGCTGACGCCGCCAGAGCTGCAGGATGACGCATCGAACATCACAACCGATCTGAACGAAGAGCAACAACTGCAACTACAACAGGCGGCGCAGCAACAGCACCAGCAATTGTATAACAATTATCAACAGTACGCGGCGGCCGCCTCCTATCGCAACTGGAACCACGGCTTGGCGCTAAATGGCGCGGCAGCATTGCAGAATCTGCTGTAGTGTTGCCAACACTGAACATGCGTGCGCTGACAAAGCACTGCTTTGTTGCCTGGCGCATCGTCTACCCAACTGCCTTGCAAGCGGTTGCTGTTGCAATTAGCGTACAGTTGGCGACCTGCGCGCGTACGCCAGTTATTAGTGCGCGCGGTTAGCTGGCGCGGCTGCTTCTTGGTGCATGGTTTTCCGCTGGTAGCGCGGTTGTGCTGTGGACGCCGTTGTTCTGTGCTATTTTTGGCGCGCTTTTGTGCGCATGCGGCGTGGGACCAGCGCGGCTGTGCGCGCGCGGTGAGATTGTTGTTCGCATATACACATTTATGGTTCAATGCACATAACTCTTGAAAGTAAGATGTTGTAAATATGTATTTAGTCTAGGTATACTCTTTATTATTTTTAACTTTTCTATGATTTTGTTCCACACACAACTGTCCCCTTACAGGCCTTAATTAGACTACAGTATCTCATTTAGTTTCTCTTCTGGCTATTGGTGCCAGTTTTGAGCTTGTAGATATGTACATTTTGCTCATGCTAACTTCTTTATATTTGACATTTGCTGTACTTTTGTTTGTATGTATGTAAAGTGCAGCTGGATTTCTTCGTCATGTAAGCAGCAATCAAAAGTGATGTAGTTGTAAGCGAAAATGTTTTCCAATTTAAGAAATAATAATTTCAAATTATGATTGATTCATAAAAAGTCCCCAAATACCGCCCAATATTTGATATATTGCGCGTAGGAAAACAGCAAGTTTTTCAATTTCGATTTAGGCGCCTTTGCATTTACGCTTTATGCGCGCCTTTTGAGAAAGTTCACAGCTAAACCCTGGCAGGTTTTCCCTTTGACACAACTTCCGTGCCATGTATGTAAACACTCTTTTGTCTGTGTATGTATAGATAATTGAAGGAATCTGCAGAGCAAGAAAAAATATGAAAAGTAATAATTATAGTATAACAGTAATATTTTTTATACAAAATATTAATTTTTAAGTGCTGTATATTTAATTATGCAAATATATTTTTTAGTTTTATAATCGCAAATACTATTATATATTATCCTTCCAAGGTTTTTATTTTATTTTGTAAGTTCACTGTCTCTTATTATTATGTTTTTAGTGTAGCTATGTTATGCGCCAAACACTTTAATATGTACGCGATAACACAATGCAAGTGCAATTGATGTAAATTTGAAGAAAAAAAGAAATACTTTTATATATAAGTGGAAAATTCACGTGATCGCGAGTCGATTAACGCTAACTAAATTCGAATTGAAATGATCAAAAACCAAAAAAAGAATCTTCAGCAAATTTATAACTAAAATTATGTTAACGGTTTAGTGTTTTTAAGTTTTTAGTACGATGCGCTTTCTAATTTTAGAGCATAATAAATAAAAAAAGAATGTTTCCAAAAAATTAACTGTCATATACACTTACATTAGGGGTGCCCTCAATTTTTTGTGGTTATGTTTTGTTTTTCTAAATTTACAAAATGTTTATTTTTGCAAAAAATGAGTTGCCATATACATACATTAGGGGCGTCCTTAATATATTTTGGTTTTGATTTTATAATTTAAGAAAAATATTTGTGTTTGTAAAAAATTAGCAGGCATATACACATATTAGGGGTGTACATAATTCACCTAATTTTTGTTTTGCTCTTCAAATTTAGCAGAATAATATTGTTCAACATTTATTTCATTTTTTTTTTTGAATAATAGTCACACGTTAGGGGTGTCCTTAATTCACTGCATTTTTGTTTCGCTTTTTTATTTCTATAGAATAATATTTCTTTATTTTTTGCAAAAAGTTGGCAGTCATATATATACGTACATTAGGGGTGTCCATAATTTCCTGCAATTTTGTTTAGCTCTTCTAATTTTGCAGTGTAATACTATTTTATTTTTTACAAAAAGTGAGCAGTTATGTCGTACGTACATTAGGGGTGTCCATAACATAATGTATCCTTGTTTTGCTTACATTAACTTACAAATGTAAAATAAATATGCAAAAAAATTATATAAAAATATGTTTTTTATTTGCTTTATGAAATGTTCAGCAGAAATATTAACAATTTTATGAAACATTCTAAAAAAATAAAATAAAATATTAACAAAAAAATTTGTGAAAATGCCGAAAAATAAAATTTCAATCAACTTCAAACAGTTTCAGTTTCAGTCGAGTGTGTCTATTTGCCATTGTGATATGCACTGTAATTTAGCTCACACAATTCTGCAAAAGAAAAAAATAAATTTCAACTAGAACAAAAGTATGATAAAGATGCAATTTTGTTTAGCCACTATGCGAATGTACATATTACAGTTAAGTTCAGATAATTTTAAAAAATAAAATATTTTTTTTTTATATTATAATTTAATAAATAATAAAAAAATTTTATAATTTCACCAGAATAATTTTTTGAAATGTATTTACTCACAAAATAAATACTAACTTTTTTTGAATACTGAAAATTTTCCATTATATTTTTTTTGACAACTTTAACAAAATAAATTAAATTTTAAATATGTAAATATGAAAAAAAATAATTACAAATTTTTTGCTTATATATTTAAAAAATAAAATGAATTTATTTTTATAATTTCCCCAAAATTTTTTTTTTAATTTTTTTGGTAACTTCGACAAAATAAATTTTTGTAAATATGTAAATATATAAAAAAATAATTAATTTTTTCCACATTTTTTAAATATGTAAATACTTAAAAAATATTTTTTTGTTTTCAAAAATAAAATAAAAGGACATGCCTAATGTGTATATCATTATGTACATGTATGTATATAAAATAAATCCACAAATGCCTACAATAATTTAAATTAGCACAAAAATGCAAGGCCAATGAATTTCCAGCTGACTTCTTATACCTTTTTATATAAAAACTTAAAAACCCGAGCAAAGAATTGGTAAAAATACAAAAACTGCATGTAAAAAGCAACAAAGTTGCAAAAACGCTATCAAAATAAAATTAAAAACTGTAAATTGCCGGCGCTCTGAGAAAACACACGCACACTAAATGCGAATGAAAAACAATAGCAAAAACAAAAACAACAAAAAACACAGAAAGTGCATCAACTTAATAATAGCATGTATATATGTATGTAAAAAATATTGCAAATGAATTAAACATTTTTTCACGAAAGCTTAGCTAAATGCAATAAAAACTATGAACGAATGACGTCGGTTAATCCGTTAGGTTACCTAATTAATTATATATAGTATACCATTAAACAGTTAATATGTAAGCACAGGCAAACGAAAATACATCTTATGTAAGAAAAAAAAACTAACAAAAACAAAAAAAAAAAAACAATTGTTAAATAAAAACTGTGTAAAAAGGAAAAATAAAACTAGAAAATGCAAAAAAAGACTACATAAAAATTATTCATAAAGCAAAATTTGAATTGTTAATGGTGTGCACAGTGATGTGTAGCTGAGGCGAGCGGCGAACGGCGTCGTGTGCTTAGCTACGCCCAGAACGTTGTGATTGGCGTGTAATTTTTTTTTATTTTTTTCTATGTATAAAGCAAAACATCCCACATGCTAGTCATGTGAATAGTTGTGTAAGAAATAAATATTATAAATATGTAAACCTACAATAGTGTATGTCCGATATACCTAATCGTAATTAATATTGAAATAATAGCAGCTGATAAACAAAAAGTTTCAAGCTACAAGTAATGATAATGATTAACTCTAAAACTAGTTAAAATTTAATAAAAATCTTATTTTAATGTTTGAAATACAAAAAAAAAATATTGTTCTCTTATTTATTTTAGTTGGGTTTATTTTTGGTTTATTACAAGGTTAAGGCATGGCGCTGAGTTAATATTTAGATGAGTGAAGATCGAAAAAATTTCACAATCCTGAATACTACATTGAATACGAGAGATTATAAAGATTTTTAAAGAAGTGACTTTCTTATACGTACGACCGCGTAAGCGGTGTCTACGCCAAAAAAGAAGAAGTATTCAAGAGAGTTTTTAAGTAATAACTAGACATCGATTAAAGGCCTTTTGGAAGCTTGTTTAAGAGATTACATTCGTTGTTGTTGTTGTAGCGACAAAATTCTTTTGGTCGGTTAAAAATACGAATCTGTTTCGGGTACGTAGACCCGACTGTCGTGGGAATGTGCGAATCATTTTTGCTTTGTTGAGTTTCCCTTTCTTTAAGTTTGGTATTCTAGCCAAGAGGCATGATTTTTGAAGTTTCGTAAAAAAAAGCAAAAATTAGGTTTTTCATTATTTGTTTTATTGAAATTAATAGAACACAGAAAACAAAATAGCTACTAATTTCACAGAAATAAAATAGTTAATAATTTCGAAAATGCGGCTAATGAAGGGGGGGTCTAAAAAAACTGGCATGTGTTGCGATTTCAACACTCCTAGCAAACTAAAACCAAAAGAATGTTAATCTAAAACAATGTATCAATATTTGGTAGTAGTTTATAGTTGTATGAAAAAAAAACTTTTTTGACTGTTCCGCATTTTTTCAAGATATTAAAAATTTAAATTTTGAAATGTGTATAATTCCAAATATAGATTAGTCCATAAAGAAGGCTCTCTAAAAATTTCAGTTACATGATTGCAGCAGAACCTGAGAAATAGTGGGTCGAAAAAGGCAGTTTCGTTCGTTTAAAGTTACAGTTCCGGTCGAACCAGTTCGAATGCGAACCAGGGTCTGCGAAATAGTTTTATATCCGAAAATAATGAATATTTAAAAAAATACTGAATAAATATATTCGCGAACAATTGAATTTTGACAAAAAAAAAGATTTTTTACCTAGAATACACCCTTACATAGAAGTTGCTTCCATTCTTTCGCTTATTTCAATGGAAATGCGACACAAAATAGCGGGTTCTATTATAAGAAATATAAAAAAATAAAAATAAATGTTTCCTAAAATAATGAAGATAAGCAACTTATTCAAAGTTTTTGGGGAAAGTTTCATAATTTTTGGTTCACGCTTTTTATAGGAGGAGAGAGCGATACGAAAAATATTCTATTAAAAATAAAAGAACGTTGAAAGCCATCGATTTGTTAAATTTTTTTATATATCGTCACCTGAAATGCAAAACAAAATCATCAAAAAAAAGTCGAATATCATATGATAAATGTAATATCGTACAATTTCTGAGACCAATATAACCATTTTATATCCAAAACCCAAAATTTGGTTGCAATATGAGTGGCTTCTTTATATCGTTTTTTCTTCACCCGTAAACTTATAAAAATAAAAAATATATTAACTTTTAATAATATGAGCATAAAATGTAATATCTTTCACTCGTTGAAACTTGTTCAACAAATTAATGCCTTAAAAAACCAAAGTATGATGCATGTAGAAACCGTCTGATCTATTTACATCTACAATAAACAACTGTACAGCTTAAAACCCGTTCTCATAATCTCAAAACCTCAATAAAATCCTCATTTTCTTTAATAACGCTCAAAGCGCCCATTTATTCTCCAACATGCTGCATGCACTGGAAATATTTTCCATTTATAAAACATTTGGTGTTATCATAATCCGTTGGGGGTCAATTACTGGATTTAAACCAATAAATAATTTCGTTATCAAATGTGTATATTTATGTATTTATTAGCAAAAGCAAATAGCTTGAAACACAACTGACCTCTAACAATTGATTTCACGTTACATGCTTTCATTTCAATGCTATAATATACACACATATACAGATATGTACTTATGAAAGAGAAATGAAAGCAAATAAATAATAATATTGATGAATTCGACGGTATCTTATCGAGTTTGAACGATTGTTGATAAAAACAACGGGGTAATAATAAATTGCAATCAACCGGTGGAGTCTATTACGAGTAAGAGTGAATGCAGTTACTGCACAAGCAAGCAGTGGCGGCGTTGAAATACAAGCGAAGAGGGGTGTGTGAAGTTATGTGGATAACAAAGGGCTATAAATTATTGAATTGTAAATATTACAAAGTAAATTAAAGAAACATAAATTTTTATTACAATTATTTATTTTTAGTTCATTAAAAATAGAGAAAAAAGCGGTAAATCGGAAAAAATTTCAAATGAAGCTTGGAGGAAAAATACTATATGACATGAATAATATTAAAAATTAATATCTAATACTAATCCACTTCTAAAAATCAAATTACATATGGTTAGCGTGACGAGCTGAGTAAATTTAGCCATGTGCGTCTGTTCGTCCGTCACTTGTCATACCATATATGGCACAACTGGTCGCTCAGTTTCTGAGATATTGTTCTGAAATTTTGCGCACGTCCTTTTGTCCTCAAGAAGCTACTTATTTGTCGGAACCGCCGTTGTCGGATCACTATAGCATGTGCCTGCCATACAAACTGAATGATGGAAATCAAATTCCTTTTTGAAAAACTTTTTTATTTGACGAGGTATCTTCACGAAGTAGTTGTCAGAAGCAAAGGTGTAATTTCCAAAGAACTTATTCAGATCGGACTGATATAGCATATAGCTGTCATGCAAACTAGCCGTTGAAAATCAAGCGCTTGTATAACTTTTTTATTTGGCGAAATATTGTCATAAAATTTATCATGAAATACTGTCTAAAGACATGGTGTAATCTCTGAAGAAATTGTTCGGGTCGGAACACTATAACATATAGCTACCATACAAAGTAAGCGATCGATCAAACGCTTGTAAGGAAAAGTTTTTCATTTGACAAGATATCCTCAGTAAATTTGTTGTAGTTTATTATCCAAGCCAAAGCTACAATCTACAAATAAACTTTTTAGTTCGGACCTATATAACATATAGTTGCTATACAAATTGACTGATCAAAATGAAGATAACAATTTTTATGCCCATAATAATTACACCTATGAAAGGTACTATATCTTCAATGCTGCCGAAGTTAACATTTTTCTTGTTTTTAATTTAATAATAGTCCATGCTCGTTTATTTTTGTATAAATTTTTTCATAATTAATTGATTAGCTGATAACTTTTTTCTTAGTTTTTTTTTTATTAAAAAAGTGAAGGAGTTATTGTTACAGAAATATATTATTTTGCTTAATATAAAAATATATATTTTTTTTACTTTTTTTTTCTAGCTAAAAATAGTAACTTCAAGTAATATGAGAAGAGGTGAACTCAAAGTACCTTCTAAGCCAATTTTCATACATAAATATTGCAACAAAACGAAAGTGTTTGTTCATAGTACTGATTAAATATAGAAATTGCAATGCAATAAAGTTTAAAGGCAGCTCCAAACCCCCCCTGAACAAAATGAAAGAAAACCGGCAACATTTTTTGAAGACGTCGCCAATTGCTTGGGCTTTTCCGGTGATCGACTGACAAGTTGATGCCTTGACAATTGCAAATACGCCAATGACACACGTATATATTGATATATATACATATATAAGGTACCCATGAGTAGTTGCACTTTAATACTTATCGCAGCGAATAGCTTATTCAATAGAAATTAACGCAAACAAAATTGAAAATAAGTGAAATTACATAGGAAAAATACAGCCTATCAGCCTATCAAGCCAGCGAGTGCCTGCCAAGTATGCACTCCATTCCGTGGAATTGTAAAAAGATTAAAAATGCATATAAATACACGCAAACCATATATAACTGCATGCGATCGAGTGATATCATTCACATGCATCGAAAATGAAAACGCTGACTGACTGATAAGCGTGCGACCCCCGAAGAGCGCTGTTTATGAGAACACTTTTATTATGGAAAAGACATTTTTATGAGTGCCTGTAGTTGCAATGCATGTATGTATATATGGATGTATGTATGTATGTTTGTTTGTATGTGTAACAACGACGAGTATTTTTAACTGCAGCGAGAGGCACCAGCAATCACCTAGGTCCTAAGCGATAGTATACGCAGGCGATAATACCGGCCGCAGATCATAACGCCCCAGCGATGGCCGATAAGTAAAACTAATAGTTTTATTTAATAAGCTGTTGTAATTTTAATTAATAATAACAACTAAAAACCTCTTGAGATGAGCACACAACTACACACACATACATACAAGCATATATACAAACTTCATGTACAAATTAATAGTCGCGGGGCGCCTACTCGTAGAGGCGGCATTTTTGGCAGGCCAGTGGGTGGTTGGCACCTAGCTATGGGCATCAAATACTTTTAGCACCGTTATGCTTGTACATAGTTTTCGTGGTGCGGTGGGACGTGTGGCTAAGTGTGATGGATGAGTCAGTTATTGATTTTTTGAAGGAGCATAATCCGATAGCAAAGTTTCGTCATCGCCAGATCTACCATTTCCCCCCGTGTGTTATGAATTCTAGCAATTTTCTTTTTAAATTTTTCAAAAATTATTCACTTGCGCTTTGTTTTATTGTTAAGTGTATTAAAAATGCTTTTAAATGAAATATTTCATGGTCCCCTTAAGCGTTCGTAAGCATAAAATTAATGTCTCAGTTACAAATATTTGCATTTTTCGTAAAAGCTTGATACGTACGCCAAACCGAAGTGTAGGCTTGCAAATGTTGTTGTAGGAGGAAGCAACAGCGTTTGGCAGCAGTGCGACATTTTAGATTCTCCAGGACAATATTTGCGTATATAGTATGTTGTAGTCACAGACATAAAGGTGAATGTGTGGATGTGCGGATGGAGGCGTATATTTGTAGGCATACAATGTGTGCATAACAAATACAGACAAGTCGCTTAAGCCTGCATATAAATTTATACGTGCTTTCAGTTACATGCATACCTAACTTTATCTGCAAATCGCTGTAGATGCCCTGTTGGAAAAAGCTGTGCATAAGCTCAGTGTTATACGAGTAACAAGTGCTTTCTGAACGATGTCAAGCGATGCTGCTGAAGTTCTAGCTGGTACGCCACCCATTGACATCCAGGGAGAGGAGTTCGCGGGATTGGATCGGCTATTAGAGCCGTCTGTAGGCGTAAAAAAGAGGAGAGAACCAAAAGCATCACAATGTGGCAGCAACGGTGGCAAACCTCAACCAAAGGGCGGTGGAGCCACAGCCTAATTCCGGACAGCCATTTGTGGATAGATGGAAAAGATGGGGATCTAGATTTCCACCTAACCCAAATACGGAGTGGATATGGATGTTTTAGATGATGGCTGTTCCAATTCCCTCACGACCTTAGGACGTACTGTTCGACATGTACAGAGTGCATAGAAGACTCTCAGTACGTATTTTTTTCATGCACGTCTTTTAAATGGCAGTAGTTTTTCGGTGGAAAATTTGATAGCACTCATGTGGCCATCCTGTGGTAAATGAAAAGCTGCTAGCGAAGTGTCAGCTGTAATTATGACATAACTAAATCATATACAGTATATTAGGCGTCAGTCAGTCCGTATCACAAATGAGACTAACAAGTTTTTCTTTCTCTCATGAAGTAATACTTATTCCGGTGGTTACGTCGGAGAGAAATGGGTTGAGAGTAGGTTAGGTTTAGCGGATTACAGTTCCGCACTTCGGCATTCGATGCCTTCTCTTACTATAAAAACTAAAACCTATAGATAAAACCGGAAAAGTGTTGAAGCAGCATTGTACATCTACATGTAAATACGCTAAAAATGTCATAATAATATAGAAAGCTGAGAACACTGGCCTAGTAATCTTAAAGTAAATACAACCGGCTTTCTCTCTGTAGCGTACAATTCGGTATGAATTAGTATCCAACTTTGACTTGGGAAGCAATCAGATATAAATCAGCCACAAAAGCCACTTTCGGGTATAGTGTAATCGAATATTTGATTATACTTGTATTTCTCTAAAATGTGCCATGTACAAGAAATTTTCCGTTCGCTCTATTTCTTATATTCAATTTGATGTTAAGTCTCTTTGTGTGCTTTCGGGTACAAAAAATTACAAATAGTCTCTTCGTCGCATTAAACTAATAAACATTGGTAGCGATGATAAATACACGCAAGGGCTAAATATTCTTGCAGGTATTGCTGCGAATTTTCTGATTGCTTGCGTCCATATGTATGGATATGTAAACCTTGCGGTAGCAGTGTCGAATTTATCGAATAACCAACAGCAAAAGCAAAAAGGAGTAGTCAAAAAAATTAAAATGGTGGCAGATAAAACTCAACAACCTTCGGTGCGTCCTTCCAACGAGTTGAACTTATTTTGCATGAATGTATTCAAGAGTGAAACTATTTAGCATTCGCCTGTTATAGAGTAAAAGAAATTTATAAGGATCTCTAGCTCAATTTTTAAATAAATTCAATTTTTGGATATTAAAAAAAAGACTGTATCAATGGTTCAAAAAATTTAAAGATATATGAATATATTTAACCATATTTTAAAAATGTAAAGAAAAGAAGAAAAAATTAAATATTTTTCGAGTTATATGCGCTAAAACTGCTGCGAAGATTTCGGCTTTCTCCGAAATGAAATCTAAAAAACTTGACTAGAAGATATTGATCCTACAGTGACATAAGGTCGCAAAAAAATTATAATTGGCAAATTTCGCCGTTTTTTAAAAACTGGTTCTAACCAAAATTTTAGTAATTATTGGCGCACCAAAATTCATATAATCATCAGATCAAAAAGCTGCTAGATCATTTGATGGGGGACTATGTATATATGTAAAGACAAAACATGCAAATTATTTGATAGTGAATGGATCACTTGTTTCGGAGTAATCACTCCAGCAATAGCCGCGTAAGGGGTGTCTTCGTCACTAAAAAGTAAAAGAATTACTCCAGCGAACATAAAAATAGAAAATTTGAAGAAAAACGCTTTTAAAAGCATAAATTGACGGAGCTCATTGAACTGAGCGAATATACAAGTATTTTTGAAGTACGTAACTGAAAAACTATTTGAGATATGGAACTAAAATTTTTGTAAGTTATTTTTAAAGCTATAGCCTATCGAAATATGATAAGAAATATATTTCACATTAGATGTGCTCGCAACACTTTTATACACCAACAGGATTTTATAAAAAAAAAACGAATAGTGAAAAACATAGGATTTTAAAAATTAAAAAAATAAAACACGTATACATAAGTTATTTTTCGGTTTAAACTATTTATAAGTTTTCTCGTAATTGGTTTCGTGAATACTATTAAGTTCACTTTAAATTGAGCAAGCCAAATCAGCGAAATACTCGTATGTATATACCAAATCGTCACCTAAAATGCAAAACAACGTATCATCAAAAAAATGCATTAACCAATTTATAACTATTTTATAGCCAAAACTGAAATTTTGTTTCAATATGAGTTCTTACATAGGCTGCTATATATATTTCTGGACAGGTGCAATCTGACATTTCCATTGGAAAGTTTGACATTTTTTAGCATAATATTACTCAGAACGTTTTGTCATTAATCGTGAATTGCTTTATTTACAGGGAATTAAAAAATTCATCTCGACCAAAAAATGGAATTAACTCGTGAACATTTTCGTGCGATCATTTTTCACAACTTTCGACGTGGATTATCACGACAACAGTGCATCGATGAACTAAAATCTTTGTATGACTATGAAGCACCATTCTATAGCACTGTGAAAAACTGGTACAACGAATTCAATCGACGCTCGCTCAAAGACGAATTCCGTGAAGGTCGTCCAAAAACAGCCGTTGTGCCAGAAAACATCGATGCCGTACGTGAACTCATAATGCAAGACCGTCATGTAACATACCTTCAGATAGAGGCATGCCTATGCATTTCTCCCACCAGCATACATTCGATATTGCATGAACACCTGGCCGTAAAAAAGGTTTGTTCTCGTTGGATCCCTCACAATTTGACAATCGCTCAAAAAAAGGCTCGTGTGGATTGGTGTAAAGAAATGCTGAAAAAATACGATCGCGGTGCTTCAAAAGACGTTTATAAGATCGTCACAGGTGATCGTCGTCTTCCAAGACGAGCCAAATCCAACGAAAAAAAAACCATTTTCGTTGATAATTATGCCTATTTTCACTATTAGGCCAGAAATATATATAGCAGCCCTCGTATCTCATTTTTCCTTCGCCTGTAAACTTATGAAAACTGATGTTACGCTATTTGGCATTTTAGATGACGATATATACATATATTGTATATTTCGTATCTTTTGCCGATACATATTTTTCGAAATAAAATTAATAAAAGAAAAGTTCCGAATTTAAGTTTGATAATTTAAAATATGTATCCTTTGTATTAATTTTTTTAAATACATACGTACATTTTTCAAAAAATCATATTTTATTAGCACATTCAAAAAAATAATTGAAAATCAATATTTGAAAGGAAAACACGTTGTTTCTAAGCGCGTAAAGTGCAAAAAATTATTATTTTTGAATATAATACAATTTATTAATTTAAATGCTGGTTTGTTTAGTCTAGAATTTTTTTTATACGTTTTACCTTTCGCATGAAACATTTTTTAACAATTGTCAGAATAAAAAAATATAATATTTTTCAAATAAATTTATTTAAATTTAAAATATTCTTCATTGGGGAAGAAAGGAGTTTGAAATTAATCAAATTTAAAATATTTTACTATCATTTTTTCATTATCTCTATAACCCTAATAAGTCGAAGTAACCCTAATAAGCCGAGTTCAAAGGAAAATTTTTTATACGTATGATAAGTTTCTATATATTTGTGTAAAAACTGAAATATACACCCATATATGTAGTTATGTATGCGCCCTCATGTCACTTCGAATTGTAGCAACCAGCTGTCGCAATGCAAGTTCAATTTTTATTTGCCTTGAAACATTGACAATATTAAAGCAACGCTTTTAAAGCTCATCGGCGATATGAAAAATCCAAAACCACACGAAATTCTATGAACTTGGCTGCATTTTCCTGATACAAAGCTATATAGATGTGTATGTCTTCAATGTATGTATATGTGGCAGATATTCAGTGCCGCCGTTATAGCCAGCCATTGTGAATTTCCTTTTCGACTTGTGGGCCTATACAACAACGGCAGCGGCAGCAGTAAAGGATCAGACCGATTGGGGGTACATGCGTTGAATGGGGGTTGGTGGTGGAATACATGCAAACACACACACACACACAAACAGAGATACGCATACACAGCATATTTACCAAGGAATTGTAGTATCTATAAGCGACAGTTGCAGGCATGCGCGCTGCCATCTTTGCGCCATGTCTTTTTATTGGAAAAAACTCAACTTACCGACTACCGACTGACTGTGTGCTTGTGCTTGCCGAACATGAAGATATGTTTGAGTACATAAATAAAATACATACACAAGCATAGCACATACAGGCAAGTGCATACACACGCGAGCTTGAGCTTGGGCTTGTTGGTAAATAAATAAATAATTACTAGATACTTAATAGATAGTTGAGAGCGAGCGGCTCTTGGCCTTTGTCGAATTTTGTGCGCACCTATGTACATACTCAAGCATGCATGCGTGTGTGTGGGTGTGTGCAGTGAGTGAGATATGTTGAAGTAGCAAAGTATTTTTACATTGTCACTTTAATTAAATTGATTTGTGCAATAAAAGTTGAATTGCTGCTTATGACGCTCGCTTACTCTCCGCGGCTTAATTAAATTTCAACATCCTCAAGTCCAAATACTCGCATTAACTACCGTTATTTTTTCACAAACTATTTCCGTAATATATTGTAAATATCATATATTTACATATTAATTCCTTGGACAGCAATGATTCAGCATACATTTCGGTTCATATATCCAGCGGTGTTTGTCTAACTCAAATAAATTTTCAGTCATTGCCTTTCTTGGCTAATTGACCTACATTTTCCATTACCACCTTCATTACATGCCCCGCGCAATGTTGCCACGTACATAAATACACACATACGCACATATAAATATGAAGGTTCGTGTGCATGTAGCCATTTTTCAAACTCTTTAAGCAGCTATAAAATGATAACTATCAATATGCCCGACTTCTGGCAATTAGAGGTGATATTATCATTAGTAAATCCACATATGAAATGACCGAGAGACATGCAAATGCTAATGACAGCTCAACACTAATTTATGTACACGCACACATATACTCACATGCAGAGAATTAAGCGCTCATGTGACTGACTGTATGCCACAAGATAATGATTTTTATAGCGTTTGCCACATATGCAAGCATTTCTAAGCACATTCCGTTGAACAACAATTTTAAGCAAAATATGTGCAAACAAAATTTGTTTAATTGCACATTTATATCGTTGTTTTTGTTTTTAATAATATTGTATCTGGAGGGAATTAAAAGTTATTGTGCACAATTTCGTTTTGAAAAAATGGCGGACTGGAATTATTAATAAACAGTGTGAGGTTGTGATGGTTCTAAATTCCTAAAAAGCGATCATCTTTTATACTTTTGAATGCAAATATTATATATGTACTTAGGATATGTACGTCTCTTCATTAAGTCTTAATCAACAGGCTCTGAATTAAAAAAATAGAAACGAGAACGAGTAAAGAAGATCTAAAAACATTTTATGCTCTTGGAATTTGCAAGCATTGGAGCCAGGGAATTACTTTCAAGCATATAAGGGGTTGTTAGTTGTTAGTTATATGGGGCTTAAGGCGAGTTTCCTCCCGATTTTATTCATTTTAAGCAAAACTACGCAGCGTTATAAGAATAAAACCACTTTCTCAAGTTCGAAAATTTTTATATTAGGTATATGGGGGCTAAAGGAAGTATTAACTCCATTCAATCCAATATGCTCTCTGAATTTCAATTATAAATCTGACACATTGACTGGTATTTTTGGTAAAAAGTCATCTTTAAGCACTGGGTCCACATATCCTGTACCTAGGGCCTTGAAGTTTTGATTCCACTTAAGCAATTTTTAGTCATAAGGTGGCTCAGCTCAAAGGCACTATTTTTGGAAAGTTGTATCCTAATATGTATAAATTTATTCCTGATTTGTTTACTGGAAAATGAAAGCTTCAAATGGAATTTCAAATTATATTAAATGGAAAGTAGGCGTGATTTTTCTCATTTACACACTGTAACATAAGAATGTAAGAGGAATGTCACGTACCAAATTTGGTAAAAATCGGTCGGGTGGATCTAGCGATATGTGATTTCACCTAAAAGTGGGCGGTGACACGTCCATCGTTCAATTTTGACGGCTCCATTAAAGACCTCTTATACCATGTCGGACATAAAATTTAATGTCTCTGGCGTATTTAGTTATTAATTTATTTGCGCTTTTGGTAGTTTGGAATAGTACCGTTATAAGGGAAGTGAGCGGGGTTATCCATTTTCACACTGTCGGTAGGAGTTCTTATAATATTTTCACTAGGCGAATTTAGTTGTTGTAGCTTTAGTGGTTTAGATGATATGTACATTAAACTTGGCGGGGCCACGCCCACTTTTTCAAAAGTTTTTGCCCACAGTTGACTCTTGTTACTGCGATCCCCTGTTTTGTATCTTAATTTATTGCTTAGTTATGGCTCTTTATGACAGTGGTGCGATTACGCCCATCAAAGAACTCTTACTTTTTTTTTGCCAAGGAACAAACATAAAGATATCTCAATTTTTATTCAAGTTACAGCTTGCATGGATAGACGGGAAGAGTTTTCACTCTTTGGTGAAGGTTGCCTTCAACTAAAAAAGCTTTCTGTACGGGGACTTAAGTGTGATATTTCAGTTTATATGCCTGTCATATACTATAGTAATCCGATAACGAAACTGCTTTCTTGGAGGGAAAATCGATATCTCGCAAACTGAGGAATTAGTTCGCGTCTACATTCCATCCAACAAGCCAAGGTGAAATTGTGTTGGAAAAAATGTTCCCAAACACCATTAGTGAAGCTGATTCTAATAAGTTGTTGTATAGAAGAGAAAGAATGGACTTAAAAACTTTTATGGCAATAAAAGAAACCTCCCGCAGGCTCAAGGAATATTAACTTATCATGGTAACATATATTTTATAGGTAGAGAAAGCAACCGTGTTTACACAGAGAGCCAGGCGGCATTGCTGGTCTTCGATTAATTCCGACGACGCCAAGGACTAATTCCAATGTTTGAAATAATTGAAGAAAGGTTTTAAGCTCAGTGGTAAATCACTCGACTTTTCCATAAATTGAGTACCCGGTCACAGGAAAAATTTCGGCAACGAAAAGGCAAATAAGTTGGGAAAACTAGGAGCCTCTTTAGACGTCCCGGGTGGAGTTAATACCAAAGCTGCTAGGAATGATTAAAAGAAAGCTTTATATGCATTTTGAACAAACAGCTCAGAGCAGATGGAAATCAATAACAAGCTGCAATATTGCAAGGCAGATATGGGCGAAGTATGACAGAAAAGAACCAATGGCTCCAGACAATGGTTTTGGAGAGCATGTGCTTAAAATGGGTTTGACTTATAACAATATATGCCGCAGCTGCAAGCTTGAAAGAAATACGGAATCCGTCTTCCACTGTGTGATTGCCCAACCCTATCACTAACAGGACATATAATACTAGGAATAAGTCACTAGACCTTCAATGGCTACCCATAAAAAGTATTACGAACATTTGTAGATTCATTGAGGAATTTAATATTATAAGATCCTACGATAGTGGAATAAAATGGCGCATCCGGCGCTAATTGTATCCATGAAGGCAGCTGTCCAACCTACCTACCTAGCTAACATGGCGTTCACTCTTTTTTTATCGACCAGAGTAGATAGTAGGTCGTTTCAATTCAATTTATACACTTTCAAAGAAGCGAAATTCTTTAGTTGACTTTGCATAGTTGGGAAACATTTAAAATTATCCTTTCAAGAGATTAGAATATATAATTTCATCTTCAAATTGAAGGCATTTTTTAAATGCATAGAATTTTTAATATCAACAATATTTTTTCCGAAACTTTTAAACTCTTTTTAGTATACACATGAATATATACGCCCATACATATGTAATGGAATATATGAGGTGAACTTCAAGGCTGCTGACAAGAGTTTTAGTGCGACTTAACTATCTGGCAACTTACTCGTCTCGTTACATTGTTGACAGAAGCGAAGAGAGAAATTAAAATTTCAACAATCAAATCAACGCATTTCCAACATTTTCATGTCAGTGAAGCGCCTCTCAATGTCGGAGCTGCAGATGCTAACATAATACACACCCATGAACGCTTCTGTGCAGCGGTGCAAGGCACAGCCAACTGAGTTGAGTCAGGAAGAAGCGTAAATTTTTAAACTGACTTTTCTGTATATTTAAATCAAAATGAAGGGGAGCACAAAATAAAGGCAAAAAGGTAGTGTGCTCGCCTAACGGGGCTTCTATGCTACTTGTAAGTATGTTTGTGCGTTGTGAGTTTTTTTCGTTTTCTACATTTATTGTTGCTGTACCAGTCACATAAAGAGCCAATTACTAGCACGGAAAAGCTGGTGCTTGACAGCATGGATTCGCATTTAGTCCTAGCAGCAGCGGCAGCACCCATGTCGGCATGCTTTCACACATACATAATGCATACCGCCAACTAAGGGGGGCTAAGTTGAGCTAGGGCACAATCTTGTAGTAATTTTCTAATGGAATATTTAATTTTAACCCGACTAATGGCGGCGCATAAGCGTGCACACGACGTCATATATTCAGTGTTGGCATGTAACGGGTGATTTTTTTGAGGTTAGGATTTTCATGCATTAGTATTTGACAGATCACGTGGGATTTCAGACATGGTGTCAAAGAGAAAGATGCTCAGTATGCTTTGACATTTCATCATGAATAGACTTACTAACGAGCAACGCTTGCAAATCATTGAATTTTATTACCAAAATCAGTGTTCGGTTTTTTTTTTTTTTTCGGACAAATTTTGTTCAGCGATGAGGCTCATTTCTGGTTGAATGGCTACGTAAATAAGCAAAATTGCCGCATTTGGGGTGAAGAGCAACCAGAAGCCGTTCAAGAACTGCCCATGCATCCCGAAAAATGCACTGTTTGGTGTGGTTTGTACGCTGGTGGAATCATTGGACCGTATTTTTTCAAAGATGCTGTTGGACGCAACGTTACGGTGAATGGCGATCGCTATCGTTCGATGCTAACAAACTTTTTGTTGCCAAAAATGGAAGAACTGAACTTGGTTGACATGTGGTTTCAACAAGATGGCGCTACATGCCACACAGCTCGCGATTCTATGGCCATTTTGAGGGAAAACTTCGGACAACAATTCATCTCAAGAAATGGACCCGTAAGTTGGCCACCAAGATCATGCGATTTAACGCCTTTAGACTATTTTTTGTGGGGCTACGTCAAGTCTAAAGTCTACAGAAATAAGCCAGCAACTATTCCAGCTTTGGAAGACAACATTTCCGAAGAAATTCGGGCTATTCCGGCCGAAATGCTCGAAAAAGTTGCCCAAAATTGGACTTTCCGAATGGACCACCTAAGACGCAGCCGCGGTCAACATTTAAATGAAATTATCTTCAAAAAGTAAATGTCATGAACCAATCTAACGTTTCAAATAAAGAACCGATGAGATTTTGCAAATTTTATGCGTTTTTTTTTAAAAAAAAGTTATCAAGCTCTTAAAAAATCACCCTTTACATATGTACATATATGCACAAAATATGAATTTCTGCTTGCCGAAACACAGTGAACATTTAAGTGAAATAAACCCTATAAACGAGGTTCCTCTGATTTTCCTCCCCCCTGGTTGTATAATGTAATATCTCAGGGCGTTCTAAAGGATATTCATATGTTTATTGTTTATGATATAGGAACTATTGCAACTCCAAAGTAATGCGTCTTTATGAATATAGTTTTGTAAGCGTGTTGTAAAACCTTTAGCGGTGTTGTTCATAAAACGTTTATCGCTTTTAATTCTAAGAAGAGTAAATATTATAAGTTGTTAGATAATGTTGGTAAATGCGAGTATATTATACATTTATGTAATAGCTATATGGGTGTGACCCATTGTAGAAAATTACTACCTCCCAAGAAGTTCTCTTTTACATGATCATTAAGTATGTATCCCGGTATTGACCTGAAACCTAGTTTGCTGATTATTTCTTGGATGTTTGACTAATGTTCCAAATATTATTTTTCTTTATTAAGAAAATGAATGTGGCAGCTCCAACTAACCTCAAAAGAGCAAGCGATTTTTAAGACCCTCAAATTAGTACAGATCCACACTAATATTCACAAAAGTAAATTTTCGTAGTTCTGTTTTCTCAATGTATGTTTAATATTATCCTTAACCACCACTAGCTTAAGTGGATGATAGCTTTAACTGAATTAAAAACAAAGACGGACGAGAGATCGTTCAGGACGATGAAAATATTAAGGGGTTACCTGGGTTTCACAGTTTCAAAAAATCGATTTTCTTTTGTCTTATTAAATTCTATAACATCTTTTTGATCCGACTAATAGTTTCGGAGCTAGCGAGGCTAAGTGCGCCGTTTTTAAAGGCGTTTTTCTCAAAACTATGTTTTCA
Source organism: Bactrocera dorsalis (assembly GCF_023373825.1). Taxonomy (NCBI): domain Eukaryota; kingdom Metazoa; phylum Arthropoda; class Insecta; order Diptera; family Tephritidae; genus Bactrocera; species Bactrocera dorsalis. The sequence continues at coordinate 17,794,141 of NC_064304.1, read as the reverse complement.
AAGTCGGTTGTCAAGATTTCTCGCGAACTACTCAACCGATCTTGATGAGATCTCATCTTCGAGATATCATTTACATGGTCTTGAACGAAGGATTTTTTTGTTTTAATTACAACTATTTCATTGAAATTTCCATTTTTTTATAAAAACGCCTGCCAAAAATCCAATTTTTATTTTTTTCCTTCGTCCAATACCTAGTTTATTGTCTCTACTAAAACACGTTTTTTTTTATTTCAGATGATCCTAAATGAAGTTCTGCTGACAACGCGGATGCACCTTTTTTCCGAGGGACTGCTGGAAATGGCGTCGTAATGACTGCCATTTTGATATTTCTTTTTGAAAATTGTACAAAATGCTTATTAAATATGAGTCTTTTAAATAAACAAAAAATTCAATAAAATATTTTATTTTTTATATGTAAAAAAATTATTTAAAAAAATGCGGTTTTTGCCCGAGGAAACCCATGTAACCCCTTAAAAAGTGAAAGATATGGTGCTTGAAAATCGTCAGGCAAGTATTAGAGAGGTTGCAAGAGAACTCTACATCTCTCGCGGGTCTGTGCGAATAATTTTGGCGGATATGAAACGCGTTCTTCCTCGAATTGTCCCGAAAAAGCTGAATTTTTTTCAAAAAGAATACCGTAAATAAGTCTTATGCTTGATAATGCGAATTCCGATCGCACATACCTGGAGAGCATTCTAACTGCCGATGAGACATGGGCTTATGAGTTTGAAATGCAAACAAAACAACAACGATCGGAATGGAGAGAAAAGGACAAGTAAAAAACAAACACGCCAAAGCCGCTCAAAATTCAAAATGATGTTCATTGTTTTTTCGATATTCGTGGTTTGGTGCATTATGAATTTGTTCCGGATGGACAGACGGTCAATAAGAAGTTCTATTGGCTCTATTAAGGCATTTGCGTGAGAAAATCCGTGAAAACGGCCGGAATTGTGTAAGAACAATTCAAGGATTTTACACGATGATAATGCACGATAGGTACAGAGCCAAGATTGTAATCGAATTTAAAGCTAAAAACCTAATCAATAATCTACAATTTTCGTATTGACAACTTTTTCAAATAAGTATTTTCGAATGCTGCAAGCCCTATGTAAGGAAGTAAGGCCAATTAGCTAACGTCTTAACATAAACTCAATTTTCTTTTTTCTTAAGTATATATCCATTTGTATCTTAATTTCCATAATGTAAAATGTTAGCCAAACGCAAATACTATAAATAATGCTTATTGGGTAATCATTATAGTTAATTTTCTATAACATCACAACATCAAGAAATAAACGGCCGGCGCACAAAAGCAAAGTGTTTATAGCGCTTTTCAGCTGGGGGAAGAGCGAGTGCGGCAACTACAAAAGATGCACGAGTCCGGAAGGTAGGCATAGTGGAAGACACATCAGCGCCAACCATAAAGCTGGCACATAGCACCCAGCTCACTACACGAAAACCGTGTTGTTGTTGTTGTGCATAATATTCAGCAGCCTTGTAAAAAGGTTGAGCCGTGCGCTGGTTGGCCTGTTGGTACGTGAGTGGGTGGGTGGGCTGCCAACGCTGGCTGGTTAAAACTGGTGGGCAAATAAGGAGCGTGAGGGCGCTGTAGCATACAGAGCATTTCATTATAATAATAATACTTTGTAATTAGGTTTTCGAAAGTTAATTAAAATTCGGTTATGAAAGCGGAAACTTGCTCATGAACGCTTCCGGAAACAGGAAAGCGAAAAACGCAAACGCCAACCGCCAAGCGTTGCTGTTATGGAAGCAGAAGGGCGGATGAAACTGCCGACAACAAATAACCGTGCAACCCGCCAACGGATTGAGGCCGGGGCAGAAGGATTTGCGCACAGATACAAGCACACTGCTACAAACATACACAAGCGACGAGCAAGCGAGTGTGTTGGGCGAAAAGGATATTAACAACAGTGAACGGGATGAATCTTTCTGTTTTTGTGTGTGCAACTTCCTTCAGTTTAACCGGCGCGTTGCTGAAGCGCTACTGGGTAGCGAAGTAGCGGAAGCAGCGACGGAGGCTACTTTGTGCCGAGGAAAAATTTTTGTGTAAACATTTCAGTTAAATTAAAAAATACATATTATATTTTAATGAGGAAAAGTGGGAACCGTGCGCGTCCGCTTGCTGCATGCTATTTCCCCCGCTTCTAAATAATATGCGCTTCGAAAGCTTGTAGGTACGTGTGCCCACTTCCCCGTTGGTGTATTTATATGTAGAGGCCAAATACATTACCCGGTGCTAAATGAGTAAATGAACGTGCCGAGGCGAGGGTAACGAACGTTGCGGACTGTTGGCCGCTGTTTCGCTTTCACCAGTTGGCGGTTGCGCCTGGTGTGGCGGAGGTGGTGTAGCAACGAACGACCGACCAACCGACCGACCGAAACAACGAATGGGATAATTAAAATGATGACTTGGATATAAATTCTCGTTATCTCTGACCAACAGCCAGCGCTGCGCCATTGCTACAACGCACTGCTTGCTGCTGTTGCCGTTGTTGTTGCTGTCGCCATTGCGGCTGTCATTCTGCATTGACGTGAATGGCAGCGTGGATGGTTGTTGCTGCTGTCGTGGATGTCACATTGACAGCGAAACTCACTTGTCGCCATCGTTTGATGACCGGAGCGTGATGTGGCAACTGTTGAACTGTTGTTGTTGCTGCTGCTGCCAAGCGCATTAAGTCAAATGCGCATTGCTTGGCCAGCAGATCGATGTGGAGTAGTGACGGCGGCGAGGGCAAGTGCGTCACATTGCTGATATTCGAGTACTGGCGAAATAACGGTTTATAACTTGTAGCTCGCCATTTGCACGCGCAGCTCGCGGGTAAACTGATGAGCGCTCCGCTTTATTGGCGATGCCACGCGTAATGGGTCCATTGGCCTCCATTATTGCCAGCGTGTTGTTGCTATTGTTGTTGTTGTCGTGCTGGCTGTGGTTTGGTTATGCTCAGGCAGCTAACTGCCATAAAATTATTGATGAGTCCGATGCATGTGTGCGTGGCTGCATGTCATGCCGTGAAAGCACTCACACACACACACCCACACATATACATATTTATATACATGCATATGTTTGTATGTCTGTGTTGTATGTGCGGTTTTGAAGGACGCATGAGATGTGCTCTATCAACACGGAGCCAAACCAAACGTCGCAATGACACTGCGCTGCGGCGCTCCGTTCTAAGCACTGCTGTCCTTTTATGCGTGACTCTTGGTGGCAGTTTTGGATTAAAATTGAACAACATACCGACCAAGCCGACCTTGTTGGCAACAAAGTTAGCGGGTGAATGGACTAATGTTCGATATGACAAAAGGACATCGACGGTCGTCCATGCATCCTGCGTAATTTTGTTGCTGATAATAGCGCTTTATTTTTGTTGTTGTTGTATAAAGTAGCTTAGCTGGATTTAAATTTATTGCAAATTCGAGTCAAAATTTTTTATAACCAAATGCCCGCAAGGGATTTGAAACTTTAGGCAAGTAAGAACAAGAATAAACGCCAACTTCGGTTCCACAGCAGGCTTAGAAACCAGTGGTCCGATTTGAACACTTTTATCGGCGGTTATATTGTCATCTTTAGTATTAAGCCATGCCAAATTTTATGAAGCGCTTTTTTCAATACAAAACGTTTTCCATACGAGAAGAGGACTTGGATCGATCTGTTTGCATTGGAGTCATGTCTTATAGTGGCCCGATATTGACGGTTCCCAAAAATTAGTAGATTTTAGGAGAGAAAAGAATCTGCGCAACATTTCAGATCGATATCTCACAAATGTGGGCCTAGTAGTTCGCTTATATATAGACAGACATAGCTTAGCTCGTCAAGCTGATCACTTATATAGGTATCCACAAGTTTATGACGTCTTGGACGTTTCCTTCTGGGAGCAACTAAGAAATGTACGGGATCCAGTACCTTTAGTTTTTGTAGGGAAAATGAATCTAATTTCTTAATTATATTAAAAACATGAGAAAATCTCCAGAGCCGTCCTTTTGGCGACTTGTTGAAGATATTAATGCATGAACGGACTCAAGATATTGGATTAATCGTAGCGCCTGAGATTAAATTTGCTTAAAAGTCACTCATAGCTCTTAAATAAATATTCTTTCGGAGATTTTTGGGACGTCTGCGTATCAATTGAAGTAGTATTGGAAAAACGACAAACAGTTTTAAAAACATATGGGGCACGGAGAGCTCCGCCCCGATATTGACGGAGTTTGTGGTATTGCTCAACGTCAGTTTACACAGCCGTATTAGTTTTGTGGGGATACCATATTCAAAAGCTTCGTCAGGATCGAGAAGGACCTCTCCGTGCCGAGGTTTCAGTCAAGCCGACTACCTATAATGCGACTTCTTTAATCTTTAATTTTATTCTGCAGAATAGAGGAGTACAATCTTCTCCTAGAGTGTACAGTTGCTGGCGTACACCGATATCATTGGCCATATCATCCGTACCGTTAGTTCTGCTTTCTCCAGGTTGGTCTAAAAGTGAAGCAAAAGGGTCTGTTAGTGAACGATGGCAAAGCGAAATATCTCCTATCATCAAACAAACAGTCGTTGCACTCGCACACTCCGAGTGTGTACATTCAGTCAGAGTCACAAGTCTCGATTTAAACTCGCAGCTTGGCTCCCACGTCAATGTTGACAGTCAGAACTTCGTAAATAATTTCGTCCATATTGGAACGAGAATCAACAACAACAACAACGTCAGCCTCCAAATCCAACACAGACTAACTCTTGCTAACAGTTGCACCTTCGGGCTGAGTAGGCAATTAAGAAGTAAAGTCTTCTCTCGACAAACAAATTCGACGACCAAATGATCTATTAGTCACTCATTATTCCCGTCCTGCTGTATGGAGCAGAGGCATGGACGATGACAACATCTGATGAGTCGACGTTGCGAGTTTTCGAGAGAAAGATTCTGAAGAGTCTGAATGAATAAAAATACTCCATCTCTGATAGTATTCGACTCAGTACTTTCCGGGGGAAGCAAAGGAAGAGGAAAACCTCCACTCTGCTGGAAAGGCCAGGTGGAGAAAGACCTGGCTATACTTGGAATCTCCAATTTGCGCTAAACACTAATGTTGTAAATTCGGCTTTAACCGCGTAAGCGATTTCCACGCCAATAAAAAAGAGGAAGTCCCAGAGTTGCTAAGATATGAATTAGATAAGATTAGAACGAACAGAATCAAGTGCTTATATGGAAAGCATTTTCATTTGAGTTCTTCACGAAATTTGGTATAGGTTATTGTAAAAGGTACTGGTGAAATCGCCACAGAAATTGTACAGTTTGGATCACTACAGCATAAAGCTGGAAAACAAACTAATTCCTGTTCATCTCACCTCTACAAAAATTTCCTAACGGGTGCATCAAACAAACGTTCGAAGAATACATGCAATCCGAAGATTTCACACACCTTAAGCGTTAGCAGTATTTCCTCGACACCATACATTGTGGCAAGTTGCAAGTAATTACAACGAAATCCCTGTTGATTATTTCAGCTACGGCCGAACTTTGTGCCGCTGTGAAGTGGCTGCTAAATCCCGAATTTAATCTGCAGAACCTTACGGTTATTTGTGTTGTGTTAAAATGCAGACACGTGACCGACGCATGTGGCACGCAGCATCACAACAATAGGGAGGAGGGGGCGGTTTGCTGCAAGTGCACAAATCAAAACACTACAAATTGTAGCTGAGCCAAGAGCGATTGCAAGGATTTTCGTGAAATGATCTTAAAGTGGCGCACAAAGAGCACACACACACACACACACAGGCTATCATGTCGGGCAACGGTTCCCACACTCTTGAACCCACAGCCACTCAGCAACCAACCAACTCGTGACCATTTGAACGGCAATTGTGCTGTTGTTGTCTGCTGATGAGCTATTATATGTGTGTAACGTTTCGTATCTCAAAGCTGCGCAACATTTATTGTTTGCTTTTGTCTAATGCGAAAAATACAAAACGAAAAGAGTTCGAATATGACAGCATTGAATAAATTTAATTTAATCATATTTCATCAACACCCGTACCCCGCTGTCGTGTATCAGTCACCAACGTCAGCTTTCGTTTGTATGTATGTATTTGTGCTGGTTCTTGTTGCTTGTGGCGTGTCATCATTAACATATCGCCGCATTGCTATCCTCGTAGATACTTTGACAAACGCATTAATCACGTTCGAAGTTCCACCAGGGGGAAGGGCACTGGCAGTAGGGCGAACTGGCAACCTGGTGGAGCAAAAGCATATTTAAGTATGTGTGTATATAATAGTATTGATGATATGCATCAACGACCAGCTTGGCTAAGCTGCGCGCTTGGTCCGCAATGGTGGCTGGCAGTGTTGGTGGTGAGGCAGAGGTTGATGGGGAGTTTTTGGCAAATTGAAAGGGTGTGACAATGACTGATGTGCTTGATGATGTCTTGTGTCGCCTTATCGATTGGCGAACACTAAAACTGTTTCGCATACATGCACACGCACAAGTAGCTACATGTGTCCTAATGCCAGCAAAATACGCACAAACACGCCTTTGTCGTAGCCTAACATTCGATTGGATGGAATTTCATATCCATCAGTGTATATGTATATGTATATATATATGTAACCTATACATATGTATGTGTGTTTTGTAGGCTTAGTGTTAATATCCAAATTATCCCATATATCAAAAAACGAAAGTATATAGGATATATACCATATAATGAATATAATATATAACATATGTCCTTGCTTTATGAGCATGTGCCACCATCTAAAGGTATCAATTGTAAAATTTTATTTTATTTCTTTCTGTTATTTGGTAATTTTGGGGTGTAACATCTAAGTTTTGGAGGATTTAGGGGTTTCAATATTGCTTCTGATCATTATACATATGTATAATATGACCTTTATGCTGTCATCGTTCTGTTGCTCTGAAAAGACCTGTACATATCAAGTAATGACAGTTTACGATTTTGAAATAGTTGTATCATTGACTACTTGACTACTTGATCAAGCAACGATCATGCGTCTAATCGGAAATGAAGACAAAATACCGTCGCTTACCGCAGGTTGATGTTTTTGTTTCTTTGAGATGTGCTGTTATTGTTATTTATAAAACTTCGGCTGTGTTCCGATTTCGTAGACCCGACTATCGTCAGAACGTTTGTGTAGTATTTTCTTGTGTGTGGATATCCGGCGTGGTGTGATCCTGTGTGGTGTCATTGTGAGTGGTATTCCACGCGTGGTGTATTGTATTAGCGTAAGCAGAGTGATGTCTATATTTAGTGATGCTATGTACTAGGAGAGAGATGCTCATGCTCATTTGGCCACAATGAATTCAGTAGCGAAATCCAAAAATCATCGCTAAAATGTTAGAAATCTGCGTTAAGTTGTAAGTACACAGCAAGGATGAAATGAGAAAAATGAGGACAACGGAGTACTGATTCATTGCCATTGTGATAATATCTCGGCAAGCTCATTCGCTTTGCAGTTTCAAGCGATTCGACTTTGACCTAGCATCCAAACAGCGAGCTTAAGACCAGTATTGTAGCTGTGCTGGAGTCTGGAAGTCTAAAGCTAGAGTTGATGGAGAGGCCCTTCTCATTTCCCTGTAAAATTCGATCCCTTCGCGACAAAGTTCATTACTCCTCTTCTCCAACAGCTCCCATGGTCAACAGTTGTTTTATAAGTTGTTCAATTCGCTACTCCTCAGAGCATGGTGAATTGCAGAATATCTTCGTGTTTATATTCGTTCCAATCATATATAAACATACAATATATATAAATGAACAAAGAGATGAGCTGAGACAATTTAGACATGTCCGTATGGACACGAACTGGTCAATTAGCTGTTTATTTGTTGGAACCTCCAATTGGCCACTATGGTAACTATATCCTCTACCATCCGAATTGTTCGATCAAAAATAACTCCTTGTGTGTAACACTTTATGTGATAAAATACTTCCATACAAATTTGGCATATATAATTATTGGAAATAACCCTACAATCTCCGGACATATATGTAGTTGAGATCCAACCAGTACAGTATATAGCACTGAACGAACTCAAGAAAAAGATCTGAGAAGGGTATTACAGGTTTGCTCCAGCCTATGTTACTGGTATACCGAAAGGTTTTGTCTTGGTTTCCGTTAAAAATACGTGCCTTAAGTGAACACTCAAGCGCTCCAGCGGCTTCCCTTTGCATCAACCACAAATAAGCAAACAATTTTAACATTTCATAACGCTGTCTGTATTGTCCATACTATAATCGCTGAAATATGAATATATGAAATTTTCCTTTGTTTAAAATATACCCATTTAATGCATTATTTAAATACTAAAGCGTACTTATCGATAAGCTAACAAAAGGTGCCAAAAATAACACATAACTACACAGGCATAACCACACACACACACACCCACTCACAGTTACATGAGGCTTTCTCTCACATCCGCATTACTAAAGCACAATTGAACGCAATCAAAATGGCGACCAAATCGAGATTTTAAAACGCGTACTCAGCGAAAAAACATTAAAAACCAATTAAGCTCACAATTCAGGCAAAATAATTAAAATATCGCAACTAAAATGATTTTTATGTTTCCGCAAATGGTGCGCACTCCCCGCATGGCTTTAAAGAAATTCATTTAATTCATTCAATTTGGTGGCGAAATAGCTAAACATATTTGCACAATAGACCGAAATTAATACATCAACAGATCAGTTAACCAACCGAGCCAAACCAACCAACCAGCCAAACAACCAAACAACCAAACAACCCATCAGCAAACCGAACGACTAAACAGAGCAGCCATTTAAATAATCAACAAAAAGTTCCGTTAGCAGGCAGGCAGGTTAGTTTGAGATGGCTGACAAGCCGACAAGCGGGTAAGATGAGGGGACAATATGTACGTACATATATATATATAATATGTGTGTGTGTGGTTGTGGTGGCTTTAGCGTAAAGTTGTAATGAAAACGAATTGGAAATTTAAACACGATTAAATACACAATAAACAGCATATTATGCCTACACATGCGAGTGTGTATGTGCGTGCGCATGTGTGCATGTGTTTGTGTTCGGCTCTATTTATATTTGTATTTATTTGTTAAGGAGTATTTTAGATTGAAGCGCACGAGTGGCATTTGAATGTTTTTAACCAGTTTATCCTAATTCAATATTAATGTGTAAATCTATTACATTTAACAACAACAACTACTACAACAACGACAATAACACTGGCGTAAATGTTTCGTTTATATTAAGGTTGTTGTTGTTATTGTCCATGCAGCTAGTAAATGTTAAACTAAATAGCATATGTGTGCCACTCACCCAAATGGCTGCGGAGGTGGTCATGGTCGAGGCCAAATTTATCTAAATTGTAGAAAAATAAATCCTAAAATAGATATTTGCTGTTTGTGCGTTGATGAGTGTGGAGTTTCCTGCGAAAATATTTGCACAATAATTAATTGATTGATGTCAATACTATTTCTACGCTAATAAAATAAGTATGTGCATTTTTATTTGCATTAATAGGCCATTAAGTACTTGAAATAATAATCTTTCGTTTAATTTCTTTTTAGTCTAACCGCTAATATTCCAACCATCAAGTGAACAATGAATAAAAGTCTTTATTTATACTTAGACAAATGGTTATCTCATCTTAAGAAACACACTTACAAATATTTTTCGAGTAACAGACGATCTCCGACGGCGCTAAAAACAGATCCGCGACTGCTGCGGCATCATCTCCTAAAAGAAGAAAAAACACAAGAAGATATTCACAATTCAAAATCCTGCGGTCATTAAAAAATAGACCAAATCGCCCATTTCAAAATCAAAGTTCAATTTTACTTAAAATAGACGTCTTTGATCTACCAAATTACATTTTTGATCAAATCAAAAGACTGTTAGGATATTATATGAAATATGTATATACGTTGGGAAAGCAAAATTGTAAGAAACGCAAACTTTATTTTGTCGCCTTGATTTTTTCAGTCGTCGAAACACTTTTTGAGATAACCTACAGCTCTTTCACCGAATTTTGTTTTATCTCTTCCATCGACTGAAAACGGCTTCCACGGAGCAGGAATTTCAGTTTGAGGAACAAGAAAAAATCATCCACCAAAATCATTCGAACGAACTCGCGAGGGATATCGCGCTCTTTAGCCATCTCTCTAATACATGCCTGACGATTTTCAAGCACCATATTCTTCATTTTTTTATTATTTTTGTATTTTGTTGTGAATAGGTCGAAGGTCGTCTAGAACTAGGCAGGTCTTCAACGATCTCTCGACCGTTTTTGATAGCTTTTTACTACTCGTAGGCTTGTGTTTTTGATAATTTGATCGTAGTCACAAAACAACCCGATAAACTCTTAGGTGGCCTCACTATCCGATTGCGCTCTTATGACACGTGGACTTAAGTACAGAAGAATAATAGTGCAGATAAATTAAAGAGTGGATGGAGTATACAACACTTTTCTTTGCATAGCCACGATCAAACATTTTTTTAACGAGACAGCATGGTCGTAGGTGGGTTTTGATGTCATTAGCGACTCGAAAAAAAATTAACATGGATAATAACATGTCTAAAGTCCACGATCTTACTCACTAACTGACCGTCGGAAACATGGATCCACTGGTGCTTACTAGAGATCAAGAAACAGTCGAAACTGTGGAACTGTGTTCTATAGGCCGGAAAGGGACGATTATCTTTTGGGAATCACAAGTTGTCACTCACATCCCAGAAAGACAGAATGGACGGCCGAATTGCGGCGCCATTTAATATAAAAAATGCTCTTCTAAATAAAGTTAAATCATTAAAAGCCGGTCGGTGGCACTTATTGTTTAGTTTTATGGCATTATGGCAGCTATATGTAATAGTGTTCCGTGGATTCTTGGGAAGAAAAGAATGAGTGCATCGGTATCTCAAAAGCTGAGGAACTATTTCGAGTATATACAGACGGGCGAATAGACGGACAGACGGTTGGGCGGACATGGTTAAATTGACTCAGCTCGTCATGCTGATCATTTATTTAGAGTTATGTACTTATATATGTATGTATAAATATTATATAAGTTCACCGCCGTTTCCTTCTAGGTGTTGAAAACTCTGTGGCAAACTTAATATATCCTGTTCCGGATATAGCAAACAAAAACCGTTAATATCGGCTTCACCGAAACAATAATACTTCACATCACATATTCAATAGCTGTTTAGAAAAAAATCTTAAGCATTTTAACAAATTCTGCATATAATACACTGTTCTTGAATATTGTACAGGGAAACCCTCAACTGTATCTCTACAAAACCATAAGAATTCAACTTTCGTCCAAACACAATTCAATTTCTATATATTTAATATATTGAATACATACATATGCATTGAAGAAAATTGAAGGCGTGAGTGCAAAACAATTTAGTGATAATTTCAACTCATCATGCAACACTCTTGTTGCTATTGCTCTTGTTGTTTTTGTTGGGTTGATGTGTACTTGTACGATTAGGCGAAGCAAATCAACAAATCAGCGAATTAAACAAATTTTACAGCTTAGTTTACATGCCGCACACTCCTGTGTACACAAACACACATATAGTACATACATACATACATACATACAGTTGTACACATGTGACATGTTGGACTTACATTCCACATGACTTCTACATGGGGAATTTAGCAACGACTATGTGTTTGCTATTTGCTTGCCTCGCAAGTCTCGAAAGTTTGTCTTTCAATTTCGGAAATGGTATTTGCACAGCACAATGGACAACACAGCAAGCGGCGAGCGACGAGCAGCGAGTGCAGAGTGGCGAATAACTTCGACCAGCGTATATTCATATGAGCACCGGTCGGCTTTGGTAGTGAGAAGGCACTGACTCACATTTTGTCTTCAAAATTTACGCAAATCCTTCAGCGAAGGGATAACGGTACACTAGCTATTGGACTCCGCATAGCTGCCACTGCGCCTAAGTATGCATTGGTGCTCGAAAGTAAGCTCAAGTGGCCGGACAAGTAGTGGCGCTTTGGGTGATGCCTGCGAGTCGCAATCGCAATAATACAAAACAACGAGGGAGATCCGTACTAAGCGCGCTGTACACGCACATACATATATGTATGAATGTATTTGCAGTTGGCTGTGTGACTAAGTCTAATGGTAAGCGTTGCATCCAGTCCATCAGCCTGGTAAACAAAACGACAATTGACACAGAAATCGCATTTTAGCCCAATGCCCCAAATTCTAATATTGTCCTGCCACTCAGACTTCTCAGCCTCAGCCTCAGCGTGCGCAGTTCATAGAAGTCGCGTTTGTAAGGCGTCGGCAATCCACTTGGGCGCAGGCAACTCAGCTCAGTCTGGATGCGAGCATCAGGCGCACTTGTCGCGAGAACGCAAATGTTTGGCTTAGGAACACATGGGGTGGCTAGTTGGGAACGTGGCTGCAACACGGTATGATGACGTGCATTACGGTTTGCGTATGCGATGAACGGTGGGTGTGAAGAAGTAAAATTTTAATAGGACTAAATGAAAAAAATTAAATAAAAATTGTTTTCAAATTTTGACCGGCGTCGATAATTGCCTAGCATCTCCGCGGCATGATTTCTACTAGTTTGACGCGTATCCTAGTGGCAAGGATCTCCAGATCCGACGAATTTCGTAAGGCAACTGCTTCAAAGTGTATGTGCGTCTTCCACGAAGCTTCTGTTTAATATATGCCCGCACATTTTCAATAGGGTTTGTATCGGGCGACTGCGACAGCCAATCCAATGTAACGATGCCAGATTGAGTTTTCCACTAAGTACAGAGCTTGCTGCGGTGTCTAGGATCGTTGTCCTCCTGTAGAATCCAATTTTCATTTTTTGTGATGAACCATCGTTTGGCAGATACCAGTAAAACCTTTTTTTTTTAGATTTTTATCATTTTCTCGGCATTTAGGTTGTCAGTAAAGAGGCACAAAGTGCCGAATCCCTACTTTGAGAAGCAGCCCCAAAGATGCACTTTTATTCCATGTTTTACGGTCCGCTGAACAAGCCTATTGGTGGAAGTTGACCAGGCTCGCGTGAGGACAGAACGTGCCCATATAGAACATTCATCAGTAAAAATGACATTTTCAAAATCTCTATCAATATTCTCATGCGCCCAAGTGAGTCGCTTTGTCACAAGTTTTTCAGTCAACAGAGGCTTCTTCATTGTGTTGCGCCATTTCAGATCATGAGTATGAAGAAGGGTTCGGATAGTTTCGTAGGATATATCTAAACTTTTTGCCATTAATTTTGCTTGTCCTTGCCGCAGTGTTAAAGCAGGATTCCGTGAAAACAGATTCACTATTCTTGTTTCATCTTTTTTGTTCATTTTTCCTTTCGAACCACGTTCTGGTAAATCATCGACATTTTTAGACACTATATATCGCTGTATCCACTTCTGTACAAATGCCTTCGACTGTCTCATACTCGTATATTTAGCAGTCGCTGATTGCGACATTTCGGGTGGATGCAAAGGAACACAGCTTCGTAGCGCGACGCGTACTTAGGACTAATGGCATTTAACGTGATTCTCTTTCAAAAGATCAACGATAACTGTGCATCAAGGACAAAGCTTCCCTCTATCGGCTCGCGAAGGAATTAGAGCGAAATCTTTCATTAACTGTCGGTAATGTCGATCACGCTCTTACTTGACAGACTGTATTTAATAAATTTTTAAACCCTGAAGAGGGTATACTAAGTTTGCCACGAAGTTTGTAACATCCAAAAAGAAACGTTGGTTTCAAGCCAGCGATTTTTGAGGCAAAGTTTAAAAAATCTTAGTAATCGTATGGGAGATATGTGATATATTGTTCGAACTGGCAGATTCCGACAAATGATCAATGGAATATCAAAACGCACCAAAGTATCACATTTCATTCGCATAGCTCAATTACTAACGTAAAAATTTTTCGTCTAAAAATCGCTAGCTGGAAACCGGCTTAGAACCCATAGTATATAGAGGAAAGTTGTTCAGAATGATCTTTAGAACATTTACCGCATAACCGATTGTTAAGTTTTTTGTCTCGCCTGTAAACCGATCCGCTCTGTTGTATTTATACGAACTAGTCCCTCAGTTTTTGAGATGTTTATCTGCAATTAATTGACCAAAACGACATTTAGAAATCATATCATCCGCATTGGAAAGCCCGGTTAAAGAAAGAATTTTAAATAAATCTGTTTTCTAACGCTCTTCTAACCACAGTGCATCAGTACGCGACAATCCTACAGAAACTCATTTCTTGTCGCATTTGTGTCATCAGCAGGACCGGAGATTGTGGTGGCCGGTGTTCGTCCGCGTACGTGTTGGACATCAGCACCTAAATTGTTGTTGTTCAACGTAATGTCATTGGTATTTTCTTTCGCTATTTGCTTTCGGCCAATGTGAATGACGCCGAAGGACACCCAACAGCACGTTTTGCCAGCGAGACAGATAAACATGAAGAAGTTGCGAAAACAAATTGACGAAAATTGACAGCGAGCGAACGTACGAAGGAACGAATAAATGAGCAAAAATACTTGAAGCAATAACAATAAAAATTTTCCTAAACAAATAGCAAAACAATAACAAGTACAACAAATAGTTAAAATGTGGGGGGTCGCCTTTCACATACACGTATATACAAATATATACACACGTTAGGTGCATATACATACATATATATAATTTATAAATACACATTAGTTGTTCTACTAAAGCACTTTGTAATGAAGTTTCGATTGAAGTAACCCAAAGGTTCTGCGGCCCTTGAATATCCTTCCAGCAGACTAGAAAATGCCTCAAACAAACTGCGAAGACAAACTTTGTCGGTATAACTTTGCATTTGACTCGCAATATGTTTTGAATGTTGCCACGAACACATACATACATATTTGCATGTGTGTGTGTGTGCGTGTGTGTGTAAGTGCTGGTGTGTCGCCAATTTCCAACAGCCACTTGTCATCAGCATTCCATTCGCACGTTTCAATTAAAAATATCAAAATGTAAATAAACAAATGATTGAGTGACTATGTTTCATTCACGCGTTCCCACGCTCAATTACTGCTCGCACTCAATTCCTCAACTATACGTTGTCATGTCAAATAATGGGTACAAAATAGTGCGAAAACAACAATAAAATGCGAAATTAATGGAAATTTATGAACTTATAGAAGCATCTTCTTTTAAAAAATCAGTGGGATGGGCCAGTACCGATAATTTTTGAAACAAAAAAATTATACGCAGTAACATAGTATATAGTAACTCATTAGAAAAGAGAAATAATATATCAATAATAAAATGAAAACGAGAAAAAATTTTAACTTCTTTAGCACCAAAGCTTTAGTACCCTTCACAAATAAAACAGTTTTCCATACAAGCGCTAGAATCATTGGTAGCAAGAGGTCATGGACGGTACCCACGACGTTGAACGAGATACATAAACCAGTGTATTTCTTGTTTACTGATTCTATTGTCTAATAATTCTAGAAGCTAGTAAATTACAGCCTATCTGTCTTAAGGGGCTAGATACCTCTAGAATTTAAAAAAAATTGAAAATTTTTTTCACTCTAATCAATAGAAAAACTTTTCAAAAATATAGTCACGAAGTTTTATTAGTATACTCCGAATATTTTCGAAGAAATAGGCCCCAGAACCACTTCACTGCACTTCATGCAACGGCTGAATAAGTACCAAAAGTTTGAGACTTGTTTCCTCAAAACTAACTTTTTTTACCCGGCCGTCAAAATTGCGAGCGAATTATTTAATCGATTTACATTAACTAAAGCGTATTTTATAGACAATTTTATACTTAAATGCGTGATAGAGCGCTTTTCCGAAAAAAATAGCATTTTGACAGTGGTTTAACTATTTTGATGTCGAAAAACAAGGGTAAAAATCCAGGCCTACATCCCCAATTTGTTGAAATTCTCAAAATCCCTATACTATGCACTTGATAAAAGCTATTTGATTAAAAAAAGTTGCCTTTTTTATTTCAAATAAGAAGCCTAGTCAGGAAGTTGACGGCCGCAAAAAATGTCAATCAACGGGATCGTTGATATTTCCGCCATTTTTTTTTACATAAAATAATTTTTATTTTGTAGTTCAATAATATATACCTCTTACTATATATGCAGAAATTCGGATATGATCGGTTTTTATTCTCCCATAATAAAAGTGGAAAATGTTACCTTTTTTGACGGTACTAGAGGTCTGATAATTCTAGAAACAATTTTCAGGAAATCATATATGTACATTCTTTGATTTGAAAACGTGGCTTGTAATCATAATGATACTTTTTTCCTTGTGAGCGTAGTCATTCATTAATTTCTCTTGAACGTGTTCCAATATTTTTATTAACTGAGTGTATTAAACATCCGCATACAGGTTTACTTTCTTCCAAAAACACAAAACCATAATTCAATTAATGAACTGAGCAGTATATCTGTCAAGGTTAAAGAGTTGCTCCTTAAGGAAAAAACAACATTGTAAATTAACGGGAATCGGCATTCCTCATATCTGCATTCTTCTACTCAAAATTCCTAATCCAATTACTTTGATACAATTATTTTTGCTCAATTGATCCTTAAAGACTGAACACAATTGCCAATTTTCCAACAACAATTGTTAATTTTACAACAACATTACCAGTTTTCTAACAACAATTGCGCTCGTCTTTTTTGCATTTCGCAGTTTTTGCCTTCACTGAGTTCAAAAGCAGGCATGCTGTTCCCTTATAAATCCACCTTTCACTCACCTTTGACACGAGCATCATGAATGAATCACCACACCAACATATGTTTGTTTCATAAGTATGTGCATCTTGAGGTACTTTGTGGCAATTGTTAGTTGTTTGCGGGAATTCCGCTTGCTTAAATCTTTTTGACTTGCAGTCGGAAATATTAGATTATCCTGTTTTCATTATAGTTTGTAATTCTTTCCGATTTGGCTGCTAATTGATATATTGTTTTGCCGGATTTTGAGGGTAAACATTTTAGTGAAATCCATGCAATAACAATAGCAAAGCCGATAACAATGGCAGTCGGCCGATATACAAGTGGCAACAAACGGAGTTCGGAATTTCTGCACAGATGAAAGGAAAATTGCTATGCAGTGAGCAAAGTGGCAATCGGCAACTGGCAAATTTGACCGCAGGCTCGAGATTTTGTTACTTGCATGAGCACATGCGAGTACACAGTAGAAACGGTACATGTAAATGTATGTATATAACTTAAGGATATATGCAAAATTATTACCTGCTTTCTCTTATGCGTTATGTATTTTCATATATATATGTGTGTATGTAGATAACTACAATATTGGTTTGAATATTTTTTATGAAAAGATTTTGAATGTACGCCGTATAATTTTTTTTTTTTATTGAAAAAATTTAAGTATTTAAATTTAAACCGTTCTTCTTTCTTGTTATTAGTCGAGCTACTAAGTTCCGCCCGTTTGCCAATAGACAGTAGTTAGTATTGATCGATTTTGATAGATCGAAATCGTAAAAAAGGGAACCAAGAAATTTTGAAAATAAACTGCATTTCCACATTGGTGAATTTATTTATGTATCATATAATTTTAGTTCTGCAGATAAAACAGATTTTTGCCAAATAATCTTTATTTGAGGAAAGTGTTGTTTTTTTCTTTCAGTCAAAGAAATCAGCGGTTGAAGCACATCGGGAACTTTTATGGAAATACTGCTTCAAGTAAAACAGCGTGCCGTGGTTCATTTCATCGCTTCGATATTAACGACCGTGAAGGTGAAAGAAGGCCAAAAACCTTCGAAGGCGGTGAATTGGTGACTAAATGCGTTGGAAATGATTTAGAAACAAAAAACTTCGGTTTCTTATGATCTCAATACCAGGAGAGGCACAAAAAAGTGAATCAGCTGTCATGACATTGTGACGGAGCACTTGAACATGCGCAAAGTGTGCGCGAAGATGGTGCCAAAAGTGCTCACTAACGACCAGAAATTGCGGTTAGTGAAAAAAAGAATTGGAACATCTGTAAAAGTGACTCCCAGTTTTTAAATAACGTAATCACAGGTGACGAGTCATAGATGTTTGAGTATGAAACCGAGATTTTTTTGTTTCCTTGCCTGAAAAGACTGATAAAGAAGGAAGCTTCGGAGACCCTACAAAGTATATACATTAGGGTGATTCAAAAAAAAAATTTTTTGTTTTTTTTGATTGGTACTCGGAAAAATGGGTTCCTAGACACCTTTAAGAAAGCCTCTCCAAATATGAGTTTTTAATTGTAACGGGAAGGTCCTCCGCCTAACGGTTTTCTATTTTTTCTTATTATCAGATAGAAAAATTTATATCTCGCTTCCAACTACTTGAAAAAATATCTTGTTAATTAGGTTTTGTAGGAAATTGAATGCTCTAAAATATGGTCTCTTATGATTTTTTCGTAAACCCAACCGTTTAAAAGATATTAACGGTTGAAATTTGACTATTTTTGGAAAAATTCTTTATTTCTTATTAATTTTATAACTCAATGAAAAAAAATTATTATGACTGATGAAACACATAGTTTTGTAGGAAATTTACTGCTCTATAAAAATGGTCTACTATGATTTTTCGATTAAGTTAAGCGTTTACGAGATATTCATCGTCAAACATCAATGCATATTAGGGTGGATCAAAAAAAAAAAATTTTTTTTTTCGGTTGGTACTCTTAAAAATAGGTTCCTAGACACCTCTAAGAAAGCCTCTCCAAAAACCTATTCATAATAATTTTTTTTCATTGAGTTATAAAATTAATAAGAAATAAAAAATTGTACCAAAAATAATCAAACTTTAACTGTTAATATCTTTTAAACGGTTGGGTTTACGAAAAAATCATAAGAGACCATATTTTAGAGCATTCAATTTCCTACAAAACCTAATTAACAAGATACTTTTTCAAATAGTTGGAAACGAGATATAAATTTTTCTATCTGATAATAAGAAAAAATAGAAAACCGTTAGGCGGAGGACCTTCCCGTTACAATTAAAAACTCATATTTGGAGAGGCTTTCTTAGAGGTGTCTAGGAACCCATTTTTCCGAGTACCAATCAAAAAAAACAAAAATTTTTTTTTTGAATCACCCTAATATACATATATAAATGATCAGTATGTTGAGCTGAGTCGATTTGCCATGTTCGTCTGTCTGTCTGTCCGTCTGTCTGTATGTATACGAACAAGTCCCTTTCAGCGTCATTTTCTCTCCAAGAAGCTGCTCATTTGTCGAAACTGCCGATGTCGGATCACTATAACATATGGCTGCTATACAAACTGAACGATTGGAATCAAGTTCTTGTATGGAAAACATTCACATTTCACAATGTATCTTCACAAAAGTTGACACAGATGATTTTCTAAAACAATTATATAATATACGAAGAAATCGTTCAGATCGGTTAACTATAGCATATAGCGGCCATACAAACTTAACGATCGCAATTAAGTTCTTGTATGGAAAACTTTTGCATTTGTCAAGATATATTCACGAAATTTGGTATAGATTATTTTCTCAGGCAACAATGTAATTTCAGAAAAAATTGTTCAGATCGGTTAACTATAGAATATAGCTGCCATACAAACTGGGCGATCGGAATCAAATGCTTGCATGGGAAAGTTAACGTTTTTTGTTGTTTTTGATTCAACTTAAAAGATAGGATAAAAAAATACTTATAATGCCCTGTAAAATACGAATTTAAATATATATTTCCTTATGAAATTGTACGTGTAATTAATTTTTATAATCTTTAGTACTACCGCACTGCCCATCAAAGTTTTTCCGTAATTCCGCTTTTCTCACCATTACTTAAGTAAACAGAAAACTTCATCAAGCAACCGTAAAATACTTCCTTTGAAGTGAGAAATGCTTGAGTTAATGCAAAACTAATGATGCAATCGCAATTATCGATTCCGAGCGTACCGTAGTCATCACCGCAATTAGTAAAATATTGCGGAAAAAAAAAGTCGAAGTAAAAGTGCAAATGAAAAAGTAATGACTTATATAGGATGTAAAAGAATTCCGCTGAAATGAAAGTTCAAAGCAGTCAAGCATACCAATTTATGCAGTATTTGCACATTTCATTATAATCACTCCAATCGTGTGCATCCTTTTGAATAACTGTTTTTTTTGAATACCAAGGAAAGATAAAGATTTGAGAAAGAACTGCAAATTAGCGAAAAGAAATTAAAATACAGAGGAAAAAGTTACAAGTTGTTTGATGTGCGCAAAGTGAGCAAAAAGGAGTAAGGAAGTAAGAGCTAGAATAAAATATATAAAAAAATAAATAAAGTACCGAAGAGGAGCACACACAATAAAACATTAACAAATATATTAACATGTTTTTCGGCAGCTAATCCACATTCAGCAAACGGAACGTTTATTTAATGAATATTAATCAGCTTAACGCTAATAAAAGAGCGGAGCGAAACTTCAACCAAATGTCACAATTCACTTGCTGAAGCGTCTACCAACTGCGCTACCCACACCACCGCACACTTGCGTGCACACACTGGCGCACAGCCGACAGCACTTTGCCGCCGAGTGCCAGAGCGGCTGTAAAAAATCACAATCCATGGGAATTTTCCGTTCAAATGCACATTTTCATAATCCGCCAACACAAAACACTGCAGCAGCAATCACAACACAATCAAGGCAAAACAGCAACAGACCGCAGCACGGACAACGCGGCACACACACTTGCGCATTATGGGACTGCGTTGGCAACGCGGCGCAAGCAACGGTGCAAATTGCTCTTTCTTTGGTTGCTGATTGCATTAAGGCAGGGATGGGCACATTTTTAGCCCGCAAAGTTAGCAAAGTGCGCACGGGGGCTAGATGAGGGGAATATCAGTTTACGGAGAGAAGGGCATAACAAGTTGAGAAAAATTGCGAAAAAAATGAATTACATTCCTCCGTAACTTGATGTTCATCGCAGAGTGGTTGCGGCAATACTGACATTGTACACAAATTTAAGGGTGGAAGTTTACTTCATATCGGAATTGTACAGTTGTGTGAACAAAAAGGGGTAAACATAATTTGCAGAGTTTAGAGTTTCGCATTAAAATTTGTTTTTATTTACCTTTGCATTGTGGGAAATTTTAATCACTGTTAGGAAAAAATATATATATGTTATGTTATGTATCTAAAAACAATTTTATTTAATAAGAAAACAGCATATTTTAAAACTTCACAACACCTTATGGTTGTTTCTATTTTGTTCACACCACTGTACATGTGATAGATCAGTCAATGGTGGTGGAAAATACGTTGCTCTCATTTGTAAATATGGAGTGGTAAAACGTTGCTCTCACTTCCCTCTTCATGTTTGCCCGCGATGATCCCCTCACCTAGCCCTCAAAATGTGCACTCGTGCCCGCACGGGCAAAATGCCACTGAGGGCTAATGTGCCCGTCCCTGCATTAAGGCAAACACGGCATCTAATCAAATCAAGATCAGCTCAATGCGCGCCTCCATTCGAGTAAGTGTATGTGTGTGTGGATAAGTGTGCTAATACATGCATAAGCGTACCCGCATAGCACCCACTGCAGCCGCACTGCACTGCTCGCTTATTAGACGGTTTGTTGTTCGGGCTCAGGCCGGCAATTGTGTGGCGTCATAAAAATCAAAGAACTGACAACTAGCAAACTATTAACGACAAATAAAAATTATAAATTGTAGCGAGTGGATTTGCATTGAGCAAGCCAACGTTTATGCGCATGTAAGTGTGCATATGTGTTACACACCAGGCGCACGCTATGATGAGGGTGCGCTCACGCCACCCCTGCCTTGCTGCCTTCGAGCCCATTCTAATCGGAAACGCTTTAATACAGTCCAACTACTAATAATGAAATGCTTATTGTCGCAATTATTTTATTACCCTCACAATGTGCGGAATACGCGGCGTTACAGTTGAGCACCCCAACTGACTAGCCGACAACACGAAAACCCAAGTTGGTCCATTGTGAGTTGACATTTTGATTGTACAAATTCTTGCTTGCGCTCGACTGCATCCGCCTTGACGTATGCTTTATAAACGTTTCTGCTTTTCTGCTGCGAGTTTTAATAGCGGACAAGACCACAAAGGGGTTGAGTAGACTTGGTCGCGACTAAACGAAAGCGACTGACGCATATATTGTACAAGGGTAGTAAAATTCGTTTATGGGAACAGTGGGGCAATTGGATGTTTTATAGGAAGCTTTTGGGCTTGTGTTCTGTATGTGCTAGGTGAAATCTTTTTACAATATCATTTTTATTTTAGATATATTTGAAATTCATTGCAAGCACTTATCAGCACATAAGAAATTGTGATTTTTTAAAGACTCAATGGCGACCGTTATAACGCCATGATAACCACTTATTTGATGTCTAAAATTGATGCTACTGATTCCACACATCGCAGCAGTCTATGGGTTTATTCAAAGAACACTTCTTTGAGCAGATAATTTCCCTTTGGAACAATCAATTGGTCACCAAGGTCGTGTGTCATACCGTTAGAATTTTTCCTGTGGGGATATATAAAGTCTAAAGTCTATGTGGACAATCCCGCTTCGATTTAGACCAGTTAAAATGCTCGAACGAGTCATCGAAAATAGAACTCAACGGATGAATGGTCTGAGACGTAGCCGTGGCCAATATTTGAAAGGCATAACCTTCAAAAAATAAATTCCAAAGAATGTTTTTTTCGAATGATGATAAACTTTTTCCACTAAATTTGAAGTTTCTTTATTTTTTTTAGTGAACCTCGAAAAAGATCACCCTTTATAGGTAATTTGATGATCTATGAGCTACAAGCCAATGGAAAGCATTCAGAGGTTCGTTGTCGTGAGCATATCCGGAACTTTAAAAATCACGCGAACGGCTGTTAGTGTTAAACTTGCCTTCTATACACCCTTTTGCTGAAAACTACGCAGCAAAATCGAGTGAGGCGACTATTGGCTGCAGGAAAATTTAGACATAGTACCTTTGGTCATACTTCGATGTGTAATTGTGGTTTGGCAAGCAACGACAACGTGATCATAGTTTTCAACTTGGAAGGAAATTTAAGAGTATAGAAAAAAAAAGGTTGATATAAAGGTATGTTAGCGGCGCGCAGCACACTAAACATTTATGCTCGAAAATGGAGGATGAAATTGGTGTGGAGTTAGGCATAAGACAGCGTAGACATTCAAGCAGCAATCTAGGCACTAACTTCGTATGACATATCGTCCATAAAAATCTTGGCCGCCAGATCCAAGCGACTTCATTGCTACTGGTTGTCAGGTAGTGACGAGTTTACTAAGCGTGATATACGGCTGACCTCCACAGGCGTTATCGACATTGGAAGACCCATGCATTGTCTATACGACAACAAACACTCGATAAAAGAGACTGTAGGAACATAATCGGAGAACTCACTGGTCACTGTTTGGTGGTGGCATATGCTTTCAGGAAATTAATGGTGAAGACTGCAGAAAATGTCAAGAGCAAGGTACCAGGGAAACTATGAATATCACTTGTGCACTTGTCCCGCATTGTCATAGTTACGCTTTAAGCAGTTGAGAGCCCACGGTATGAGACACTGGAAGAGGTATCAAAAGGGAGCACATAGAGTCTATTTAAGCGCAAGCATTCTAAAGTTCTTCTCATGGACCTCCTAACTGAACTTCGTCTGGTATCGCAAAGGATCAAAACTGGTCTATGCGTGGCTCATTAGCCTACTAGACGAACCTAACCTAACCTACCCAAAACTACATCTTTGATGAAAATCGAGAAGCAACATTTTTTTAATCTTCTTGCACTTATTTGAATGTGTACAGAAATAGATTTTGAAAGTTCAAGTCTAGTAATATCGAAATGTTTTCCCATGGTCCATAGGTAGTATAGTGATTGTTCGATTTTACAACCATGTTCGATTTTACAACCATTTCCGGTAGCACGAAAATCAGCAGCTTAATAAAATTTTACGAGGACGTCGCCAAGATGTAAGATAGAATAGAAGAAACAGAATAGATGGAAATGAGGTTGGAGGCAAATAATTTCGCTTATTGTGAATGGAATTGGTTTGGATTGTGAAAAATGGATTTTCTGCGCTGTTTATTTTGCTATGTTCTGTTTATAAGTGAACTAATCTCTCAGTTTTTGAGATATCGTCACGAAATTTTACACAGTTTCTGTCCTACTCAGGTAGCAGCTTATTTGTCGGAACTGACGATATCGGTTAACACTCGATGACATGATTTTGATCGATCAGTTTATATGACAGCTATAAAGTCATATAAACTGATCGATCAAAATCATGTCTCTCTTTGGAAAACCAAGGTATCTTCACCATATTTGACATGGATTTTTACCAAAGGCATCCAAACACTTTGTTCAGATACATATCAGCCATTCAAACCAACCTTTCAAAATAAAGATAAGGATATTTTATGCTGAAAGAAAACCACCTTTAAAGTCTATTATAACTAAAGCACAACAAAGCTGCCTTTTTTTTTAATTTAATTTATACATTGCATTTTTTTACAAAAAAAATATTTCTAGCGTGTATGCAGTTGAAAAAAAAAAATACTCCAATAGTAAGGCGGTTTGAAATTTGTGAAATTGTGAAGAACGCATTTTTCGTTAAGTTTCACCACAAATTTATAAAATAAAAAAAAATATTCTTTTTTAACGTGTGTATTAACCCCCAAAGTTTCTGCCGAATTCTACGTTAGGTTGTTGTTGTTCTATTATTTTAAATTGAATTTATACCATATTCGCGGTAATTTTATGTATTTTTTTCGTTATTTCCGCTCAAATATTTTTTTCTGCTCATATACCTTCTTCTTCAACGACGTCAAAGAGTTGACAATTTAAGCAGAATACATAAGTCTGAATTAATCCATTAAAAAAAAAATAAAATTAATACTTATTATAGTTAGTCTTATTTCATTAACTTCTGTCATTTGCTTGATTTGCTGCCAATTTCGGACCACTGTGCGCGCACATACAATTTGCTACACCACTTGGTACAGTAATCTAAAAACAACAACAATGCATTAGCACTTTAGCCGAATAAAAACACAATAAAATATAAACAATAAATTCATCCAACAATTTACACCGTCACTGGTGAATGCGGCGGAAAACAACGAAGGGCGAAGCAACATCCTTGTGGTGTGTATGAATGTGAGTTTATATGTAACATAATTGAAATGAATTGAATTTGGTGCACAATTAAAGTTGCACGGCGAGGCAGCAGCAAAAACAGCTAAACAGTATCAAAAATAACAGCAACAATAAAAACAAAGCGTTTAAAAGGACCAAAAAGGATCAACACGCCACTAACCCATGGCAATTATGTATGTATGTGTGTGTTTGTGAAACTTTGTCGTTGTTCTGCAGAATAAGGAGAGTGGAGAGGGGGTGGCGGGTGTTGTATGTGTTGTTGATGGGCGGTTTTGTTTTCGTTGGATTATTGTCGCTATTATGCTTGTTGTTATTTCTGATGCCTGAACATCAAGCGGCGGCGAGTGGCAGCATCGAAAAGGTCGCCGACGCTGCAGCTCAACGTAAAGACGTCAGTCAATATTCTTGACGCCAATTGTCACCCACAAACAAAACTGCACGGGCGTTTATTGCTAATAAGCACAAAGTGTATGTGTGCGTGTGTGCGGCGGCGGTGATGTGGTGTGGTGTGGGGTGATGATAGTGTTCAATGGGCGTGCCAAATGGAAGCATATGTGAAAATAAGCCATGACAAATGGTTTAATTTAGTTGTCAGTTATTTTTGGTGTCTGCTTTACATTGAATGGGCCACAGGGAAGTTGCGCAATGCGTCGCGAAGGTGGGGGCGCAAGGAATCTGGCTGTAGAGGCTATGAAATATGTTAGTGGTGGTTAAAGGCGTACACATGTTTTGTGATAATGTGCGCTTAAAATGGTAAACAAACATTTAACAGCAATGTAGATAATTCAATTGGCATAGAAAAACAACAAAAACTTAACTGGAATTTAATAAAAACCAGGAACCTATCAGTTAGCTGGGGTTAAACGCCAGCCAAATTCATTGCGTGCCCATTGATTGGCACAAATACTTGTTCGCACATATGTGCAGTTCGCTTTTTGAGCAGTAAGTCAGTTCGCTTGACGTGCGCACGCAATCGCCAAATACCCGAATGTCCACTTAACAAGTCACCTTGCCAGCGTTGCACCCACTGCCCTGCCGCCGAAGCTCGCAATGTACGCTGCGCGCCTCGTACGAGTGCTTGTTAAGGCATTTCAAGCATGAGTTTGACGCATTCCATTCGTCAGTTCAGCCATTGCTTGTCAACTGCCAGGCGCTGTGCGTCATTGACCTCCTGTTCACATTTGCCTTTTCGGCGTTTGAGCCACGACTCAAATGACTTCTCGGCCAGCACGCACCCAATCGGTAAGAGCCACCAGTGTGCTGTCTACACCCGCACTCACTTTATGCGATCACTAGGGTGATCAAAAAATATTTAATTTTTTTGTTTGTTTTGTTTTTTGTCAAAGTACCAAATCTTGGGAACTAGATATGTATTTACAAAGACTCTTTATAAAAGTCTCAATAATACGAATGAGAAAGTATCTTGTGTAGAAAATGAGCCAAAAATGATCAGAACTTGTCCGAAGCTGAAGTTCGGTGGAATTAAATTTAAACCAAAGTCGAAAAATAAATATATTTAATGGCTAACATGGCGTCTAAAACAACGTTTGATGAGTCATCCTCCGTATAGTCTTGGGACCGAATGACTTCTTTTTACTCCCATTCGTAAAAAATAAAATAAAAGTTTTTCGACACCTGAAGAGGTGGTTGATGCAGTCAAAAGGCATGTTTTGGAGATATCTGCTGTTGTTGTTGTAAATATTATATAGTCCACCCTAACGGGGATAAGGTTCAGAAATGTTGTCTAGCTCGTCGTCTGCAATGGTTAGTGGTTTCACTTAGAGGGAGTCGACGAAGGTGTTTATGGCTCCACTGTGTATGGCGGTCAGTGCATGTTTGAAGTTTGTTGCCTACGAAGTCTGGTCGTTGGTATTGTTTTATGTCGCCAACATAGTTGAGGAAGAACCTCTTGATGCTCCTAGGAAGTGGTTCCGCTACGAGCAGGTGACTGCATAGATGATTTATATGAAAACACTCCAGCAGAAACTGCTTGGAGAGGAGTTCATAATGCTCCTTAACTGGGAGCGTACGTGCCTCATTGTAAAGATGACATCAAGAGACATCCCCTTATAGTCCGGAGTGCAGTGTTCTGGCATGTCTGAGTTTCACTGCATCCAGGCGACCATATTGGTGCATCATAGTTAAGGACCGGCCGGCCGACGGCCTTGTATGTTGTCAACTACGTTTCTTTGGCTTTCCCCCATGCGCTGTCGGCTAGCGGCTTGAAGATTGCGGCTCTGTACTTCGGCAATAATTGTGTGAGATACAGTCGCTGTGGATTTAGTGGGGATGAGTGTTAGGTTCCGTGTATCAAGGAAGCGAGAAAGGTCGGAGAGATAGCCGTTTGAATATATTTCTTATTATTATTCCTTAAAAATCCATTTTTTGGGGAGCCTCCACTTTGTCGAAATTCATAATTTTGACTGGACCTTCGATCATCAGCTATATTTTTCAACTGTAATAATTTTTTCTTGAAATCTCTCAGGTAGGCTAACCAGACCTGGGTTTATATAAGGACTTGCATCAGAAATCAATTAAGTTATACATAGATACGTCGAAATATTCCACTACATAAAGGGATTTTACAAACTTTGGGAATATAAATGACTAGCTTCTCTCTAGCTTGACTGGATTTATAGATCACCCTAATAAAATCCTATAATCATATTTATATAGTTGTCAGAGTACTCCAAGCGAACATTTTTTACTGCTACTCCGTCTAACAATGCCACTGCACTCAAGCACTTGAGCGCGCAGCACACACCTGCCGGGCGCTTGCCTTCAACGCGCGCTGTCGTCATCGCCGCCACCACAGTTACCTCCACCGGCAAGCGGTTATGATTGTGTTAAGTCGCTAACATTGTTGTAACTGCGTTTTACTTAGTTATTTCAAACGTCAGAGTTGTTGTTGTTGTTGTTAGCATTTACATGTGCTACTAAGCAAAATACTACAATACAACATCTGTCAGCATTTGAAGCTCAAACGCGCCCGTCATTGTTGCACCGCGCCGCATCGCTTCACCAAGCTTTAAGCACTTGAGACCGCCGCTGCCGCTGCTACAACCACTACGTCTGCCCTTAGCCGCGCTGCTTGATTGACATCTGTAGTAGAGGATGGATGTTTTGCCAGTGTGAGGTTATGAATGCGCCTCTGTGTTTACCTTGGAAATATGTGTTTCCGGCATTTTTCCATTTGGCTTTCGTGCGTTGCGGTGCGAGTAATACTTGTACATTTTATTTTACTTTTTTTGGGTTTGCAGTCACCCAACCCCGTCTATCACTCATAACTCCAGGCTTTACAGGTACTTATGTGCTTATGTCGAATTTATAAGATCCATCTTTATTAGTGTGTCCCGCAGAGTACGGGGTTTAGTACATATTCATGTACGAGCTACAAGTACTTGGATTCGCTTTTAATAAAATTTCGATACCAAAATTAAAAATAGCTCCTGTGATTTGCTGCCACATTCAACAGCAGTTAAGCTCTGATACACAATCGATCAATGGTGGGATTAAGTCTAAAGTGATATTTTTGGCGTGTGAGTGTGGTGGCGCTTTGCTAAGAATTGTGGATAAACATATCGACATTTCGAAATTGAAGACGGTGATTTCTTTTTGGCAAGGTACTGATAGTAACGAAAGTTATTAGTACAGTTACTACTGTAAGAAGAGCTACTCCAAACTGCGGCTTTAGAATAACTAAACTCTTATTTCTTTAAAAACTATTTTGGAATCTTGGTATTATTATTAGAGAATTAGGATCTTAAATTTTTTTAAGTTTTTATAACAGTTAAAACAGTGTTAATTCGCAGAAAGGATAGTCTTTGAAAATCCGAAATAATTTCGGTAATGTGGAACTAGCTATCTTGTCAATACATATAATGTATCAAATCATGAGGCTCTAAATGTTCATACTCCATTGAGGCTTGAAGACGTTTGGTCTTGGTTTTCTTAAAAATCTGTAATCAAGAATAACAGTAATTTCACTTCGTTTCAATATGGCCAATTTTATTTGGAAAGGAGATATTTTAAAATTAAATCTTTATTATTCAATATTGTAGGACAGTGGTTCTTAAAATAATTCTTAAGTACCAAACACTCAATGTATTCACCATGTGATGGGTATATAAAAAGTTAAGCTAGTTTCAAAAATTTACTGATATAGCCTGAAAATATAGACCTTTATAAAAACTAGAAGAACATTTCTCTTTAATGAATAACGGTAGTGTTTTCTTTTCCGACAAAAAAATGTATTTATTCTGATCCATGTCCGCGCTCGCCGGATGCCTTTTGAAGTATATATGTAACGAGCTGAAGCAATTTAGTTACACTTGTTTGTCCGGAAAGTAATAGGACTGATTTTCTTTCGCCGCGACTGTACTTCGGTGCATGCGCACACCAACTGGATTCGGTAGAGGACGTTCCTACTTAACGAACGAGGATCTGGATAAACATTTTCGCGCGACGTGTTTCTGTTTCGGTGGCACCCGGCGCATCCTCGCCAAAGAAAGGGAAGAATGAGCAAATCCAAAGAGGAAACGATGCTCATTGTCTTTTTTAAAATCAAAGGTATTGTCCACCATGAATCCACCATGTTCCTCCTGGACAAACCGTCAACGCCAAGTTTTACATGGAAGTCCTCAAGAGACTTAAACGAAGAGTAAATCGGGTCCGACAAGACATCTCAGCCGATTTAAAGTTGCACCACGGCAACGCCTTGGCTCACATCGCCTTTTTGTGAACAGCTACCTTTGAATCTCCCGGACTTTTTTTGTTTCCTTGCCTGAAAAGGCCGATGAAAGGCAATCATTTTGAGACGGCAGTCCTATTACCTTGCGGACAAACCCTATATGTCCCTGCGGGTACATAGTCTCCCAGTTTTCGAGATATCGATTAGAAATTTTGCACACGTGCTTCTCTCACTAATTGACTGCTCCTTTGATGGAACCGTCTATATCGGAAAACTATAACACATAGCTGTCATACAAAGTGAAGAAAAACTGGAGAAAAAAAGCAACCATTTTCTAAAGTCTGAGTAAGAGTTGTCCAACATATGGTATGTTTATTAATCGGTTTGTACAGTTATTTTTTTAAATACGATTTTTTACTCTTTATAGGTTGGTTGGCAGATTTTTTATTATTTTGTCATGAAAATTTTAATGAATATATATTTTTTATTGTATAATGTTGTCGTATAATGAGCCAACTCAATCATCGAGAAAAAAAAAACGCTACAATAGAAACTGTATGAAAAATATCTTACAGCTCAATCATTTTGCTTGAATAAATGAAGTAGTTTTACTCTTTCACCACCAACCAACGTAGACATTCAATTGCATTCCTAATTACTTTATTCCCACAAATTTCATGCGAATTAAATATGTATACAAAATTGTCCTTGAAGTGTACACAATCCTTGCGACGGCGACGTGGATTCTTCCACACAATCAACTTGTCGCATGGAAAGTAAAAGTAACCAATTAACTTCTCAATGAAATCGCATAAAAAAGCGTGCAAAGGGGCAACTATGTACGGCTGAATAAAGTAACACAGTGAACTCAAGGTAAACAACGACAAGCAAAAAATTCAAAAGGAAAACAAAACGCTGTGATACGAGTAGGAGGTACGTCAACAATAGTACGAAGCAGCATTTCAACGCCGTCACAACAGCAGAGCCGCCACCGACTTGACTGACTCAACAGAGTTGCTATCGCTGTGTCGGTGCAGTAAACGCTCTATTGGCAACAAAACACCAAAGCCAAAAGACACGGGAAACGGCGCACGGCACACGGCATTCGGTAAAAGGCACAGCGACAGTCGCAATTGGCGGCGGCACAGCAATATCAGCGACAGCAGAAGCGAAAAGCAGCGTTTACTGCTCAAATATTATGCGAACGCAAATATTTTTATTTAGTAAATGTCATTTATTATTTATATTTATTCGAGCACTTATCTAGCAGAGAGGCGTACGCGTCGCCCGTACGCTTATACGGTGCGCCCTTACCCCCCGAACACCGCAAAACAGCATACAAACGCAACGTTGTGCTCCCAAGCAACCGAGCCGAACCAATGGAACGCAAAGGAGCCGATTTGGTTTGATGGCAAGGAAACTGGAGCAAAGTGACAGCGTTAAGTGTCAGCGACGAAGAGCACAGCGGAGAGATTTGGAAGCCAAACGAATTGACGCATGCCGGGTTGAGGGGTTGGGTCATTTGGTAATGTCTGCTGGTGGGAAAAATGGCAAATACTAATAAAATAATATAAGGTAAAACAAAATATAAACAGTGAATATGGGAAATCCTTAAAAATTATTGGCAAAGCAATGACTTGTCAGCACCAGCGTTAAGTTCGTTCTCTCATCTTGAATGAATATTGGCTTACAGCTTCTCCACACCACAGCAGGATATCCGCAGCCATAAGA
Source organism: Bactrocera dorsalis (assembly GCF_023373825.1). Classification (NCBI taxonomy): domain Eukaryota; kingdom Metazoa; phylum Arthropoda; class Insecta; order Diptera; family Tephritidae; genus Bactrocera; species Bactrocera dorsalis. The sequence goes on along the minus strand of NC_064304.1, from coordinate 17,762,570 downwards.
TGACTTACTTACACAGATATATACACATTCGCGCCTTCGTTTGTGCATGTATTGGTAGGCAAACTACATAAACTGCATATATGTAAACAAAGCTTACGCTGGAGGTGGATGAAGTCAATCGAGAAGCAACAGAAAACAAAAGTGCAAATAGAACTTAAGAACAATGACACACAAATAATCGCTTCATGCAGCACATTTACTTCGATTTCGTTGAAGTAAATAACTTTTGTGTACAAGCGTGTATGCAATAATATTTACGCAAATATGTACATATATATGTACTATATACATACATATGTACACATGTATAAAAGTTGATTCGTAAATGAGAAATTATTTGTAAAAATGTGACAAGTGACAGCTGTTAAAGGGTTAAAATGAAAAATATCCTTAATTTTATGAAACATGAAGCGACATTTCTTTGTCTGATGGTGGCCTCATAAGATATTGCGGATCGTAATATATTGTTGTTGTTGAAGGTCTTTGTAAACCCTGCTTAGTAAAAGGTTAATTAGGATATACAAGGAACTAGTCAAATCATGGTTGGTATTAACGGCGTTTCAAAGTAGAGGTACTTCCACCAATAGCCTCTTTTTGACAGATCACGCGTGAGTCGTGTCAAGCTGCCATGTTAGTTTTTTTCAGTATTGCTTGGCATTTTATCATGGAAATACTTACGATTGAACAACGTTTCTAAATCATTTATCGTTATTACAAAAACCCATCTTGAGACCCAGCATTCATTATTGGATAACATTCGACCGAATAGACCACGTCCAGTATTCAGTGAAAAAAATATCCATATTTCTTCAGAAATTATGCCAGTGGGAACATAACCGCCAATGGCCACCGTAATCCTGTTATTATAACCAACTGAAATTGGAGCTTCTGATCTCGGCGACATTTTGTTTTAACCAGATGGCGCCACTTCACTTCTTCTCTTGAGAGAAGACATAAGTGAGCAGATAATTTCGCGTCGATTGACCACCAAAATCGTGTGATATCACACCTTTCGACTTTTTTTTGTGGGGATATGTAAAGTCTTAGGTCTTTGCGGACAATACCGCTTCAGCTCAGGCCTTGGAGCAAAACATCATGCGTTTCATTCGCCTCTTACCAATCGAAATCCTCGAACGAATAATCAAAAATTGGACTCAAGGGAGGGGCCATCTGATTTGTAGCCGCGGCCAACATTTAAAAGAGATATTCTTCAAAAAATAAATGCCAAAGAGTGTACTTTCGAATGATAATAAATATCCCAAATTAAATTTAAAGTTTCTGTGTTTTTCTTTAAAAAAGTAGGGAACCACGAAATGGATCACGCGTTATGATAACGAAAACTCAAAGCAGAAATCGCTGATGGATTATAAAAGCATAAGCAGGTTCATCACTTTTCCGGATTGGTGTTCTTACACAGACAGGTAAAGCAAGAAAGAACACGATCTGTGTAAATGAGAGAGAGATTTCATAACCATATTTTTAACTGTAACTGTCAGAAGCCTGATGATGAAAATGATTTTCATATCGGAGCTTAACAGCGAAAGCTTTAATGTTTTTAATTACTATCTAAAGATAATAAAGTATTAGCCTAACTAATTAAGCCTTGAGTGTCAAGACAATGCAGTGCCCAAAGATGTGTGATTGAAAATGAATTGGCAAATTACGAGTGTAATCGAGAAGTAAGGTTATAAATTCTTGCGGTCGTGACAAACTGTCAACAACAGATTATTATTGGAGCGTCATCTTCGTTTGCTTCACGCTATTTGTCTGAAACGGACGTCTTTATGGACGACGAACTCTTGGTTCCTGCGTCACTATAATGCCATTGTCATACTACATTGATACGTCGTCAATTTTTTCCCAAAAACACGATTCATATCGTACCGCAACTACCCCATTCGTCTGATTTTCTCTTTGCGACTTCTGGCTAAAATAAAAAGCTCTCGTGAAAACTCAACATCGAAGAAAGAACAACGAAAATATTGATCTGCTGCAGGGAAGCCAGTTGCAAAGGCAGATCTTTGGCTGGATGAAAAAATAGTTAAGCCTTTAATATTCTGCGAAATTCTTGTTTCAACGACCTGCTCTACTCAGCATTTGTGGGTCAAAACGAAACACACAAACATACTAACACTGGTGAATATAGTCGAAAGCTGCCCTCAGACTCAGAGAATCTGGGTCTGTATACTTGGTCGCCGAGCCTAGCCCTGACTGTCGTTTTTCAACTTGCATACCTTAGAGGGAGACTTAGTAGGAAAGGACTCGTTGGTGGAAAAAGGCAGCGTGCTTTTTTACGGATGGATCAAAGCTTACGGACAGGGCTAATGGAGGAGTACATTTTCGGGAGCCTTCCATCAGCTCCAGTCATAAGTGGCTGCCATAAAAGTAGCAGTATATCTACTGCTTCGGAGCGCAGCCGTTTTCAGAGCTGTGATTCTCCACTCCGATAGTATGACAGCGATATTAACCTTAACAACATATTTCTAATATCAGGCTATTTTATGATTAGACTGGTTTGGATGCCTGGCCACAGCGGAAAAGTAGGAAAATATAATGCTGTTGAGCTTACTAGGACAGGCACTTTCTCACCTGTGGAAGGAGAACAGGTACGAGCTCCTGAGACTAGCTCAGAAAGCGTTGCTCACCTACCACCAGCTGTGTAGTCGTAAGGTCCTTCTGATCCGGGATAAATTGGAATAAGTCTAGGGAGCTCTTCGCTCTCAGCAAGGTCCACATATCAATGATTATAGAACTTCTAACCTAACCCTACATAATATACTCTATTCAGTGGAAGAAGTAAGGAAAGCATGCGAATATAGGACCAAATAAATACTTAAATTTGAAAAAAAAAACAAACTCGTTATCAAAAAAATAATAATTGCGAATTTTCATGCATTTCGGTGATTTATTGCCACACTTTCCCATTTCTAACATTTTCCGACAAATGCCCGTTTGTTTAAGAACGGATAAATACATGTGTACATACATTTGTCGGTATGTGTGCATGTGAGTGTTTGCTAGGAACGCTCGCATGTTGCGCTTGTTTATGTTTGCCGGTGTGTTTGTGTGTGCGTGTGTGCTTTTTTATTTTGTTCTTTTGATTGTGATTATTGTTATTAGTCGTGCAAACAAATTGGTAAATAATAAATATTTTTCAGTTAAATATTGTTAGTGTGACTTTTCATGCCACTCAATGTACTCATTCATACTTTTGTGCTCCTTTATTGTATATATGCACATAAATGCGAAAGTACATATTTACATGTAGGTTTATGGCAGCAGCGGCAGCGGCAGCAACTCGTACAGTTACTTCCCAGCGGGGCGGGGGGAGGGCCAAAGCAAGTACACATTAGGATTGACTTTTATCAAAACGCAATGACTTGCGTTTCTCCAGTGGCGGTAAGTAGTACAGAAATGTGTTTGCACGAGCGTGTCTATGTGTGTGTGTGCGTGTGTTTGGTAGTGATTGAGTAATCAATGAGGGGAAATTGGGAGCCACGTCGGGAAGTGGTTGATTTGTATTTGCGTTTGGCAAACGAAACATTTAGATAAACATGTAGAATGACTTCGATGACGAAGGCAGCGCGTGCTGCCTGTCGATGCCGAAACTGATTCCACCGATACGAGCACTTGTACCAAAAAACGAAGAAATAGGTGGCGCTGGCGCTGGTGCTGGTGTTGCAATCTCAAACATAACTATGCCGCCCACTACACCTGCTTCCGACTCTGTTACATGCCGTTAACGCTGTTTACCCAAAGCTTTGCTGCCAGCCGCCTCGACATGCTCCCACAAAATTGGCTGGAACGCAAGAAGTGGCTGGTCGTTTGCCGTTAGCATGAACTGCGTTTATGTGTATGGGTGTGTGTGCGTGTGTTTGTATGCACTTAAAAATCATTCGAGGAATTAGCATAGCAGGAAGATTTGCATCTGACGTGCGGTCGTACAAGTTGTCGGTACTGTTTCTGTTTCTGATGCTGGTGCTGTTGCTGGTGCTGGTGCAGTTGCTCTGTCGTTGACGCCACCGTCGTCACTGTGTTGACCAAACAATTTCCATGCGAAAGCAGTAACGGAGGATCAGCTTGATGTTGACAGTGCTAAGGTGGAAATCGAAAGTGCAAAAGTGTCGCTGATAGGAAAATACAACAGTGTACACAAGGGAAGGTGGCAGCATAGTGAACGTGGAAAACTTACATATACACATACCTACATACATAGATTCAAATGCAAATAGTTATGCAAATTTGCTGGGGAGTAGGGAAAGTGTATGAATTCAATTGGCAGCAGCGTGAAATATTCAAATAATATACACGTTGATATGTACGAAACGAAAGCGATTGTGGGTGTGGGTGTGTGTGTGGTTTTGAAAAATAGTTGATCCCCGATGCTGTGTACATAAAAAGTTTGCTATAAATAAGCATGGAAATACTACTTTCTAAATAGGCAACGTTTGGCAGTAATTTTGAAGGCGAGACGAATGTTACATATACATACGAATTCAAAACTATATTTATTTCACTCCCAGAACTTTGTGTAATTTATTTTTTATACCCTGTATAGGGTATATTAAGTTTGCTACTATGTTTGTAACACCCAAAAGGAAACGTCAGAGATCCTATAAAATATATACATATAAAAATTATCAGCGTGACAAGCTGAGTCGGTTTAGAGTTGTCCGTTTGTTCATCTGTCCGTCTATCTAACTTTTTAGTTCTTCAGTTTTCGAGATAACGGTTGGAAATTTTGCACATGACTTTATCTCGCTAAGAAGCTGCTCATTTATACAAATTAAACAATCAGAATCAAGTGCTTATATGGAAAACTCTTTTCTTTGTCAACTTATCTTCATGAATTCTGACATAGATTACACTACTCAACAAATCTGTAGAAAAAGTTGCAACACAATTTGAGTAAAAAAAATTTTATCACGTAAATATACTACGTAGCAATTTACCCTGGTGCTTAATCTGGGAGAGAAGGTTTAAAATCACGCTAAAAGAGGGTGGATGGCACAGGGGCACGGGGCACGCGAACCACTAGCGTAACTTTCAACATCTCTCTTCAAATTACTGATGGAGTGGGTGCCGGGATCTATATAGCGGAGCTAAATCTTTGCCAACTCTTCAAGTTGCCGGTATACTGTAGTATCTTCCAGCCAGAAGCCTTAGCGGTCAGGAACTCTGATGAGTTAGAAATATTGGTTGTTAGGTAACGGTTGCACATATACTGGGTTCCAGGCCACAAAGTCGTTGATAATATTGCCAAAAGTGCCATCCGCTTGACGACCAAAACATTTCACGGAGTACGCTAATCTTTAAAAACGATACACAACGAATTTCCAGAAAAAGCTAACAAGTGGATGAGGATGAGGTGGAATGCCTTAGGGGCATGTTGTATCGCCAAGATCATGTGTAATGTTGCGAAAAGAACACTCGCAAACTTTCTACTCACACGGTCTCGAAAAGACTGCAGAACGGTTTTGGCTTAATCACAGAAACACCTCTTTTGGTTATATCCGGCCTTATCTAGAACACGGTTTAGTTATCAAGGAGCTTCGCAGTACAAGAAACTGGATGAAGAATCAGTATTAGCTATCAAGTCTCTATTAAACTTCGCAAACAGTTTTGACGTCCTGCACCATAAAAACTTCTGCTCGTATTAATACACCTACATATGCCATTACATAGAACCAATAGGTCTATGTATGGCCAGCCAGGGTAACCTTAGCTAACCTTTTACTATAAAATTCCAGCTGTGAAGAGTATTATAGCTTCAATGCAGTCGAAGTTAACGCATTTTCTTGTCGTTATACTCTGAACATGGTATATAAACTTTCCCACGAAATTTGTAATATTCATAAGGAAACGTCGGATACTTCAGAAACTCCATATATAAATGATCTGAATGATGGGCTGAGTGGATTAAACCATACCCGTCTGTCTGTCATCGTTTATACCGCCTATATAGGATCACTATAGAGGCCCTATAGTATATAGCAACCCTAGAAACTGAACGATCAAAATGAAATCCTTTCAGGGAAACTTTTTTTTGTTAAGTTTTGTCAACATCTGCACGTATTTACCCGGCTTTGGTCCTTGCAAATTGCAGGAGCATAAAATAGTTGGTAGCCGATCTTAGTCTTTGAACTATGGTAACTATTTTATACATATTTCTTACGTTGTTATTACCCACTCGAAACATATAGATTTTTCGCACTAAGCATCGCGTTTCAAATTATCAGTACTAAAGTGTCTGACTGAAGATCCGCTGAGAGGCAGAACAACATTAGAGACAATATACGAAGTATAACGAACAAATAATTAAAAATTAGGTTAATTCATTTTAATTTAGAACCCAAACTATATAATAAAAAAAAATTGTTTATAGCATTCGCTCTAACAAGGCATTGTTGCGCTAACACTCCATGTTGACATTGTAAATTTCTACAGAAAATCGCTATTAACTATACACCCTGGTGTTATTTGCTTGAAACAATAATCGTGCATGATTTATTCGAAGTTTTCTCAGTTGACATTAGAATGTGTGAATTTCACACGTTTTTAGGTTTTTTGATGAAGACGGCAATGACGCTGAAAGAAATCGGTCCCGACACAGCCAATCCGCTCAAAGCGCACACAGGGTCAACTTCCGCTTGGAACTCACCAGATATGTATACCTAATGTATATTTCATGTACGCATGTAAAACACCGTCTGATTCCAAGAATCTATCAACGCCATCATTACCATATCACCACTGCCATAACTAACACAACCGCAAACGAAATGCTGCACGGCATTGCTAATGGCCGGTACGAGTACGAACGAGTCTACACGCCATCTCAGATGCAGACTCATCAGCCAGCCATCAAGTGTTGCCCTACGTACGAGCACATCCCAGCAGCGATATTTCAACTAGCCGAAAACATGTCTGTGCGCTGGCTCACCCGGCAGCCGTCCTGCGGGTCCATCCTTCTGCGATCGCATGTGTTGCCGCATTTGTGCTCCGTTTCCTTTCTTCACGCTCCGTTTGGAGTCGTTACTATATTTTCCTGTTGACGTTTCTGTATGTATTACTGTAGTTGTTGCAAGGTTTCTCTTATTTTTTTTGCTTTTTTCCTGCTCGTGTTGTTGGTGTTGGTGCTGTGCTCGGTGCTGGCAGTCGTAAGTGGTGCGCTTACTCTGATTTTTGTTACTGCTGGCATCGCCGTTGCTGTTGCTGTTGCTTTTGTTGTTGTGCTGTATGTTTGCTCGCTACAAACAAGCAAACAAACAAAGAGCGTAAATGGATAATTCATGACTTAATACCCGGGAAATGTTTGGTTATATTTGCGCGTTGCTAATATTTTGAGATTGGATTCGGCTAAAATTGGCTGATATTTTCCCTTACATTGTTGTTGGGCGTTATTGCTGTTGTTACTTTGTCGCTGTCGCGCTGACGTTGATGTTGACTGACGTACTTTCATACAAGCACACACACATTCACATAGATTGTTGTTGTTGTTGTTGTTTTTTTTTTATTTTGCATTTATATTTACTATTTACGTAAGCATTTTCTGCTTAGTAAGGTGAGTTGTTAATAGTCACCGAAAAGGCAAAGACAACAACAAAACTAAACAACGCAACCATAACATTGCATGGCAAGAAACAAATCAACATAGAATAAGCCAAACCAAATATATCTGTATGTATGTAGTATAAAGTACACATCAACCATTTGAATGGAGTGTTCATGTTGTTTACAATGCGATTAATCGTTGAGTACACTATGTGAAACACCGGTCGGCTGCTTTGGACCGACTATGGTGAGCAGTTGGTCGAGATGTGTTTAAGCGCGGTGTGGTGGTGACAGCGGGCAACTGGTTGGCATTGCTTGGTTTGTTTGGATTTGTTGGGTCGCAAGTGGATTGTTGGATAATTAACTGATCATTTAAATAGAAAAAATAAATATTAGAAATTAATACAAACAAAGAACTGTAATTGATTAAAATTGTTAATTATTTTATTTTTGAAATGTTGTCTTTAAATTTGACATTTTATTGTTTTTTCTTTCTCTTTTATGAATTATCGAAATGAATAAATGGTTGATATAGACAAATCAATAGTAACTTCTTCCTCTTCTTTATTTGACGCAGACATCGCTTATGAGGTTATAGTAGAGTTTACAACAGCGCGCCGGCCATTCTTCGCTCTCTCTGTTTGGAGATTCCAAGTGTAGCCGGGTTCTTCTCCACCTGGTCTTTCCAACGGAGTGGAGGCCTTTCACTTCCGCTGTTTCCCCCGACGCGTATTGAGTCGAATACTTTCAGAGCTGAAGTACTTTCGTATATACATACATACGTACCAGCCAGCGCAGGTGCTGTCTTTTAATTCGACGAATTATGTTAATATCGTCGTATATCTTATATAGCTCATCGTTCAATCGGATGTGAAATTCGGCGAATCCGCAAAGTACCATAAATCTTCCGCAGAACCTTTCCCTCAAAAATTCGTGTCGCCGACACATCAGATGTTGTCGTAGGACGGGAATAATGAGTGAGTCTAGGTTTTGTTCATCGAGAGAGGACTTTACTTCTCACTTGCCTACTCAGTCCGAAGTAGCACCTGCTGGCTACAGTTAATCTGCGTTGGATTTCTAGGTTGACATTGTGGTTGGTGCTAATACTGGTTCCAAGATAGATTAAATTGTCTACGTTTCCGAAGTTATAACTGTCAACAGTGACGTGAAATCGCGAGTGAGACGACTATTCGTTTGATGAGATGAGGAAATATTTCGTCTTGCCTTCGTGCATTACCAGATCCATTTGATTCAGTACACTATCCAATCTGGAGAAAGCTGAACTAACGGCGCGGCTATTGAGGGCAATAATATTAATATCTTACGCCAGCAGGTACCTGCTCGATTAAGTTCTGTAGCTCAAATGATTTTCTCTAGCAGAAGATTGAAGATCGCATGATACTGAGTCGCCTTCTCAGTTTGTTGGCGGTGGGCTTTAGTCTTTGACACAATACGCTCAATAGAACCTTATAGGCAATGATGAGCCGGGTTAGCCAACGGTAGTTGGCGCAGATTGTGGTGTCTTCCTTTTTGTGGATTGGGCAGAACACACTTAAATTCCAATCGTTGGGCATGTTCTCGTCCGATCATGCTCTACAAAGGAGCTGATGCATTCTCCTTATCTGTTCTTCGCCGCCGTATTTGAGTAGTCGGCTGGCAATCCTTCGGCGCCCGCCGCTTTGTTGTTCTTCAAACGGGTAATTGCTACTCGAACTTCTTCATGATCGGGCAATGGAACGTCTGCTCAATCGCTTCACTACCATTCAGCAGGCTGGAGAAGTGTTCCATCGGTACTGGATCACCACTGGGGGTTCTATAAGAGTATGCTCCGGTATTAAAACCTTCTGTTAGTCCTGCCAGCCTGTCAAGATCTTCATACTCACACATTTCGGCCTCTCTCCTTTTTTATCTTAACCGAGGATTACACTTTCGAAATACATAATTTTACAATAATGAAACATTAGGTTTTATAAAAAAAATCTGATCCAAAATCTACAAAAAATGGTTGGCTCTTAAAGAATCTGCTCATTGGAAAGAAACTGGGAAGAAGCTTTATTTTTTGTTAAAAGAATAATTTTGCTAGAAAATTTATATAAAAAAATTTTGAAAATCGCGGTATCGAACTTTTCAGTTAGACTGTGCTATACTATTTCTGTTAGTGATTTCTTTGGGTTTGAGTTAAATTTGAAGGCATTCTAAGTTGCAATGTTTTTCCAATCTTCTAAGATTGGTTGATATAATAATTTTACGATTACAATGCTTTCCAAAATGAGCTGACATTACCTGCCAGAGGATAACCAGTATTAAGAAGATTTTTTTCAATAAAAAATTCTACTTTTTTTTCAATTCAGAATTAGACTGAGAAACTTGATAACTTCATTACTTTATCTTGGATATAAAAATGGACAAATGTTTCTGAAAACAATGCTGTGTTCATCAAAAGTAAACAACACAACTTAAAAAGTATTATTTCATTAAAATACTCGCCCCATGAAGTACCGACTAGCATTTACTTCCAGCTTTTATAAATGAAAGCAAAGTGTTTGGAATTTTTGTAAGACATTGGAATTTCTATGATGTAAATAAATATATTTTCCATCACCGTTACGTCAAATAGATCTACAAGTACAAGACAACGTCGCGCCATGCTTACGAAAGTCGGTTTCTTCAACCGCAATTGGAGTTCCTAGAACAACGTAACCTTTATCAATCCTTGGTCTTCATTGTGTTTTTCTGCAGATACATACATAACTATATCAGGAAGAGAAGGTTATGGATTTATGACTAAGTCTTTATAATGTATAAATAAATAAAAACATATATTCCAACATTTGTAGAGTAGCGGCAATCACGAATAAGTTCATGATTTATTTTCCTGGAATTGAATGACACTACGGCAATGCAACTCTACAGGAATCATAAAAAATAATATACAACATGTTCACATTACTGATAACCGATTCGTATGTGAGCACTTATCTTTAAGAAAACCAGATAAAACACGAGAATGTGTTGCCTTTGATATATGGTACTATATGGTACGCACGAAGCGCAGAGCCACGTACGGGGTCGGCCGAAACGTCTGCTGTTGTTCGCTGGCAAGAACGCTTGCGGAACATTATTCGAGGCCAAAGGTGCATGCCACCGCGTACCCTCTACACATGTAGGCATGTGAGTGTGTGCACATTAATAATTAAGTACACACTCGTAAATAAATAACCGAGGAGACAGTTTACTGACTGTACAGGAAGACGACGTCTTCAGATTTAATTTATCTAATCTTATCGGTAAGCAGAAATGCAAATAATGAGAGATCAGCAACAGCAAACGACAACGGCAAAGATAATATTATAAAACAAAAACAAAAATAGACTTTTGTGTTGCTTACACGTTAAAAAAAAAACACCAATAACAACACACATGAAGCGTAAAATATAGAGAGTCTTTGACGGTTGGGAATCACAGAGCAGTGAATGAGACTTCGGTCGTAATATTCAGAACAGTGTCCTGTACTTGTGATAAGCAATGCACCGATATCACACACACGGAGCCACTCAGTATTGTCATCTTTCACGGGAAGCGCAAATAAAGTCAGCAAATTCCATAGTGCAAGAGATAAGAGACAGACGCTATCGCTTCGAGTGCAATGTATGTCCACATATTATAGGTATATGAGGTCTCATCGCATTTGCTACGCTTTGTATGTCAGCCTACCGCATGAGATGAGCAAACAACAACTGTCGGGGCCACTGTAAGACGCCGCATCGTAGTATGTCTGCAAAGAGTTACTACTGATTATGATTGCAAGTGAAATGAGTAGCCGTGCACACTGGAAACACGGCAATTTTATTTTCCCCGAGTGTCGACGTAAAGAAATTGAGCTTTATTTAATTTCTGATATGAAGGCAGCAACAAAATGGCGCGTCTACTTGACTGACTGACTGATAAGAGCAATGCTGGACAATGAACGATGCGATTGTCAGCGCACTTTGTTGAGATGAACAAAGACAAAAATACAGATTACAATGAAATACACACTGTTACTAACCTATAAACGGAGTGCAGATAATAATAATTATTAAAGAAACTCTTAAAAATGTTGCGAGTTAAACAGTGTTAGTGGTTGAGTGCTCTCCGGGAAGCTGGAATCTTGAACCATCTACATATATACATATAAATAAATATATTCTTGACATCGAATGCGGTATTCGCCGTTGCCAAAGGTCCATAAATCTTCCGCAGAACCTTTGTCTTGAAAACTCTTAACGCCGCCTCATCACATGTCTGATCATCTGCATCCCGAATTATTTTCGTATGAAGGGAGTCGCCTTGTCTGATACTTTGTTTGGTATCGAACGTCTCTGAGAGGTCCTTCCCGATACTGACCTAGTCCTTGACATTGCTAAACGTCAAAAACCCGACAGTAGTTCGGTTGACTAAAAGTAGGTCTGTCGAAGAGCACCTTACAAAGGAAGAAAAACCAATTTTTGTAAAATAAAAAAAAAAAATTTATCTATTAATTTAAAATTGTAAGGTACATATTTAATTGTATATACATATTTTAAGAAAACTTACTACAATATATAGACTGTCCAAAAATGCTAATTATTTACACGACTTAAAGGCTGGAAACTATATACACTCCTTTATTATTATTAACGCCGACATGACATATGTCCGTTCATGCCCACAAATACAACAATAAACACTGACATTGGTCAACGCTTACTTACATATACATACATATGTACATACATACATATGTGTAATGCATGGCCACCAACTGCCTATTTGCCAATACTTCGGCAAGATTTTCCCTCTCCACTTTCGCAGGTGTGTTGCAACGCCTTGTTACAACTATGCATATCGCAGCTGTGTATCAGTCCAACATGCCGCCCATCACCATTCAACACCCGCAACCTGTCAACAGCATTCCATCGAATGTAATCAAGGCTTTTACAATGCAATACGACGAATAAGTCGTGTGGTCAACATTCGTTGATTACTGAAATAACGCACTACCAGCAACTACTCGATCAACACAACGCTGTGGCAACAACAACAGCAACAACAACTTCCCACTCCATTAACCTCGCCCAGCGGTGAAGTAATTTCAGGTAGTATTTCGAGGCATTTACATACAAGTGTACGCGCCTGCGTTGCCCACACCTTACACGGTCACTCTTCTGATCCAGTACGCCTCCTCCCTTCAACACTCGCCAACTGGCCACTACTAGCATGCTTTACCAATACACTACGCTGGCAACGATTTTATTTTGCTGGAATCAATATTAGTAATTTGAATTATTCAGAAGACAAATATGAAGCTTTAATGGCCAAACAGCGTGCAATCGCCTGATTGAGATCGGGAGAGGGCGTCGGGCGACGCAAGGCGACATTGTTGTTGTAGGCGTTTTTGTCGTTGTCGACATAACGCGTGACCGTTAACACCAGCCACGTACATGGTCCACACATTTGGTATGTTGGCGTTGTGACTTGAGCGGACATACCCGAAAATTCGTTACGAAAAAAAATTTGCTGGGGGTCAGAATATGGAGAAAGCGAGTACTGCAAATATTTTTTGTCAATTTCGCGTTTTGTATCGAATGTCCAGCAGATGTTATACTTTAATGTAAGTTCATCAGTTGAAGCGCTGCAAAACAGTTTTTATCAATGTTTTGAGATTTTATTCAAATAGCCTCTGCCTATATGCTTGAGCTCTTCTTTCTTTAGAAAAAATTTATGTGATAGCATGAAGACCTCATTACGTTTAAATTTATTTCTAACCTATGTATCTACGCTTGATTATGATATTCGTAGACAAGGTCTAAAAGATTGACTCAACTCTCGCAAAAGGTTAAAAAATAAAACAATAAATGTTGTGTTGCGATCCTTTATGATCTCAAACTATTTTGAAACACCTTAAGTTGAAAAATTTGTGTTAGTTCTGTTGATAAAATAAGTTTCTGTTGCCTGTCGCCCCACTTATGCAAACGATTTTTCAACTCCTCGATATACTCTTCTTAAGCATTTTTTGGGATGGTCTTCAGCTCCTTCAACGAATTTTGTTTAACCTCTTTGATTGACTGAAAACGTCTTCCACGGGTAGACAATTTCAGTTTGGGAAACAAGAAAAAATCCTACAGAGCCAAATCTGGTGAATACGGTGGCTGATCTATGGTATTCATGGCATTTTTAGTCTTAAATTCGATCATTTCGATGCATTATTAACCATAAAATACATGAATTATTCTTCCAAAATTCTCGCCGTTTTCGATGGATTTTCTCTCGCAAACGTTTCAAGTAGAACCCCCAATTGACCGTCTGTCCCTATGGAACAAATTCATGATGCATCACCTTGATTTTTAGCGGCTTTGGCGCGTTTTTTTTTGGTTTCGGTTCGTGTTTTTCAATCCATTCCGATAATTGTTGACTTGTTTGCAAGTCAAACTCATAAACCCATGTCTCATTCGCAATTATAATGCTCTTCATGAATGTGGGAACGGATTTCGTACGATCAATCATGTCCTAAGACATCTGTTTCCAGTACTCTTTTTGAAAAAAATCGGGGCAAGTCGAGAAATACACCGTTTCATACACAAATTATCCACCGAAATCCTTCGGACAAACTCGCCAGCTCTGTTGCCATCGCCTGATGATTTTCTTGCACCACACCCTTCGCTTTCTTAATAATTTCATCAGTTGAAGACATCGAAGATCATCCAGAACGAAACATATGTATCTTCAACGATTTCTCGAACGTCTTTGAAGACCTTGTACCACTCGTAGATTTGTGTTTTTGATAAAATTTTGGTATCGTGGACAATACAGCTTCGTTGCATTCGAAATTAACGTGTTTCTTGTTTTCATACCATTTCACGTAATATCGGGGATACTCATAACCACTTTTTCAAAACTGCAGCAATATTTTTAGTGACTTTAGTATGAAAATGAGCAACGTTTCTTTGCCAAGCTCGTTAAGTGATGATTTCATACTTCAGTGCAGTCAAAAAACAAAGTCGTCTAGATAAGGCGGCCATGCTGCAAGTTCGTGTTGAAAGCCGTTCATTGCTTTCTGTCGCGTAATGGGCGCTGGGGTGTTGCGAATTTTGTGCCCCAATGGCAGGTAAATATGGCAACGGTAACGGTAACGGCACCAGCACGCCAATTTAAATTGCGCTGCCTCTTCGCGAGTAAATGTTTGACTTACGCTCTGATTGATGGACTCATTGATTGATTGTTTGATTGATTGATTGCGCTATAAAATCGCAAATAGTTGCCAACAAGTCGGCGTTGGGTGCAAAACGGTCAAAATCACACCCAAAAAGCTTGTCAAATATGAAATGCCAATCGTGTTTTTTTTTTTTGTTTTCACTTTGTGCACGGCGAGTCGCAATGCAGCATTTTTATGACTTCCATTGGATTTTTTTTTTGCATACACACACACTGGATTTGAGGTGCGACAGTCGCTGCATATGCATATTATATTTGCTAAAATCGACAAATTCTCCAGCGCGTCACAGAATTTTTGTTTTTCAAAAATGTTTCCACATTGCTGCAAGTCCAAAATGTGCAACTATCAACCGTTGCCAGTTTTCGTCATAGTTGAAATATGTGTTTGTGTGCAAGTATGGGTGTGGGCATTTCAGCCATGTAGTAATATGATGGCAATTATATTTAACGCAGTGGCCAAGCACCATAATACCACTACACACCGCATGTGGCAGGTAGAGAAGACAGCTGTCACAAGCCTTGTGTAGCTGGTAATGGCGTAAACTTTGCTTGTTGTTCGTTGGAGCAGCCCCAAAATACTGGAATGCGAATCGAAATGGCGGCGCGAAACGTATTTTTGTGGAGACATATATTCACACGCACAAACAAACTTGCATACGAAGTGGATTTGTTGCGGGCTGAGGAGTGTGCGCGGCCTCGCTCGGGTGCGACCCTGCTTGGTGCGTGTATATTTGCTAATTTTGTTAATAGCAGGCTTAAGTGGAAAACCAACAAATTATAATGTGTCTTGTGTTGGCCAAATTGCAAATTGTTGTTGAATGTACTTTTTTTCATTGTTAGTTGGTTGGTTGGTGCGCTGACTAGTATGTACACCGGTTCCAGCTAGAAATGTTAAAGATTAGGTTAGGTCAGTCAATTGTTTTCTACAAAAAACAAAAATTAGCTGGGCCTTAATCCATTTTTTTCTATTGGAAAGAGTGGGCACCCGTTGTTCTATTGCACTTTATCCCATTGACCTTCAATCAGCTGGTCAACAAGCAGAACTTGTGCGACTGCAAAATCTTTCTGACTCAGAGCGAAGCATAAGAGGTCTTTGCACTATTTTCTCTCAGCAAAGTCCCTCTCGCAGCAATTGTAGGTATTCTGACTGGACACAGTCTAATAGGCTTGCACGAGGTGGGGCTAAATATTTGGTCGGAATGTTTCTCTTCTACTACCCAGCTATTTAAATACTAATATTACAATATCTCAGGAGATAATACTCTTTCGTCGTACCCAAATTGGCATTTGATCGAAGGCAAATATTTGTATCTAAGAAGTTTGTGCGAAAATTTAAAACCGATCGGTCCAGACAAGATTGCATTAATCAAAAGATAGGAAGTTTGGCATGGATTAAAACTTAAGCTGAGTAAGAAAAGTGGCTGTCTGGCGCCGCAAATAGGCCGTTAAGAGACCCATTGTAAGACCACCAGAACTAAACTAAAATCCCCTTACTCTAACTTTACGGTGGTGACTTTTCTGGCTGGTTCATCTGCTTCACAGTTACCAGAGATATCCCAATGTCCTGGAACCCATTGCAGTTTTATCGTGAAATAGGACCTTAGATCCATCATCATCCTTAGTCATCAAGACATTCTTTCACTACTTTTGTCGAAACCCTGTATATATTTATACTGTGATCTCTTCTTGAAAGACACTGTGGCAGCGGTCTGCTACCTAATTTGCTGAAAATACACCACCTCTAACTCGTTCATGCAGTTTGGTCCCATCTGTAGAGATGATTATCACTACCCCTGCCACCTCGCACTTTTCCCACTCTTCGCTGGAAGGGGGACCGAATTTAAACTCTATTATATAGGATTACAAAAGTTCCTGGTATTGAGTGGAAACAAGAACTTACTAAGTACCTAAGAATGTCCCTTATTACAGACTACTAATAGTGAGGATTAATTCTTTAAAAATTAATGTTTATTGAAAAACTAAGACAACTTTACATTTTTTAAGATAGCATCAAATCTAGCAAGGCTTTTTTAGATAAAGATAAAGATCTTTCGAGTTCGCCAAAGCAAACAAAGCTTTCCAGTAGGGTCATAGCTGGCAGTAAAATGAGGAAACCGCTAGCATTGCACCTGGCCACTACCGATGATTATAATGACTGCACACATTTATGCAATTCGACTGACCGAATGTTTTGCGGAAATGCTGGACGGTTGTAAAGCTTCCGCACTCCGTTAGCAATCATTTGCCAAATGATAATGGATAATGGAAATTTTGTGCACCTATGCATGCACTGCCGCATCGGCCAGCCACCGCACGCCCAACCAACTTTCATACAAGTAGGAGTGCAAGCATGCGTGAGGGTGTGTGTGTGTGTGGGTGTGCGCCTGTGTGCAGGCATGCGTCCTGCCAGTTTCATATTATAAACACAAATTAATTTCATTTCAGTGTAAATGGAACACCAGCGAAACTGTAGATACGATAAATGAACGTGGCGAGAGTGTTGCGCCGGCGGGGACGAGGAGGCGTGGAGGAGTCGAGCTGCTTTGTTGCTGACAACGAGGATGCTGGTGCTGGCATTTGCATAAAATATTTGCACAATGCGAGTGGTGGTGCTACCGGTTGGTCTGCTTCATGCCTTTGCTGCAATAAAGTGCGGGCGAATGCAGTTTCCGTCGCAATGCTCGGCTGCACGAGTGGTTGGTAGGGGATGCAGGCAAGTGAGCGGTATACGGCCACTAGGTATAGACATGCTGGGCACAGTTGCATTTGGCGTTGCTCCAATAAACCAAACTTAAACATCAAGTTTTAGATTAAATTAATGATTCACCATGTGCAACCACAACTCAGGCTACCCGGGCGTTGTTGTGGTGAAGCTTAGGATTTCAAAGAGGTTTGAGCCAAATTACTTTTAGCAGCACTTCAAAGTATTAAAGAGCTAATTTCGAAGAAAAAAATGAAATGAATTATGAGTGCGTAAATAATGCTGAAATATTGCAACAAAATTAGAGAAGAATGTTTTAAAAAAATTTTCAAAGAAATTTGAATTTTTTCGTTGAGGTACTGGAAGAGTAATTTTAATTGAAAACTATGTAAAGTTGGGGATTTATAGAGATATGAAGACATTTAAATAACCGTTAAGTATGAAAAATTACAGCTTAGGAGCTTAAAATTTGCCTCAAATATTTTAAATATATTAAACAGAATTTTGAGAAAAGTGTTGAAAACTAAGTTCGTTAACTCATTTAATTTTCGTAAAGATACATATGTACATATATGGAAGTTTTAAGGGTTCTCACAGCAATAATTCTTTATTTTTTCTTCGCAATGTCTAACAGGAATGAATGGGTGATTCCACTAGGAAATTTAGGGGTAACATGGGTTTCCTCGGGGAAAAACTGCCTTTAAACAACAATTTTTTTCTCATATCAAAATTAAATATTTTTGTTAGAATTTTTTATTGTTGCAAACATACACTATTAACAAAGAAATTCCGAAATTCTTGAAACTCGGCCATTGCGACAACATTTCCCGTGACCCCTCGGAAAAAAGATGCACCCACGTTGGCAGAGTAACTTCTTACAGGATCATTTAAAGTGAAATAATGCGTGTTTGAGTTAACACCTTAACTTAGAAATTGAAAAAAAAACTGAAAATTGGGTTTTTGGCAGACATTTTTACAAAAAATAAAAATTTTAGAGAAAATATCTCGAGATTTTTTTTTTCAAATCATTGTAATCGAAAAAAAACTTATTCGTCAATGTCTTTAAGAATTGTTCTCAAGAAATCTTGCCAACCGACTTCAAAAACTCAGTTTCGAGAAAAACAGGCTTAAAGACGGCGCACTTAGCCTAGCCTAGCTAGCCTCAAGTGTGCAAGTTCTCAAGGCTGTATTTCTGAAACTATTACTGTATCAATGTGAAAGTTTAGGACAATATTTTAGAGGTGTTGTAGAATTTCATAAGAAAATAAAAAAATTGGGTTTTTTGAAACCCGTAAACCCATGTAACCAAATAAAGAAATAAATCAAATATATTATAATAGTTCAGACCTACTATGAAAGTTTTAGCTAGTATCGCACTCTAAATAGGTCTAATAAAACTAGAAAAAAGCTAATAAAAATATGAAATAATATTTATAATTACTGATAATAACTTTTCACTTTAAACTTATAACAAAAAATTCTCAAAACAAAAAATTGCAATGTTCTTTTTCTTCAACGACGTATTTTTACATACTCTTGTTTGTATTTGTATATGTGTTTGAGTCAACATTATTATCTTTACCCTTTTATAAGTTTATGTGCGCAATGATTCATTGCTACGAATTCCTTATATCTTGTAGATAAGAAAATGCGCAAATGAACAGATGAAGCAATAGTCACGAAGCACACACAGAGATAATAATTAATAAGATATTATGATTATAGTGAAAATAGCTGCAATAACATCAACCATACTCTATAAAAGAGGGCGACGCACATAGTTTGGTATGCAGGTAGGAAATGATAATTTTCGGTTGCCCGACTGCCGCAAGCTGTTTGTGTAAGTTGTTGAACGGTAAAGTAAATAATTTACTAGCCAGTTGAATTGGGTTATAAATAAATTACTAAAATTAACTATAAAAAAATGCTGCTGCTTTTAGCCTTACCTTGAAAAAATGCTGAAATATTATATATAATTGGAAACTATGACAGGTCATTGCAAAAAAATGATGACCGAAATTCTCCCTAACAATTTTTATTTGCTTTAACGTCTTAGAAAAATAATATATTAATAACATTTATTAATAAATTAATTTTATAGGAAACATATAGCAACGTATAAAGCAGAGTTATCAAAATATCAGAGCAAAAGTTATTTTTTCCTAAAAAATAAGAAAATCTAACTTAACAGTAAAATTTTTAAAGAATTATCAATGGGAAACGGCGAATATGTATAGTATAAATTCTATATATAAGAGAATTCTATATTAATATTCTATATTAAAAGAATTAAGAAGTATACAATCTAATGATGAACCAAACAGTTGTCGGATATTCAAAAATGATTACTATTTTGATCCAAGATCACATAATAGATGAAAAATCAATATATCTTTATGATCATGAAACTAAACGAAGCAAAAAATACTCGTACTTCCCGAAAGTGCTTTAATATCATAAATGAGGCACATGAGAGAGTGATTTGACTTCAGAAAACAATTACTTACTGAAAAAATTAAAAAAAAAACTAAGGAAAAAGTATACTTCAGCTGATTGAAGTTTTCTTACAAGAACTTGATTTTGATCGGTTCGTTTGAATGACAGCTATAGAAGTTTGATCAGAACAATTTCTTCGGAGATCATACCGTTGCCTTAAGAAATAATCTGTGTCAAATTTCCTGGAGAGATCTTGTCAAATAATAACATTTTGTAAACAAGGAAATTATTTTAACCATTCAATTTGTAACAGCTCAATCGAAAAGTCCCCGGCCTGGCATTTAGATGGTAGTCCATATAAAATCCATCCGTGTGTATAAATTTAACAGCTGTCGGACTATATACATTATATCATTTTGAATGAACAAATTTTGCTCAGGAAAGTTCTCTGACCGTCATTCACTAGGGAGTGGCCAGAAACGATTCTTTTACATATGGCTTAAGCAGCTCACGACTTCTTGTCTTAGACCAAGTATCCCCAGGGTAGCCAAAAAACATCCTTTTGGAGGCGAAGTGAAAAGGCTAAACATCACCTCTACAGGGTTTTGCGCTGGGTTTGAGACCCGACACATAAAAAGCGCCCCCAATGAAAAGGAAAAAACACCCTCGGATAAGATACCCCCTTTTTGATGACGACCATGGCAAACGCTTTAAGGATATTACGATTTAAGGGATTGCACTTGGAATGTCTGTCTCTTAATTGGGAAGGTGCCACTTCCCAGCTGATTGATATCCTTGTAAAAATAAAGGCTGACATCATAGCCGTCTAAAAAGTGCGGTGGACGGGACAAGGACCGAGACGAGTAGCTTCTTGTGGCTTTTACTATTGTGGTAGGAGCACAAATTCCGTGTGTGATTCGTGGTGGGAGAGATACTCCGTCGCCGAGTCCTGGCATTCACTCCTGTGGATGAACGTTTAGCCACAATCTGCATCAAGCGAAATTCTTCAACGTACCGCTGATTTGCGCCATCACAGAAAAGAAGGACGATGTGACCAAAGATGCTTTTATGAGTCCACGGAGCGCACCTATGGGAGTTGCCTCCGCCATGGTGTCAAAGTCGTGCTTGGCGACTTTAACTACATGGTGAGCAAAGAAGCTATCTTTGGCACAAGGGTCGGTAATTCAGCTTCCATAACGAAACATCTCCAAAAGGATTGGGGCTGATCGACTTTGCCTAGACCCGAAATATGGTTATCTGTAGTACTAGATTCCAATATAAGAAAATTCATCAAGCTACTTGGCTGTCTCTGGATCGAAAAGCCATCAACCAGATCGATCGTCTTGTGATAGACGAAAGACACGTCTCCAGTGTTTTAGACGTTCGTCCGCTCTGAGGACCGAACATCAACTCTTTTTGCAGCCAAGATGCACATCCGCCTCACACACGGGGATAGATACCGAGAGTTGAAAAGAAGGCGAGCAGCATTTTTAAACAAAAAAGAGGGAAGCTGTGAATACGTGAACGTATTGCTTGACAAGCTGGCCGACAGAGGTAACGACCGAAAATTCTACGAAAAGATGTGGCGATTCATAGAAAATTCCAAGATCGGAGCATACTCGTGTAGAACACTCAGGGGTAATCTAGTGACTGATGCACAGAGTATATAGAAATAATGGAGGGAAAACTTCCCTAGCGGTCAGACACAATTTTTTGTACTTTCATTTTGAGGATATAAACCACCAAGAATTAGTTAGCGACTAAACGGACTTAGCAGTAGTCGTCTGATTCTACATATGTATACTTGTCTATATATGTACATATATATACTATATATATACACAGATATGCATATATGTATATATATAATTGCACATTTCCCTAAAGTCACATCCATTACCGTGTCTTTGTGTACCCAATAAATGAAAGTACTTATGTACAAAGCGACGATGATGACTATTTAGCACGTCATTAGCCCAAAAATGTAACTTCGCCTTGTTAATTTCAGACAGGAAAAGTAAAAAAATATTTAAGAAAGCGAAATAAAATGAATAAGGCGCGCATCTCATTATCACTGGAACGTGAATACAGTAACTTAGCGATATGGTATATGATCGTCATATACATATGTACACATGCACACGCTTACATATACAAAAAGCTGCGACAGCAACGGCCACTTCTGCACCTACAAGCTGAAGTTTATTGTTGTTGCGCGTGGTGATATTTCTGTACGTTTAACATAATGCCACTAAAATTGCTCTGTCTCTGTCGCTGTCGCTGCTTGATTATGGCCATTAGCGCTGCCACATTGTTACTGTGTTGTTGGCGACTTAAAGTGAATTTTTTGTGCTCACATCGTTAAAATAACCGTCAAAAAGTTATGCAAACAGTACACATGTGTTTAAATTGAATCCAAAAAGGCACAAACAACAATGCTGCACACATACACATACGCACTTACATACATAGAAGCAATCTCGAAATAATTTTTGAGCGCGAAAAATACAAAAAAGTGTGGTTTAAAGCGAAACACCAACTAATGTGAGTAAAGAGTCTATTTAGGGCTCACGAAGTTTCGGGTTTGTACCGGTGAACTTACTGGGCAAATAAATAAGCATCTACACGCATACACAGGCAACAACAGATGTGAGCTCAGTCTCGTATGCTCCAACACAGTGATACATACACACACACACAGTGTCATTTCGCGTTTTATTTTTGGTTAACGAAATTTTCAACGTAATCGATTTGTATTTGTCGAAAAAATTAAACACCAATCCGCAGCGGCGAAACCGAAAACGCGATAAGGTGAGGCGTGCTATGTTGAGTTTAAATGAAACGAAAAGAAACAAAGGAATCGTGATCATGGCGCTGCAGTAATCATATACACATACTTATATACATATATTTGTATATGTATGTATGTTGATGTTGGACGAGGCCAGCTGTCGCCATGATTATTGATACGGTGAGGCTGTGCTAATAAAATATGGAACTCGTACGGCAACCATATTGTTAGAGCTGATAAAGTGAAACATATTACCTTTTTCTTATACCAATGGGTCATCAAGAGCGTTATATCATTATAAATATAGATATAATCACATTGATAAGTATCTGTTTGTTTTCGCGTCATATATTGTATCCTGTAACTCCGCGTAGGAGGGAATCGTTTCATTATTTCCTTTTCGTCATAAATACCTCGATATCTAAATTCCTTATCCACGTTAGAGCAGTTCAACCTTTCCGTCGTCCGTCTGGTGGATTCCAGTCGATAGTCTATCGGATGATTGTGTCTGGGTCTCGCTTCAGAACAAGCCTGAACCAGCGGCATTTTCTTTTGGAAATTGTGCTCCGAATGGATGCTTGATTTTCGCGCAACGATAAGTTCGTATTAGAGACGACAACGGCCCAGAAAATGCGTCAAATATTGCGATTTGTGCAAACTTGCAGCTTTTGGATATCAAGGGCTATTCGTCTCCAAGTTTCACAACCGTTTAGCAGTGTAAACTTAACATTGGAGTTAAATATACTTATTGTGGCATGCCGCGTAATAATCGAGGAGTTTCAGATCGCGTTGAGAGCACCGAAAACTTGCTTGGCGTGCTTCATACGGTTGGTGATGTCTTTCTTTGGCTTCAGATTGCATCACCATAGTTAATATTTAACCGCCGTGACTCTTTCATATGCGTAAACTTTGTTCAAAAATGGGAGAAATCAGTTTATCGGCTGAAAATAATAGTTTCTAAGCATATACTAAATATTCAATAATATTAGCTTATAATACGAAATATTGCAATAATTCAAGCCTGTTCTAACCAAAGTGAGAATATTAAGTTTTCCACGAAGTTTGTAATCCCCAAAAGGAAGTTGATTTAACCATATATATATCTGTCAAAGCGGATGAAACTAGCCCCTCGGTTTGTTTCCTTTTCACTGGGAGTGGTTTCTACGTGTCGGGTCCCAAACTCAGCGCACAACCTCTAGGCGAGTGGTATAAAGCTTTAATTACGTTTATATAGCAAACCGCACTTCTGGTGAACAGACGCTGCAATTAGACTTCATTGAATCTTTAAACCGAATATGTCGGAATGGCTCCGCAGAAGCTTCCTCTCTTTTAGCAGTGACCCCAGACCCTACACGGGTTGGCTTCCGCATCTTACACAAGAGTTTCTCATGTTTCCAGGGTGTGCGGTTAGAATTAAGGAGTAGGAATTGCGTATAGTCCTACAACTATAATCGTTTACCCAGAAGCATAACTATACCCCATGACTCCCAATTGAAAAGTAAAGTCTTCTCTCGACGAACAAAAACCAAACTCTAGAAGTCCATCATTATTCTCGTCCTGCTAAATATTACAGAAGAATGAACGATTACGCAAAATCAGTTTTAATATAAATAACCGTTTTGTTGAACCGATCAGAAAACTATAGCATACCCACTACAGTATATACCTGCCATATAAACCTACCGATCAATGTTTTTTCTCGAGTTTTTACCTATGGTCACGAATATTATTTCACACATATCGTAATAACGAGAACCTCGAGTTTATTACTTTTAATCCTGTTGTGAAAATATTCATTAATTTTCAGCTTATTGTAAATTTATGTAACCATGAATGTCTAGTTTGACTGGCCTATTTATAATTTAAAGGTTATATAGAGTAAAAATATCATTAAAGCTAAATTCCTTAATCGAAAGTCTATTTGTCGACTATCTAATTTAGTAGATACTATACAAATGCTTTGAAATACATTTGCGTCAGCAAAAAGTCACGACTTTCGGCTAATAAAGCGAGAAAATGTACGAGTATTAGCACCACTGGAAACCGCACATTTTACGCTATATATACATACATACATACATTTGTATGTATATATTTTAATTACATATACTTAAATATACCTTCATACACACTTATGTAGTATTTATAGTGAAAACTCACTGTATGTACATATATATTAATATGTATACATACATACATACGTATGGCCGCATTATAATAGCCATTTCGGTATGGGTGCAAAAAACGTACGCATATACGAAATTCCACAGTGCGCATGCGTGCTTGCATCATCGCGCATCACAAATAACTGAGAGTGCTATTAAGTGCGAGGATGCGAATATGAATGCGAATGCGCGTGTTTTGTATGCATTTCACAACAACTTGCTGATGCACCAAAGCATTCAGGCGCAGAACAGATTGGCAAATATTTACAAATGCAAATAAAACACAATGAAAACCACTTATGAGTGTCCGGCACAACTTCATCAGCACTATTACCGATCGATAGACCTCATAAGGTATGTATGTATGTATATCTGCACGCGGTGTTGAGTTTGGAGTGGCCACATTGTGCCGCTGCCCGTTGTCATCAGTCAAAGGCAGTTGAGGCTTCACTTCACAAAGCGGTAATCATTGATACCGCTACCCGCTATTCGACATAGCGGCGGGGTCAAGTTTCGATCGCGTGCGCACAACACTTGCTAAATGGCTGGCTGGCGCTGCCCACCGGCACACCTCCTTGAAATTCACCTCGCATTTTTAACCTTTTTTCTTCATTTGCTTCGTATTTACTCGCTTAGAGCGTGTTTTTCTTGTTTTCTGTGCTTTTTTGCTAGTGCAGCAGCTGCTAATTGAAATTGTGTCGCGTATTATGTGCATACAATCGAGATCAAATAAAAATAAAATGTGCAAATATATGTACATATGTATGTGTGGATTGAAAGTTATTTGGAGGCTTAGTAGTTGATTGTTGTAATTTATGTGAAATTAAGTGTGTGCTTGCTAGTTGCTTATGTGTTTGAGCAGTTTGTTATGCCAATGTAAGGTGATTCGGATTTCATAAATGTACACACATACATATAGAGTATGTAGGTATGTGTATACTAAATATACTAGTCAGCTAAGTATGTGTTTCTTCAAACTCCTTGAACATTGAATTTTCACGCTTTTAAATATTCTGGAAATCAGACCGTTTTCACTTTTAAAATTTCATGTATTAGCCCACATTAGCATTATAACCCACTATGTTCCTTTACTTTCTCTCCGTTGATTCAGTATTTCCGATAAAATAACATTAAAATATTTTATTTAAATTTTTGTTTTTATTTCAAAGATACGTATGTTATACGAGGGCTGTCCGATAAATAACCGACCTCAACGTGAAGCTAGCGGCACATCTGAAGAAAAAGTTTCTACTTCAAATTGTGCATATTATAATAGCTACTCGCCAAAATTTCAGAAATTTATCTTGCGCAATTATCTGTTGACAGTCGTTTTTGTGAGTCTATTTCGGTGATTTCCCCAAAATGGAAAAAATTGAATATCGAGCTGTAATTAAATTTTTATTTTTGAAAGGCAATACGCCTTCACAAATCAAAGATGAGTTGGACTCTGTGTATGGTGACTCTGCACCATCGTTTACCACCGTAAAATTTTGGGCAGCTGAATTTAAACGTGGTCGCAGGAGCTTGGAAGATGATGAACGTCCTGGGCGTCCAAAAACTGTAACCACTAACGATAACATCACTAAAGTTCATCAATTGGTACTAGACGACCGCCGGATTAAAGTTAGGGAAATAGCTGAGATTATGAAGATGTCAAAAGAAACTGTTTGTCACATATTAAACCAAGATTTGAGCATGAGAAAGCTGTCCGCGCGTTGGGTGCCGCGTTTGCTTACGCTAGACCACAAACGTGCGCGCATGAACATTTCCAGCGCTCTGTTGGCTCAGTTTAGAGCAGTGTTGTCCAACGTGACTGTGTGCACGTTATGCTTGTGTTGGTTATTCTAGCGTCAACTGATCGCAAAATTCTTCTTTGCTTGCCTACGAAGTTGAATACAGTAGCACAATCGTGCTTTCACAGACACTTGTCGCGACATGTTGGTGTGAGGTGTCTGGCACTGTCCGTGCGCTATTGTGCGCATAGGCCGTGGACAACGCTGGTTTAGAGGCAATAAGACCGAGTTTTGGCGCCGATTGATAACTGTAGACGAAACTTGGATTTATCATTATACGCCGAAACAAAAAACCAATCTAAAGAGTGGATTGAAAAGGTGGGAACCAGCCCCAAAAAAACCTAAAGCTATGTATTCGGCTGGGAAAGTGATGGCGAGTGTTTTTTGGGACAGCCATGGAATTATTTTTATCGACTATCTTGAAAAAGGAAAAACTATAACAGGAGCATACTACGCATCATTATTGGACAAGCTAAAGGAAGAAATTTCGAAAAATCGGCCACATTTGCAAAAAAAGAAAGTCTTGTTCCACCAAGACAACGCACCATCTCACACCTTAACAGTCGCCATGGCGAAAATCCACGAATTGCGGTTCGAACTGCTTGACCATCCACCTTATTCACCGGATCTAGCACCAAGCGACTTTTTTTTGTTTCCTAAACTTAAAACTGCGCTCGGCGGCCAGAGATTTTTGTCAAATGAGGAGGCAATCTCTTTCGTGAACTCGTATTTTGCAGACAAAGACGCCAAGTACTATTTGGAAGGGTTGCAGAGATGGGAGCATCGCTGGGAGAAGTGTGTGGAGTTACAAGGAGACTATGTAGAAAAAAAAAAAAATGAAAAAGTCGCGTGCATCATGGTTAGGTCGGTTATTTATCGGACAGCCCTCGTAAAGGTTTGGTGAAATTTTCAAGAAAATTATTAAAAACTCGGTCATTCGTCATTTCAGGCAGTTCTTCAGAAAAAATGCCTGCGCTGTAACAGCAGAACTCATTACAGAATCATCAGAAGTAAAGAAAAAAATAAACTTAGTATTAGACGTGGGTATATTTGGAAAACATGCGCTAATGCGCGAGATACTGAGCTTAGCAAAAGTTTCTTGACGCTGTCTTGTAAGAACTATATCAACAACCAGGCACGAAAGTGTCAATAATCATGACTCTATTGCATTCCGCATTGACTGTAACAGTATAAATAAGTTTGTTTCTGAAGAAATATGGACCAAGGAGTCCCTTTGGTCACAGAGCACACAACACAGAGCCTTTCTGAGGACATGACGACGTCTAAATAATGGCTTTTGGATTATCATCACACTAAATGCGACAATTTTGTTTATTTTATTTTTAGAAAAATTTGAATCCACAGGCATAGTGCACAATGCTCCCGTGCCAGTGAGACAAAAAAGTGTTGGTGAGACATAGTGTCGATATATACTGCCGCTGGCGCATCAATTGAGGAAGACCCAAATCAGTCTCTCATACGTCGTTTTCAAGCATTGGGCATCTCTGTGACGTCCTGGCCTACAAGATCAAATTGAAGCAATAACTGAAGCCGCTTGACCATCAGAATCCTCGTGTTTTCGTAAATTGGGCTAAACAACAACTTGGAAATAACTTGGATTTTTTTCGGAAAATCATCTTCAGCGATGAGGCTCATTTCTGTTTGAGTGGCTTTGTCAATAAGCAAAATATGCGTTATTGGCCAGGCAGCAATCCACACGTACTCCATGAGTCACCATTGCATCCCGAAAAAATTACGGTTTGGTGCGGTTTATGAGCCGACAGCGTCATTGGGCCGTACTTCTTCCGGGATTATCAAGACCGGCACGTTACTGTGAATGGGAATCGCTACCACTTATTGATAACCGAATATTTTTGGCGCCACACAGCGAATGTCACAATCGATTTATTGAAAATCAAGTTTGGTGAACGTGGTATCTCACGAAATGGCTCAGTCACTTGGCCGCCTCAGTCGTGCGATTTAACGCTGTTAGACTATTTCTTGTGAGGCTACGTCAAGTCTACGATTTATGCCAACAAGTCATCGACGATTGATGAACTTCGTACAAACATCGAACGTGAAATTGCAGCAGTATGGGCCGATTTGTGCTTGAAAACCGTCGAAAACAGGGTACAACGTCAAGTCTGCCAGCGTATTCGTGGTGGTCATGCAAAGAAAATCGAGTTTTATACATAATGGCGTCGAATGTACTTTCACAGGAGTTTCATTGATACCCCAAACCGTTTTGGTTTTATTAAAATAACGCTCTTCTTTCAACACTAATTAAATCTAATACATAAAATAGCAATAATAAAGGCAGTCAACTTTTAAGACTAAATAATAAAACGTTTTAACAAATAAAACTTAATGTTGTGGTCAGCGTATACAAACTACATGATCCCCAATTGAAGTTCCACAGAAAATGTAATACTAGGAAAGTAGAAAGCAACGCAATAGACATTATTTGTAGGGGAAACTTTCCACTAATTTCCACATGTATTTGTACTGCAAATCACATTTTAGCTAGAACTTTAGCGAATTGAAGCAGCTGAGAGACAAGCACGCCATATTAAGGCGCCAACAACATCAAATATCAAGTTGTAATATAAAATGGAATAAACAAAATGTAGCGAAATAAAATCAGCGCCGCAGGCAATGCGAACGGAACGGAGCGAACGTATGTACCAAATTGAAAAACAACTATAGTGAATGCAATTTAATAAAATCCGTGCAATTTAAGCATGAAAATGAAATGAACTACATGCGCTATACAAACAGTCGCACACGTTCACACACACACACGAACACATAGCGGCAAGCATGCGCTGGCACGTACTCACTGCCAACTACTCGACTCGTCCGCACGACGTCCAAGTAACACACTTTCAAACGCGTGTACGTGCGTCGAAAAAACAATAAAAAGCTCATCATCCACACACACATACACATACACATACATCCACACAGAAGTACAGACACAACATTATTGTGTACACAAAGGATATGCTCGGCGGCGTCGCCATCATCAATGTCCACCGTGCGTCGTCTGACACCGCCGCCCCCATATCCTTTCAGGCACACACTTCGACGTTTTCTTCGTCCATAGCGGCGAGTTCGCACACCCACTATGCACTGATGAAAGTATAGTAGACCCTGTAAGGAAATTGAAAATGTGCATTCTAAATAATATGTTCGGAAATCGTAGCATTGCTTTGGATAATACTATCAGCCAAATTTCTTAAAGATACTTCGTCAATTGAAGAGGTTTTCCATACAGTCACTTGATTCCGATCGCTCAGTTTGTATACCAGCTATATGCTATACTGATTTGATAACGGTGGTTCTGACAAATAAACATCAAATTTTCATCGATATCTCATAAGACTAGTTCGCGTATATACACAGGGATGGTCGGACTGTGGACATGGCTAAATGGAGTGAACTCGTCACACTGACCATTTATACTAAGACGAAATCTCTCTTGGCATCAAACAAACCGCCGTGGCATCTCCGACTTGGCTCCCACTTCACTGTGGATAGTCATAACTTCGAAGTCGTAAATAATTTCGTCTATCTTCGACCCAGCATTAACACCAACAACAACGTCAGCTTTGAAACGCAGAATAACTCTTGTCTACTTCGGACTGAGTAGTAAAGTCGACGGACAAAGACCAAAATCTAAAAGTCACTCATCATTATCATCCTGCTATATGGTGAGTATAGAGGCATGGACGATGACAACATCTGATGAGTCTGCGTCTGCGTCTGCAAGAGAAAGGTTTTGGAAAAGATTTATGGTTCTTTGCGCTTTGGCAACGGCGAATACCGCAGGAGACGGAACAATGGCCTGTACGAGTTATATGACGACATTGACATGTTGTCCGGGTGGATAAAAAAGCTCCAGCTTTGAGAGTATTCGAAGCAATACTCGCCGGAGGAAGCAGAGGAAGAAGGACCTGGCTATACTCTCTAATTGGCGCCAATCAGCGAAAGGGAAGAACGACTGGCACGCTGTTGTTAACTCAGCTATAACCGCGAAACCGGTGTCTACTCCAATAAAGAAAAAGTAAAACATCCATCTTTATTGCATCCTTATTAAATGAGAATCTAATTTTCGTTTTTGTTATTAAGTAGACACTAGAAGAATAAAACTCGTAGATACATATATAGATAAGACCTTCTCCCCCTTTATACACTATAGAACGGAAGAAGAAGCAAAATTGAAAAAATTATAGGGCTGATGCGGCCTTTGCAATTTCGCTGAGTACTCTGTGGGTTCTACAACTATCTAGTAATATTCATTGCTACAATTCCTACAGGGTTTGCGAATTTTTTGAAGGCGCATGTGTATGTATGCAAGTACATTCGATACAAGCACACTCGGCTTGCTTCTGAGCCAGAGGGTGGATAGACGAACGAGCGGATGCAGTTAAAGGCGAATGGTCTGTCCGTCACTTTAGTGCTTTTCTGTCCAGCAATATTATATGTACATATGTATATAATATATATATATATGTGTACATGTATATACGTTTGTCATGCATATACATACTCGTACATCTTGCAAGTACGTATACACACCTACAAAGGTATACAAACAACGCTGCTGGTTGTTTACACAACAACAACCTTAATTTGGCAATACCCGCTTTCAATTATCTTATAAATATGAAAATATCCCCACGTTCGAAGAAATACGAGCAAAAAAAGGGAAAAATATGCAAACGCTTTGAGGTGTGTGCGCGCCGCAGCCGAGAGAGACGCACAGGAAATAATACGATTTTTATTAAAAAACAACCGTAGAAGGGTAGTTACAAAAAATATAATAAAAACAGACAAGAAGGAATGCTACTGGTAAGTGAATGGTGGATACAAGTATTGTAGTTGTGAAGTGGCGAAAAAGAAGAAGCCAACTGTGCTGTGTACACTTCAGATCAATCAAAATTTCTTTCGAGTTAAACCGTTGCTAATGCACAGTGTGGTTATCTGTCGGCGCACTCGCACACATGCAAGTGTGTTGTTAAGCGTGTTACGTGAAATTCTCTATATATTTTCTGTTTTTCAAAACAGTTGCTTTTGTTTTACAAATTCAATTATCAGTTAACGTGCTGTTTAGGGATTTGAACTTATTGTTTATGCAACTCGTAATCGCCTAAAATACATTATCCTCAAAAAAAAGGCTAAAATGAATGAAAAACTCAAAAGTGACCGATTACTTATTTTGAATATTAAAAAAAAATGATATTATGTAAAATAAAAAAAAAAATGTAAAATGCTGGTTATATTATATTAGCTGTCTTCGACTTGAAAAGATTTGGATTGAGACGAAACGAACAGAACACTAGCTTAAATTCAATCAATTATCAAAATAAAATAGAGTTAGAAATACGCGCGTAACACAACAAAGCGGCATTCAAAACTGTCCAAGTGAGATCCTTGCTACGATCGACCTTTTAACATAACCTAAGCTGTCCCATAACAATTTAGTATGATTTCCACATATCGCCACCCTTAATGCAAAATAACGTAACATCACTTTTTATAATTTTACAGGTGAAGGAAAAACGGTAGAATATAAACCACTGATATTGATACAAAATTTGAGTTTTGGTTATAAAATGTTTATATGGTGGTTATATAATGGTTATTTATTGGTTATATATTCCTTATATATTGGTTATATCTGACAGCGGGAGGTTAAAATTTTATGATACATATATGTATGTATGTAAAATGACTCAAAAAACTCAGTTTGGAGTTTTTTGATGATACGTAGTTTTGCATTTCAGGTGACGATATCCTCTTGCAATTAAATAAAGTATTTAATATTGGCAAAATATTAAAAAAAATCTGTCACTGGCGTTTCCTAATAATGTTAATAAATTGTACTCCGTTTCAGATATTCCATTATTCAGAAGGAAAAAGTCAAATACAACAAATTAAAAATGTCTACAAAGTTTAAAAATTATCTTCTTGAGTCCAACATTACACATTTAAATATGTGAAAAAAAATTTTCATGAGTTTAAAGGATTTCCAAGAAATTTAATTTACAATAAAATATGAAAATTTTAAATTGAATTTGTAATATCACGTTTCTATCAAAAACATAAACACACATAAAAACTACATTAAGCAGAGAGAAAAAATACGTAAGCAAGTCAGTGTTGCCACATAAACCAAAAAATATTATTTAAACTTAACCAAACACCCCACAAAATCTTGAAAAGAATTTCGAAGTTTTTCAGCTTGACTATTTCATTCTTATAAGATTTCATATACAAGGTTTGTTCAGAAATTATTGCCAATATTGCATTTCTTAAGAAAGTGTTTGCGAATATCTACTTTGTCCACAAAATGATGACTCCCAGATATATTGCACTTGTGCCAGCATTTACATATTTCAATCCTAAAAAATGTAATTGTTTAGCTTCTACAATCGTATTTCCTGAATCGTAGCGTAGCGTCTTCGTTTCATATGTCTCTTTAGTATTGGTAACAAATTTTTTTTTTATTTTATTAAAGCTTACATAATAAACAAATTATTATATAAACTAAAGTACGCTTTCTGCTGAGTTGGGAACAAATAAAGCCATAGGATCCAAGGTCTAGGGAATACGGTGGCTGCGATACCAATAATGTGTTATTTCTGGCCAAATATTCGAGCGCAAGTAACTTTACGTGAGCAAGGACGTTATTATGGTGCAAAAGCCAATTTTTGTTCTTCCAAACTGCGCATAAATTGCAGGTAATATACTTGACCCTGCGAATAATCAAAGAAAACTGTTAACAAAACCTTTACTTTCCATCTACTTGGTGCACTTTTATCGGTCAGGCAGATTTCATTGGGATGATTGAGCTTTGGCCATAAGTCCATTTGTCATCGGTTATGACCTCTGGAACAGATCTGGCTCGTCACGCATTGAGCCCAACGTCTTCTGAGCAATGTCAACGCAGCGCTGTTTTTGGACGAAAATGAACAAATTTGGAACAAACTTCGCGGCGACCCGACTCATATCCAAGTCATTGATTTAAAACAGAAGGCACGAGCTGTACACTTAATCTTTTTTTTCGAACACAAAATTTTATGCAGTTTCTTTCATAAATTTTTTGGAGCAAGCAAAAATCGAAGACGAACTAAAACGCGACAAAGCAAAAAATCTGTAATAAATTAACTATACATTCAAAATGGCCGACCTTCTCAGAATAAGTAAGAGATATAATTAAGTTTACATGATCATTTGTATAAGTAAATACTTTACGGGGTCTCCGAAGATTCCGTCAAAGTGTTTCAAAACAAGCTTACGAAATAAAAATGTCGCAAATTGTACAAAAATTGTGAAGAGTGGCAACACTGACACAGCCATCTGGCAGTATACATATTCGCACATATTCACCTAACTACATAAATATGTATGTAGTGTACAAGAGTATTTGCATGCATGTAATAAAAGCCTGTTGATGGGCAAAAACCTTTGCGATTTCATGGAAACTTTTATCAAAAGCTGGCGCTTGCGTGTGTATGTATGTATGTACATATATATATTGAATTTTTCACTTACATACACGAGTCACATTAAAGTATTTTTATGTATTTTTTACAACATAAATACTTATGTGCATGTACGAGTAGAACTATGTACAGATGGGCATATATGTATGTATGTACATATGTATGTATACTAAAGTGCGAAGCGATCCTTTTTCCTCAAATATAAAAATAAAAAATATAATAAAATGTTGAAAATCACAGAGGCACGGTGGACAAAAGGATATTATAAGAGATTTAGAATTTGTTTGCCAACGGATGATGTATGATTGTCATCGAGAAGAGCTTAAATTTATGACGGATTTGCTCATAGCAATTTGCCAGTAAAATCCTCAATCCACGCACAGCACACACACACATACACATGTTGGTGTATATGTATGTTTTTGTTATTGTTGGCAGACGGCTGTGAGGAAATCTTACTTTGCTTACACATATCATAAGCTCGTGTGTTTAAGAGTGTACGGTGTAAGTGTTGGTGTGTCAAAGGATTAGAGTCCACCGCTAAGTAAAGCAGCTCAAAGAAGAAATAGGTTTCATAAAGGACGCAGTACGTTGTGGTTAAAGTACAACATTCATCTTTGTCGTTTTTTGTTTGTCTGATATTAGGCGATCCTGAGTCCAAACTTCAGTATAGAAAAGCATAACTATATTTTTTTACAGATGGAAATGATATAATAACGCTATATCGGAAATAATTTGTTTACTGTCCTTTAAATGACTCTATTATGCTATAATTTCACGGTATCCAATTCGTCAATTCGTATAGTCCCAACACTTTTAGAAAGAAATAATCGAAGGAACCTTTGGTTGTTTATTACCATACTGAAACAGCAATCAAGACAGTAATGTCTGTGCGCTTATCGACCAAAAGTGTCTAATGAAGCATGTTAGTAGTAGAGAGTATCGCCAAGAACAAGCGACTTGACCTCAACTAGACACCAGATCACAAAGGCATCGATGGCAATGAGATGGGATTGCCAAGAGTGATGGCTGTCATCCGATAACGTGATCAACATTGGTAAGCTCATGCATTGTATTTACGGCGATCTGGACAAGAGCAAGGCAAGGAAGGTTTTATTCAATGGAACGATCTACTTGGGCGCAAAACTGCAAAAGTCATAAGCTAAGTTGTATATCAAACTTATACAAAGTTTCTACTCTCTCTTAATTGATGATTGACTGGTCACAAGCTCCACAGAATATGACTGACAGATCGAGATGGCTGCATAAAATATCAAGAAAACAATGTAGCAACTCTTGTGACTTTTTCCCGCACTAGCAAGGCAACACTCAAAACATTTGGCGCCCACGAGTTGGAATACTGGAAGAGGTATCGATAGTGAGACCGTAAAACAGATTGAAATTAGTTTCAAGCTCTGAAAGATGACTACTATCACGTCTTTCAGTAAAGATCCTTTTTTTAATTTAGATATGGCTGCTAACCAGACAGTGAGAAAACGGGCCTATGTGTGGCATGTCATTAGATCTTTTGCGTGTAATATTCTGTTTATTCCATATAATTTATATTCTTCAGATCAAGGAGACAATTTAAGAAAGAAAGCGGTTGTACCATAGGCTAGCTGCGAATAGTAATACGAAGTCCCCAACCAAGACCTGCAGGAGTGAAGGGCTTGGCTCAAAATGCCTCAAGCGCCCAATGAAGCTCCAGTGAAGAGGTGAAAAGACGCCGCCTTTAACTAAGCGCCCACAACCTCGGGGATGCACCGAGGCAGACCCTACCTTCGAGAGGGAGGAAACAAAGCAACAAGGGAACGATACAGCGAACAGCACTAAAGGCGTACAGATGTCGACGAAAACCCTGGAATCGAGTGCCAATCGGATCGAGGCCAATAAGATTCTTATTATGGAGTACTGGAAACCCGGAACGGATTAGTTTGACTAAGGGCTGTTGAGAGCAGTATTCTATCACCTCAGTAGGTAAGGGTGAAATTATCGAAATGGCCAGCAGGCTAATACTGTTCTCACCTCCGCCTCGTTAAAACCCTGGTAGGTCTTCAAGTACGTTCAATGCACATCGCCATAATTTTTCGGCCGTACAAGTTCAGTTGACTCTTGATTCGTGATCGAACCTTGCTCAGAACATAAGCTCCGATAAGGAATTGTGTCAACCCTGACGTGGACTCCCTGCTTGCATAGATAACCACGGGCTTCATAAAGGGCAATTGTTACAACGTGTGGAGATAGCGGCTTGAACCGGAGACCCATTAGAACAAAAATGATAATACCGCAATTACAACAGAAATAAAAAAAAATGAAGATGGCTAAGACGAGGAACACGGGACCAAGAAGTAGTAGGAAACTTAGATCCATATTCATTCAGTTTATATTTTTTTATATTATTATATAATTACCGATAGTTTACTTAACATTAATATGTAAATTAAAGTTACGAAACGAACGCGCTTACCGAGTTATCATATAACTAAATTTTAACAAACCTTAACTTGCTTAAGGGGATATCCTTAATGCGTTTTGCATTAATTATAGCCCATCTACAATAGGTATACTCATGAATTATGAACAGTTTGAGCAACCAGCAGACATAATTCGTTAATGCCACAGCAAAAGTTTGCGCAATACACATAGCTTTCAGCCAAATGGCACGTGTGTGTGCGTGCGGCACATAAAACTAAGCTACGGGAAATATTTACTCAATGCAATTCCCGTATGGTTTAACTAAGTCAAATTTAGGAGCGGTTTTCGGCAACTAACCCAAATTAAATTTGTTTTTGTTTTTTTTTTTCGCTTTTTTAATTTTTTAAATGTATTTATTTTAAATATTTTCGCGACACGCTTGATGATGTTAGGCAACAGTTTTTTGGTTGACTTTTTAAATATGCTAAATTTTGTTGATTTTTTGCTTTTATTTCGGAGTCAACACTTTGGCTTTCACTATATGCGAATGGTCAATATTTGAAAAGGATTTTGTTTATTTATTGTTTGCGCGCACACACCTAGCGCGGTGTTAGTTGGTGTTAGCTTTTTAATTATAAAATATTAAACTATGCATATACACAATAATAACAAAAACAACAGCAGTAGCAGCAGCAACAACATATTGCGATCTGTCTGTTGCAGCTACATATACGTATATGCATGTATATGTGGATATGTGTATATGTACTTGTGTAAGTACATAATTGCATATGTATACACAAACAAATAAACAACTAAATAGGTAAACACGGCGCGCCACTTCCCGCCCAATGTATCATTTGCATTTGTTGTCCGCCAAGTGTTGGCGAATCACGGCCGTGCAGCGCGCTGAGCGGCGTACGGCGTGTGGTGGGCAACAACATTTTCACACCTGGGTGCGCTCATCCGCCCAACGCCATGTTGCCATTCCAGTTGACTGAAGCTATTTGCTGTTGTTGATTCTAGTGCAATTGCACCAAAGGCGTTGTGACAATGGCGATTACAGCGCGCTAAATATTAATTTCATAAACATAGTGCACACACACATACAAACATAAATATTTTCTTACAAAATTTTGAGCAACAACATAATTTTAAATGCATTTTTAACTATTTTTATAAAAAACAAACTAATAATAAAAACGTTTTTCATCAAAAAACTAAAAAAAAGTCAAAAAAAAAAACATTAAAAAAGCCAAAAAACAACAAAAAAATTTACAAAAGTCTCAACTTTTAAATACGAGCCCTTTTAAGAGCCACTGTATGCCTTAAATCAACTGATTTAGTAAGTTTCCTTTTATCGTTTTGTTAAGCATAACTTATAGCCTTGCCACATCTGCCCACGCAGCTTTCGAGTCTATTAGACGAATGTGCAACAAATTACATAAAGTAAAAATTTTTTTCTTGCCGTGCAAAAAAAGAATTCTAATGTGAGCAAAGTAAATATTTCTTAACAATGCTTGTTTGCAACTTAAAACTGTCTGCCGGTCGAAGTGACCACAAAGAGCTAAAGTCAACTTGTCATAGCAACCAAGGCCCATGGTAAATATCAAGCAGCAACAAGTAAAATAAAAACAATAATTTAAAGACTTGCATCTATGGAAAGGAAGACAACATCAATCTTTCGTATTAAATACGCCTCAAGTGCAAGAATCTTTGAAAATAAATTTTTGGAAATCAGCAAGAAAACAGTGAAATAAATACAGTTGAGCCGAAATTTGACGGCAAAAATATAAAAATAACAAAAATTACAGTTAGCTTCGGCTGCAACGAAGTTATAATACCTTATACAACAACCGAAAAAAGTTAAGTTAAGTTAAGTTAAGGATGAGATGACCTTCTAATGGTAGAAGTAGCTCAGCGACTTGACGGTCTCCAAAATAAATGTAATGAGTGCATAACTGGTCTGCGCCAACGGTTTTCTTCCATGAGCTTGGAACTAGCTGAACACAAAACAGAAGTATTGCTCATAAGCACCAGCAAAATTGAGGAAAAAATAACTCTCACTATAGGAGAGTGTGCGATTACTTCACTGCCATAGTTGAAGTACTTAGGGGCATTATTGGACCCCAAACTTAAATTTAAGGATCACTTGGTATACACGTCAAATAATGCGGTATATAGACTTACATCCATAAGAGTAACAAGTGCTTTCCGAACTTTATCCAGCAAAGCAGCTGAAGTACTAGCTAATATGCCGCCCATAAACATCCAATAAGACGAATACGCGATATTATATGAGCTATCATCAACGGTGGCAAACCTCAACCAAAGAACGGTGGACCCACAAACTTATACCTGACATCCGTACGTGGATAACCGGTTAACATGGGGACCTGAATTTCCACCTGACCCAAATATTTAGCGGACATTGGTGCTTCAGAGGCTATTTATACAAATTTCAAAATAGGAATGACGGAATCCAGAGAACCTGAAAACATAAGGGAAAAATTAGAAACTAGTTCAACGGTTAAAAATTTGACTGCACTTATGTGTCAATCCTCTGATAAATGGAAAACTGTTTGCGAAGCGGCAATTTCCATCATGACTAAATTAAGACAGCTATAGCAGAATAGGCGCCACTCCAACGAATTAATACCTTATCTAGTGGTTTCGTGGAAGAGTCTTGAGTTGGGAGTAGGTTAGGTTTAGCGGACTAAAGTTCCGCACTCCGGCTTTCGATGTTTCCCCCTACTTTAAAAAAAACCCCTTCACGAATGAATTTCTTAACGGATAACAGGGTATACAAAGATATCTTAATTTTGATTGAGTGGTATGTATGGCAGCGATATGTTATAGTGGTCCGGTCTGAACAATTTCTTTAGAGATAGTGGCACTGTCTTATACAATAAACTGTGCTAAACTTCCTGAAGATATCTGGTCAAAGAAAAAAGTTTTCCATACAAGAACTGGGTACTGATCGATCAGTTTGTATGGCAACTAAATGCTATAGTTTACTGATCTGAACGATATGTTTAGAGATTTTAGCGCTGTCTTTGATAATACTCTGCACCCAATTTCGCGAAGATATCTCAACAAATAAGAAATTTTCCCATACATGGACTCGATATAGATCGATCAGTTTATATGGCAACTAATCCCTATGGTAGTGCATTAGCGTCGATCCCAACAAATAATCGGTTTCTTGAGGAGAAAAGGCTGTTTGTAAATACTGAGTTTGATATCTCAAACACTAAGCGTAATAATATTAATAAACATAATTTATAGTAGAGAAACATATCTTTCAGGGCTACCGAAATTCTCTTCCGGATTCTAAAAACTTCGCTGCGGCCTCAATACACACTGTTCAGGGTATAAAAATACGTTGACAATTAAAGCGCAATGCCCCAGACGTGCAACAAGAAGGATGAGCTACCAAAGAAACATTGAGCTTTGTAATGCTCTTTTTTATTAACTCCATCTCAGAGAGTTTGAGAAAGTTAAGCAAATATTTATCGCATACAGTCAAATGGCACACGCAGTATACAAACGTATGCACATACATATGTACATATGATATAGATATGTAAGCATGTATGCTTTTTTGTGCAGTACAATAAAGACGGACATGCCGATACATACAGTGCTACGGTAAGCAAATATGTGCCCATAAAGTGATTGCGCACAAAGAAGAGGTGGCGTACATACCTGTGTACAGAAATAGCATACATTACGCACATACACATATGTATGTATATATGTATGTACATGTGCAGTTTTATAGTAATTTCGGTGTAAACATTCCAATGTGACAAAGTTTGCTCGGAAATTTCATTAACTTTATTGTAAATTCAAGGACGAGTCAATTGTGACACATGATATCTGTATGTATGCATGTATATTCGTACAAAGGTATGTACAATTAAATATTTATGCATGTCGAAAAACGTATAACGGTTTGTTTTCAAGACATTTTTTAAACCTCATCCACTTTTTATTAAAAAAAATATTTATAATTTCAAAGAAAATTAAAAGAAATATCAATATTCTGCTTTTACAATAAACTACAAAACCCTTTCAGCATATCTACACATTTTCATACAAAACTGCAATAAAACCATACGACTTTACAGTTCACAAACAAATATTTTTACACGCCACTAACACCACTCGGCATTGCAACTCTCACTCTGAGGGTTTCTATTGGCACTCTTAATTGACAACATGGCGCCAACAAGCTGCCATTTCAAATTCAATTTAGCTCAACGAATGCTGCTTTTGTTTTATTTTCATGTACTGACGCATACACGCAGCAGCGCTTACACACACACACCCACACCCACACATACATGTAAAAGCGTGAGCAGAGCAAAGCTTCATGGCAACAGCAAGCAAAGGCGGCAACGCGCAACAATGAAGTGAAAAAGGCATTGCGTGTAAACAACAAACGGCGAGAAATTGCAATCAACGCAATGCGAATAAACGCGCGAATCAAATGTCGAAAAAACTGCAACGGCATGCAGTTGGATAAACTTAATTTGCAGCCTTTGCAAAGCAGTGCAACAAAAAGCCGCGCTTCAAAGGCAAAAAACCGGCAAGGAAACACAAAAGGTCCAAACGAAACCACAATTGAAAGTCACGGCCTCTTAATTACGCGCCGCTCCGCCGTATAATGAAAACGAAAGAGGAAGCATGGAATCATGAAAGTATTGGGATAGGTGAAACAATTGAGCAAAAATTTGGTAAACTATAGTAATGAGGGGGCTTGGGATTGAAGGTAACAATGACTTATGTGTAGGTATAAGCTTAAGAGTGCTGTTAAAAAGTACAATTTATAGTTTTGGTTATTGAAATTAAACATTAAAATCACATTTTATGGGATTGAAGAACCATCACTCATTTACAATCAACGGGATAAGAATAATCACCGTAACTACACAACACTTTTTGAAAGTAACACTGACGGGTGACCAGTATTCAAGAAGTAAATTTGAGAACAAGATAGGTGCGAGGTTTTCCAGTAGGAGTGATATGATTTCTTTAAAAAATAAGGACAATAGTTGTTAGGGAAATTCAAATCTCTTTTCTATTATTTATATGAAGTACAATCGATACAATTAAGTTCCGAATATAACATATTTAATTCACCATTCGGCCATACAATGTCACAATTTCTTGAACTAATCGAATCTCGCAATAATTCGGTTGCTGTGTGGCACGTAGTTCTGGTTAGAATAAGACGTTGTCAAGATCAACTTCTTCCAATTGCGGCCATAAAAGGTTGGATTCGTCGTCGGATCGTCTATTTATACTGCTCTCTTCGGCTGAACAACGGAACTATAATTCCACCAGACCAAAAGCCACACCAAACAGTCAATTTAGGTGAATAAGTACATATAAGGTCGTTCGTGAATAATGTGTGGATTTCTTTAGTACCGGAATTGACAGTTTTGTTTATTCACCGTACCATCAGATGAAAGTGAACCTCATCGGAGAAGATGATTTAAAAAAAAAATCGTTATCGTTTTTAAGTTATTCCAAAGCAAATTCACGACATCATCATTTCTCAAAAACCGCCTGGTTGTGATTTAAGAACATCCCCATTCTTGAAAATGTCTTGGAATCGTCAAATTGCGGTGCGGATTAGACGAATGCGAACACAGATGGACGACTATTACGACCATAAAACAGCAAACGTACATGACATATTAAAAATGGCCAAAACGACAATTAGAAATCATATCATCCCTATTAGAAAACCCGGTACATAGATATACAGATTATTTATTATGAGAAAGTCCCAAAAATTTCAGGATCCCATAGACAAAGTAATATAGTGAGGCACGAGGCATGCCGCAAGGTGG
This sequence comes from Bactrocera dorsalis, assembly GCF_023373825.1. Lineage (NCBI taxonomy): Eukaryota > Metazoa > Arthropoda > Insecta > Diptera > Tephritidae > Bactrocera > Bactrocera dorsalis. The sequence continues at coordinate 17,720,107 of NC_064304.1, read as the reverse complement.
GGTTCTGTTTCCTTTACTCTGGATCTTAGTAGTAAATGACTTATGGAAGGAACTCCTCGGTCCCAAAGAGGGACATTCCGAAACCATCTTTCACTTCGGTTGCAACTTTGATAACTGAAACTACTGCCGCGCGGAAACTACTACTAGCGGCTTCTTTTCCACTCACGTGCCTCCGAGAGATATGTTGGAGGGAAGGATTCGCTGGAGAAAGAGTGCCCTTCAAGCAGAAGTGGCAGCCTTCAAAGTAGCAGCAGATCTACTGCCATAGCAGAAATTGCAAGGTCGATGAGCTTGCAAGAAAAGATACCCATATCCAAAACCATCAGGATGAAAATGAGTAAAGGTTCTCCTGTCTTCGAGCACTCGAGCGCTGGATCTATAGGCGAGCTCAGCAAGCGTTAGTCAGTAACCTGCACTTGTAGGGTTACAAAAGCCTTCTGGTCCAGAATGGAATGTAAAAGGTCCATTGAACTGCCAGCTCTTAGCAAAGCTCACATTGACGCAAATTAGCCGTTCCATTGGTACTCACCCGGTGAGGCTAAAAATTGTAAAGGATACAATTTGTCAAGCTAATGCAACGAGGAAGATGAGATGGAAACATTCAGACTTATTCTCTCCATTATCCAACCTTTGCCACACGAAGTATCTCAGTTGCCATACTTTTTACGAAACCGGCGTTTTGTCGGTATGCGAAGGTCTTTCTGATCCATAGCTTGAAGTTCTGGGCATTTCAATGAACAAGCGTGTCAAAATAGACCCAGAATTATTCAATCTGATTGGTACTAATGTTGATTGAGACGACATGTCAAAAGTTTTTGATTCTATAGAATTTTAGATAGGTTCTTTACAATAAAGTAAATACACCTTTTACGCCAACGTACCTAAATTAATCGAATAAACCGTCAGCTAATCTCTCGCGTTGCATTTATCTTTATTTGCCAAATGTCAATGTACTCACTCCTCCCTCAAACTGCATATATTCAGAAATCATAGTTATTTTTTTTAATCTCAGCATTATAAGCGGTATTGCTTCAATTTAAAAAGGTTCTTTGCCAGCGGCTCTCGTTAAGATTCCCCTCAACAGTAGTCAGCTTCCATTCACAAGAGCAAAACACACATACATATGTTTGTGTGTGTGTGCAATGTAGCGGAATATTGCGATTCGGTATATTTGCTTGTATCACAGCTGGTGCATTTTCTCGCTTCATACGCTGACTTCTGATATTTCGGGTTTAAATTTTTTCTAACCCTAATTTAAGTAGTCGCATTTGAAGTGAAGCCCAGAAGGGCTGGCAGAGAGCAGCCAAATGGTGCTGCAGCGCAAAAGGTTGTTAGCGAAATGAAATGTTACCGTCGCTACTTGCTGCTGCTGGCCGCGAGCTATTTGCGCGCACTTGTCGTTCTTACTGTCAGTTTAACTGTCATTGCAGCGGAGGCTCGTACATACATAGTACATAGATACATACAAACACAGATAGGTAGATATTTACTCTGAGGTATGTTTACAAGATTGTATTGCTGCTGTTTTCATAGTGGCCGTTTTAAATTGCGTTATGGCTACTAGAAATTCTTAAGGATTTGGCTTGACTCTCGGTCTCAGTAGTAAAGAAGTACGGAGGGTTGCATTGCCAGCGGCAGCATAGGCAACAATAGAAGCAGCCGTTGAGTGCCCGCTTCGCTGGTTGGCCGCTGAGCTTAGTTGTATGCTGCTGCTTGAAGTTGTGTGCGTTGTGTCATGCTTGTTTTTGTTCTTGTGCTCACTTTTCAATATGACTTTGTTTTTAAGTCGAACAAATCCTGTTTAGCCAGTTGCATGGGCGGTTTTTAGTGCTATTTTTAAGACATATTGCAATTTTAGTTATTTTTGTTGTTGCCACACAACTGGCAGGTTTATTGCAGCCGCAGGATATGTGATCTCGATTGCAATACTACTTAAATCTCAGGAAATATTACGCTTTGATACTACTAATATAAATTTCATATATACTAATATATAACAAGTATATTGTTGCTGTTTCTGTTGCAGATAAGATGCAAGCCTCTACATCCACACACATTATAGACTGTATATCTAAGAGGCCTGCTTAAAGTCAGTCACAAAGGCTGAGACAAGAATATAACGGTATAATCTTTACTCGTAATTGAAAGTTTAAACATGCACTAATCCGAAATTATCCTTTCTTATAGAATCTACCAAAAAACTTTCCCGTATCTCAGAACGTACTAGTTTTATTCCGAATAATTTCAAGGCTTCAATTGTTAAATAAATGAAACTTACGGGTAGGTGCGGAAATTTTTGAAAAATTGAATGTTTACAAAATGGCCGGTGCTTTTCTATACCTTTCCTTTTTGTTTTTGGAAAAAAAAGTCGAAAATAAGCACATCGGTGTTTGATGAGTCATACCAAGGTGCCCAAAAACGAAGGATATCTTCAAAATTCTGTATTGGAATATCGACGTTTGATGCTGTGAGAGATAATATACATTTCAAAAGATCGTCTGGATCGTCTACTGCATGGAATATTGCACATCACATCACAAAGCCGTCGACACGTCGGAAGGGGCGTTTGCCCACTTTAAACAATAAGAGCAACTGGGAGTCTACTTCAACGCAGTATGTGATGCTGGTAAAGCGCAATCCGAAAGATAAAGAAGGTGAGAACAGTCGAGATAATGAACTTCACCAAACGGACCGGTTTCGAAAATCTGCAAAGTCTATTTCGTCGATCGGAAAAAAGATGGTTTAGTGTGATTTTAATCAAATAATGGAAGGAAAAGGGGATCTCTCGTCCGAGGCTGTTGTTTCGGATTCATGGGAGGCGTTTTTTACGTGGCGGGTCCCAAGCTCAGCGCAAAACCCTGGTGAGGGACGGTTTGTCTTCTCACTTTAGCTCGCCTTCGAACAGATATTCTTTGGCTACCTAGAGGATACTTGGTCTAAGATCGGCAGTCGTGAGCTGCTTGAGCCATGTGTAAAAGAATTGTTTCTGGTCACTATCAAGTAAATGGCGCTCAGAGAACTTTTCTCACTTGCGTGAACTTCTACAAATGATTCCATCCTCCAGAAAGACAGCGGCTACGCTACTCTCTAAGAGCGTTCGATGCAGTACCCGTTGGGGAAGCAGAAGAAGAGGAAGACCTCGACTCCGTTGGAAAGACCAGGAGGAGAAGAACCTGGCTACACTTTAAATTGGCGTTAAACAGCGAAAAAGAAGAACGGCTCTGCTATAGTAGCGTGAGCGGTGTCTTTGCCAATAAAGAAGAAGAAGAATTGAAGAAACGAATAATGGTCTCAGGGCTCAAATATTGGTAATTATGGGGCCTATTTGAAAGGATTGCAGAAAAACGATCTCTTTTGGGGCTCTTCCCATAAAACAACGCAGAGGCTAACATGTTTGCTCACGCCTTGCCAAATTGATCGAAATAGATTACAACCTTCCGCTGTATCCACCATATTCTCAATATTTGGCCCCGTGTGACTTCTTTTTACTTAAAGATTTCAAAAAAAAATAGCTCAATGAGCAGACATTTTAGTCGAAGAAAGATGTTATGGCTGTTTACTTTGCAAGCATTCATGAAGTTGAAGTATCGCTTGGTCAAGTATATCGAGCTAACAGGACCCTTTGTTGAAGCATAAAACGACACTTTTTTGAATTTTGTCTTTATTTTGTAGCCTTAATATTTAGCGGACCGCACTCTAACTCTAATTAAATAAATAAACATATATAAAAGAGATTTACGCTCAGAGATTTAATAATTCATTATTTTTATTAATCGCTTAAATTATTTGCCATAAGTTGCGCTAAAATATTTCTATGTGTCTTATCATTTGAAGTCACCCCTTTAGAATTTTTGAATCTTATAACCAATACCAACTCAAATTTGCTGTCATATGTATATGGTATATGGCATGGTATTCAAAGCTCTCACGTCTGTATATGTGGATAAGTGCATATTGTGCATATGTTGCGCTGGTCATTATGCAACTACGGCAATGTGTTGCAAGAAGACGGCACTGCAATAATCAACACGCACTGCTCAAAGCCAAAGCGCAAACACAGCCGCCGTGTAGTCAAGCCTAAGAAGATGCCATGCTTGAAATGAAAACGCACACCCGTATACACTGTCAGCACCATCGTCCTTGCAGTGCAACGCCACGTAGCGCACGTAAGTTACCCCCTACGGAACGGCAGCAAGCGCCTCAGCTGTCGCAGTAGCCCTACAATGAGTTTTGTTTGCTTAGCTGCCTTTACTTTTTCCACAATCTTTGCGACTGCGAAGACTTTTCCTGCTTTCTTTACTTTGAAACAATCTCTCCTTTTACTTTCCCCGATTGCTTGCCTTCATTTCCCGTATTATAGCCGCTCCAGCATCTTGACTTGGCCGCGGCACGGAAATGATGCTGCTGCTGTGCATTGTTGCATGCCACTTACATAGAGTAGCTATGCTCGTATGTTGGTGTGCGCCTACTTGCTGCTCGTTCGTCTCGGCTTCTGCTGCCGCTGCTGCTGCTGAAGGGGATGTAGCACTGCTGCTACAATATGCGTCTGCCACTGGCAAGCTGTGTTTACTTATGGCCTCCTTAGAGGTTGCTCGACTGTGTGCAGGACATTGCAACACAATAAGGCGGTCGGCTCAAGTAGTATGCCCCGAATGCATGTCTCGTTCTAAAGCATATATTGTATGTACACGCAAATACTTTCAAAGTGTGCGTGTGGCGTGTGTGTGTGCATTTGTGCCGTTGTGCGGTTGTGGCGCCACCATTTTCTGTGCTAGCGCAAACACTTCACTTTAATTTAATGCTTCGCTTCAGCAAAATACTGCAACGCCATTTTTTTTGCACCGTTAAAGCAGGTGCATTGATTTCCAGCGATTTTCAACTGATTTTCATCGCGTCTTTTGGCTTGATCGTAGGCAGCAAATAAATTAAATTGCGAAAAAAAAACTTAAGCGGCAATAATAATTAAATTAATTTAATAAGCAACAACAATAACAATGGGAAGTGAAAAAAGTGTAGTTAAAAACACAAAAATGCAATTAATGCGTCTCTTGTTGAATTATTAAATTCATTAGTTTGATGTATTTGCAACTATAACATTGGTGGCAGCGACAGCAGCAGCAGCGGTAGCAGCTGTGTGTGCCAACACTTTTTCATTTAATGCATGCAGTCGAAAAAATCGGGGCGTGCATGTGCTTTGGTAATTATTTTGTACTTAAAGAAAACTTTAATTTTTTTTAATTTAAGGGGTTATATGGGTTTCCTCGGGAAAAACACAGCCTTTTTTCAATTTTTGCTTTTTTGTATAAAAATTAAATATTGGGTAGTCGAAAAAGTCTTTTTGGATTTTGTCAATAGATGTCGTCAATATTTTATTAGAATTTTTTTATGGTTAAAACATACACTAGTAACAGAGAATTTCTGAAATTTTTGGAAAAAAATATTTTAAACTAGACCATTGTGACTCCATTTCCGGTGACCCCTCGGAAAAAAGATGGACCGGCCTTGGCAGCATAACTCCTTACAGGTTCATCTATAGTGAAAATTTACGTGTTTCAGTTAAAACCTTAACTTCAAACTTGGACGAAGAAAAAATAAACTGAAAATTAAATTTTTGCCAGACATTTTGACTAAAAAATAAAATTTTCAGTGAAAATTTCACGACAATTTTTTAAACAGTTTTAATCGAAACAAGAAAAAACGTTAACTTCGGTTGCACCGAAGCTTAATACCCTTCACAGGTGCATTTCTGTTAGTAACTATGTGTTCAGTTTGTATGGTAGCTATATGCTATAGTTAACCGATCTGAACAATTTCTTCGGAGATTACATTGTTGCTCTAAAAAATAACCTATACCAAATTTGGTGAAGATACATTGTCAAATTTCAAAGTTTTCCATACAAGAACTTTATTCCGATCGTTCAGTTTATATGGCAGCTATATGTTATAGTGGTGCGATATCTGCCGTTCCGAGAAATGAGCAGCTTCTTGAAGAGAAAATGACGTTTGCAAAATTTCAAAAGGATATCTTAAAAACTGAGGGACTAGTTCGTATATATACAGACGGACGGACAGACAGACGGACATGGCTAAATCGACTCAGCTCAACATACTGATCATTTATATATATACTTTATAGAGTCTCCGACGCTTCCTTCTGCGTGTTACAAACATCGTGATAAACTTAATATACCCTGTTCAGGGTATAAAAAGTCCTTCGCCCAAGTCTTAAAGAATTGTATCTCAAAAACCTGTGTAAAATTTCATGAAGATCGGTACAGTAGTTCTCGAGAAATCTTGCCAACCGACTTCAAAAACACAGTTTTGAGAAAAATTAGTTTAAAAACGGCGCACTTATCCTAGCTAGTCTCGAGCGCACAAGTTTCAAGGCTGCATCTGCGAAACTAGTACTCGTATCAACTTGAAAATCGATATTTTGAGATCCGTAAACCCATGAAACCGGTAAAAACACGTAAACCTTAAACTTGGACTGGTCCACTAAACTGCGCGCCCAAACCTAATCGAGACAAATTTTAGTTAGATTGGTATAATCGCTTTTATGTTTGTTTGAAGTTTGACCTCCATATGTCAATTACTGTGCGTTTGACAGCTGCTTTCTTACGAAGCGAAGTGAAGTTTGTCTAGCGTCATATATTGGGTCAATGGTGCGTTCCCCGAAGCGAATTTTTCAGTTTCGATAACAAAAAAGTCAGGGGGAGACAACTTTGGCGAATATGGTGGCTATGCGTTGACACTTGTTTCGTGCTTGGTCGAAAATGGGAAAATTGGGATGACGTATTCAGATATTCTAGCGATTACGTGTTTTATACCCGAAAAGTTAACCAAAACGGTTGAGTCGTTGCATAAGAGATGTTGATGATGTCAATACGTGGGTTCTCAGTCATTTTGTCTTTATTACATACTTTGTCCGTAGTAGCCGCTAAAAATAAACGTGCTTCTAAGGGCTTTCATAATTCTTTCGGGTTTCGGAAGTGAGTTGGCAAATGCCATTTCATTCCGCGCTGTGTCGGCCGCATCATATCGGCTAATTTCTCCTAGCTCACAGTGATCTCGTTTGCCTGGTCTTCCCTTCGTACAGCGCCGGTGCTGAGGATTTGTATCGCCCAGATCTAGATCAACCAATAGCACTTTTATAGGCGATCTGGCCAATCACAAAACTTTCTTATAATGATCCTTCTTGCGAATTCGCAGCTTTTGTTGCTGCCATTTTTGTTGTCCTTATAAGTTTTCCCTTACTCCAATTCCCTGAGTTCTGTCTTTCGATTTACCGGTTCTTGAATATGCAGACAAACCGACGCTCGCCCCGAACAACGCAGGCTTCTAGTTCTACGTCCAATGTACACTTCCTGACCAAGGCCCGAAGATGTTGATTACTGATTCACATCGTGGCAAACGCTTCGGAAGAGCAAACTCACATCACACTTTCCACACCATCAGTAGGAAACAGATGAGACCAGTCGTGTTCACAGCCGCACCTAACTGGGTAAACAGACACTGACCAAGATGCCGCTCATTGTGAGTCTGTCGCGTCTGGATTTTTGTATTACCCACTATGCCCATGTATTTCTCCATTAGTCATGTGGGGAGACCTTTTTTTGAGAGGCGGTATCGACTCGCCTCTGTCGCAGAGGTAATACCAAAGGGACCTAATGATATCTTGCGGTTCCGAAAATGAGCTGACACATTTCATTGCAATCCATAAAACATGCTAACTGAAAACACGCGCTCAGGAAACTTCTTTTTTATACCGTGTAAGCTGATAATTTACACACCTACACATACACGCGCATGTGATTAAATAAACGAATGCATTATTGCGTGTTTTTTTTTTTGTTAAATTTAACCATTTGTTAAGCAAAGGCGGAAAGTTTGTCATAAAGCGCGTTAAAAGCGCAAATCAAAGTCGCATTACTCACTCAGCGCAATCCAATTGAGCAGCAGTTGCATTTTATTTATTAATTTTATTGTGCGACTGCATTGAGGCAACTTAATGGCCATTACGGCTGATCGGCCACGCGGTCAGTCGAATGACGAGCCAGCCAGCCAAGCCAATCCGCGAATGAGCCAACCGCAACGCTTCAAAATGCGTTAAGCGACAAGGCCAGCGGTGTGGCGCAGCGCGGCTTGCGGGTGCGGTTTCACATGACATACATACACACACACTCAAACACACGCAGTGTATTTTTGTGTGTGTTTTGCCCACATATGAATATTCATAGCTAGACATACCTAGTAAAACGCCCGTATGTGTGTGTGTTTGTGTGTGTGGCTGTTTGTACAACTTTGTTTGTGCACATTTGCACTGGTCGCCAGCGCTGCTGCGGCTTCGGCACCGGCTGCGGCTGCGGCTGCTGCTGTTTGTGTTTATGTTTGCCTTGGTGCCGCGTATTTGTGATAATTTTAAAATTTAATTACATAAATATTGTACAAGTACACTGTTATGCCAATAAAATCCATGAAATAAATTTTTAATAATTTATTTATAGCCAACTGTCGCTAACGCTGTGCTTACAGCTGTTGTTGTTGTATGTTTGCAGCTTGGTGTTGCAGTTGTTGTCGCCGCTGGAATTACTGATGTTCCACTTCATTGCCAATTGCAAACCCGCGCTTGTTGTTGCTACTACTGCTATTCACGTTGTTGTTAGCAATATGTAGCAACACATACTACTTCGCCTCACACATACACACACTAGGCAACACATAAACAAAAGCGCTTACATATCTACTGTAACTGTGGTGTGTGGGTGTGGTAAGCGCCGGTTTGCGCCACATTTAAAGTCAACATTAAATTCAATGCAAACAGTGTAATGTTTATGCAAGAATAACCAACTAATACAAACACACATATTTATGCGAGTGAAATGACCAATTCGACCAGAAGCTTTAAGTAAATTTGTTATAAATACAACTTTTTATAAGATATTATACATTTAGTTGCACCACAGACCAGTAACACAGACTGTTAACAACCCACATACCAAAAAAATTGACCCAGATTTTAATTAGGGTACCTCATATACAATCACCATTCATATACAATAAAGTTAGCCGGATGTTCGAAAATTCTGACATTAGTTATATAGTGGCTAAGCCAAGTTTTCGCTCAAATTTAGCTATTTTAGGCATAAAGATATACTGTTATGAGTAAAACACGCTGCCTCATTTTTCCATTGAAATAACTTACATATTGTCGATATATGCGACTACCATAACTACAAATGGTAGAGAGCGACTACCAGGCCTATTTGTTTCGCTCTCCTAACCAATCTGGAGAAAGTCAAACTGAGGGTGACTTGGACAATGAAGTTCAGGAAAGTTTTCTGCCTTTGGGAATGGCCTGGAACGATTCAGAGACGAAAGCCAGACCAGACGAAATATCTTTTGTCACCAAACACACAGCTGACGCGTTCGCTACTTGGCTCCCACGTCCCTATTGTCAATTAACTTCGTCATAGATAATTTCGTATATCTTGGAACCACCATTAACACCAACAACAACGTCAGCCACTAAATCCAACGCAGAATAACTCTTGCCAACAGTTGCTAATTCTGACTGAGTAGGCTATTGAGAAGTCAAGTCCTCTCTCGACGAACAGAGACCAAACTCTACAAGGCACTCATTATTATCATCCTGCTATATGGTGCGGAGGCATGGATGATGACAATATCTGACGATTCGACGTTACGAGTTTTCGAGAGAAAGATTCTGTGGAAGATTTATGGTCCTTTGCATGGAATAATGAGCTGCATGAGATATACGACGACATTGAAATAGTTCACGGAATTAAGGACTGAGGACCGCCTACACTTGGAATTTCCAATTGACGCCAAACAGCAAAATGAAAGAACCGCCGTCTACGTCAATAAAAAAAGAAATAGAAGATAACCCATCTATCTCGTTTAGTTTTAGGTGATACATACGACCGTTAAGGGGTTGCATGAGTTTACGGGTTTCAAAAATCGATTTGTTTACTGTCTTATTAAATTCTACAACACCTCTAGAATATTGTCTTGGCCCGAGTAATAATTTCGGAGATTCAGCCTTGAGAACTTGTGCGCTAGAAGCTAGCTAGGCTATGGGCAGCGTTTTTAAACGCGTTTTTCTCGAAACTGTGTTGAAGTTGGTTGGCAAAATTTTCACTATAATTTTCATTTTTAGTAAAAATATCTGCCAAAAAACCCAATTTTCAGTTTTTTTCCTTCGTCCAAGTTCTAAGTTAAGCTTTTAAATAAAATACGATTTTTTTTTCTTTAGATGATCTTGTAAGGAAGGTAATTAAGATCTTGTAAGGAGTTATCCTGCCAACGCGGAAACATCTTTTTTACGAGGAGTCACCGGAAATGGCGTCGCAATGGTCTAGTTTAATGTATGTATTTTTTTCCAAAAAGTTTCAGAACTTCTTTGTTAATAGTGTAGGTTTGTAGCAACAAAAAATCTAATAAAATATTTCATTTTGATATGAGAAAAAATTTGTTGAAAAAAGTTTTTTACCCGAGGAAACCCATGTAACCCCTTAACTAAAGAGTATGAAGGTTATGTCTGTTTTGGATGCTTATAAAAAACCCCTTTAATTATTTATTCCATTTCAGGTCTGTTTCTAATATATAGTACATATGTATATTTTATATACACACATGCACAATATATAATTAATATTAAGCTGTAAGTTACCAATTTTTTCAAAATTTAATTTATTTATAATGTGAGTAAGTGAAAAACAATCAAATTTAGAGAAATCAAAACAAATTCCGCTTCACACTCGCAGCAACACCATTGACTCAGCAGTTAAAAACACTAGCAAATTCAATAAATATTATTCTTATTTCAATAGAAATACAAACAATCAATATGAAAAATGCATTGATGCTTTGATGCACCTCAACAATTTACAAATATTTACGCAGCCGCCTTTATTTAACAACTTCTGCCACTGCTGTGCCTTTATACAGGCAAGCATTCATGCATACGTACATGTATGTCACAAGCAGCTATTGTAAGCGACTGGCAAACGCCTTCGTAAGCATATAAAAAGTAACTGAAATATACCAAATAGCATAAAAGTAAGAATGAAAGTAAAAGAAATAGACAAGACAAGGAAGTGAGCCAGGCATTTTCATGATTACAAAACCATAACAAATTTGCGCACACAATAGTCATAGAAATGTCAAAGGAGACACTAATGACAGCATTACATTAAACGGTATCACACAAAAGCAGTAGAACGGCTGTGCGCTTGCGCCTTGTTACACGCTTGTACGGTCGTGAATTGCATGGCAAACGCCTCAGTCAACATTATCTATTCATACATTACTAGTCGAAAAACAAATTTCTTGCACTTTTTCCTGCTTCCGTATTTTCAACACCCATTCCTCGGTCAACGATCGATGATGTCCTATTCTTATGTATTTCTGCCGAAGAGTCATTGTTAGCCTTGATGACGGTAAATGTTGCTGTGAAATAGGTGGAAGTCCTGCTGTGCGCTGCGAAATGAACAAACCTCTGTTACAAATCGAATTACATGCTCTCTCTTAAATTGCCAACATTTAGTGGCCTGCTGTGCGGCTGCCACCAAAGGCTATATAAATTAATTGTGCAACAGCACCAAAATACCAACGCTGCTGCTGTGCGCAACACAAAGTCACTGGTTGCTGGCTGATTTGTTGGTTTTCTGGTTCGCTCGTCGGCACAGCGGGCGGCCGGTGTAATTGGCGCGTTTAGTGATTTCACGCCAACTCGGCATACAATCGTCGCTCAGCTCATATAATTGTCATTATGTTGTAAAAAGATTTATTAAATAGTTTACGGTATATTCGGGCACGGCATTTACGGGGCAGAAGGGTGGGTGCGATAGTTTGATTGTGTGCAAAAATTAACAATAACATTTTCTGACGAATTAGAGTGAATGCTAACAAATTGGCTCTGAGAATGCATGATCTGGAGTCAATGACAATGGGGGCGTTCTGTTGCATGGACAAATTTTCGAATAATTTTTGTAAGGGTCAAAGGACAAGACTGGTGTATATACATACATACATGTAATATATACTGTATGTCTGTAGGGAAGCACATATTTATTAAAACAGTAAAAGTCTCCTATAATTAATTACAATTAAAATTTGATTAAAGAAACTACAGAAATGCATAACGCTTCACTATGTAAAAATGGTAAAACTTTGTTCATAATTTCAAAATTTTTAATTTATTTTTCAAAATCTATGTTGTGCCCCTCAAAGTAATCCCCCTTCAATGCGCGTACAGATTCTGATTAATGTCTTCAATTTAGTAAAAAAAAAAAACGTTTTACTCGGAGCGGTCTTTTGAATTTGCCAAATAGCCAGAAATCAGACGGAGCTAAATACGGAATACGGTAGTTGCGGCAAGATATTGATTGAAAATTTGGCAAAAAACTCACAAAGAGTCAATGCAGTATGCGATCGTAGTGCAAAAACCAGAAGATGTCGCTCAATAATTCCGGGCCGGGCTTAAATAGTATTCCTTGTTGACAGTTTGGACAGTCGGAAGGAATTCGGAGTGCACCACACCTAGATAACTGATACAAAATTTTCAACACAATCTTGATTTTTGACCTGCAGTGCCGTGGTTTTTACGGCTTCGTCTTGCCCTTGCCGCGATATTCGGCCGATTGATCGTCTGTTCCCGTATCGTATGCATAGATCCAAGACTAATCGCCAGTAATAACATGTTTTGTGACATCCTGGTAGTCGAAAAGCATTATTTCACAGATTTTAGCACGACTCTGATTTTCGAAAAATATTGAGTGATTTTGAAACCAATCGTGCTTTCACTTTTCTTAGACCCAAATTAATTTTCAAAATGGTTTTCACTGATTCTTCCGATATTCCAACCATGCCAGTAAGATCTCTGACTGTTATTTTTCGATATAATTCCTTTTTATTATTGACGTGTTGACCAACAGTTGTTGGGCATCCTGGACGTGGTTCGTGGTCAACGCGTTCTCACTTTATGTACTTCAGAAAGGAACTTTATGTAAACACTAAGATTTGTTTTGATGTGACATTCGGCACGGATGATTCTCATTTTCGCCACTTTTTTGAAAAGTAGAGGATCACGACATATCTTGCCGTTCGACGCAATGCGAGACTCGTAACAAAAGACCTGTATTTGTAACCACCACATCGAGTAGAGGTCACAAAGGAAATGCTTGACAACGTAGCTGAGGCCCTTCATTCAACGTTACTGGTGACGAGACGTGTGTTTAGGAATATGGGGTCGAGACTGTTAAACAATCTAACAAGGGCGCTTCAGAAATTAACCGAAACCGAAAAAACACTTCAAAATTATTATTATTACCGTGATTATTTCCTTTAATTACAGTTCCACAGGGTCAAACAGTCAAACAAAATTCCGATCTGGCTTTTTTTAGGGGTCTACGTGAAACAATTTGTGAAGAACGTTCGTACTTTTGGGTAGAAAATTCTAAGATTTTTCATCACAATTACAGCGTCACTTTCAAGCATGATGGTGACTGATTTTTTGGTCAAAAATGAAACGAGAGTTATCGCACAGCTACCGTAATCACCAGATTAAGCTGTATATGACTTTTTTCAAAACTAAAAAAAATCCGTTTCGGAGAACACGCCATTAGTTCATTGAACCAAGTCAAAGTCAAAAGGCTATAAAGGTCGTACCAGCCGAGGCTTATAGCAAGTATGTATATAGACAACTATATTAACTATTCTTATATTCCACTTAAGAACCTTGAGAAAATATTTATTCCTGTATTGACTCAACAAGACAAAAAGAGCTTGTTTTGAAGACGATAATAAAAATTTGTTTTCAAATTCGTAGAAATGTTTTTTTTTTTATGTTAGCCCCTGTCAAATTTGATCAGTTGTACATATTTGTACATATGGACATTCCCTGCGGAGTTGCCCTCCACTTAAACGAAATAAAGTTTACTTTGTCTTCATTAAATAGGTGCCATCAAAATGTTATTAATTGCCGCTAATAACGTACAGTCCACAAATTATTGTTTAGTTAATTTATCAAACAATATTTCAGTGTGTTAAAACAACAAATTAAACTACTAAAGTTATATGTTTGATTAATGTTCGTATGTACATATATATATGTAGTATACCTAAGCATGAATAAATTCATGTATGTTTGCATGTTTAAGAAAATATGTTTTCAACAGCGCAATGCAAAGAAATACAATTTGTTTCAGTTAAATATTTTATAAGGTATTTTTCTTAGATCACAACACATTTGTGCTACCAAATTTCAAAAATTATTTAGACAGCTAAATATTTGGTTATATTTTTTATAAAAACAAAATGAACAAAAAAATAAGTTAACTTCTGTGGCAACGAAGCTATAATACCTTTCATAGGTGCATTGCTTATAGCATAAAATTTGTATGGCAGCTATATGCTACAATAGTCCGATCTGTATAAAATCTTAGAAGATTGTAGTGTTGGCTTGGGCAATAACTTGTGCCAAATTTCATGCAGATATCTTATCAAATAAAAAAGTTTTTCATACAAGAACTAGATTTCAATAGATCAGCTTGTATGGCAGCTATATGTTATACTAGTCCGATCTGAATAATTTTATCGCTATATAGCACCATTATTTTAGGCAATACTTCACAAAAAATTTCTTGAAGATAACTCGTCAAATAAAAAAGTTTTCCATACAAGCGCTTGATTTCGATCGTGCAATTTATATGGCAGCTATATGTTATAGTCGTCCGATATTGACAGTTTCAACAAATAAGCAGCTTCTTGGGGGAAAAAGGACGTGTGCAGAATTTCATATCGATAACCCAAAAACTTTACAGGGTCTTTAGCATTTCCTTCTGGCTGTTACAAACTGCATGCCAAACCCAATATACGCTGTTTAGGGTATAGAAAAAGTTATTGTTATTCATGGAGCACTTGTTTGAGGTGCTGTTATTGTAAAAAAATACCCCATGTACACTTCAGCTAAATACATAGATACAAGGTTTTAAGGCAACAACGTCAATTAAAAGAATTATAGCCTTAATAATAAAAACAGATCACAATAGTGACGCCAATGTTGGCAATGGCGTACATCACAAAACAAAATAAATAAATAATTAAACAAAAACTACGTCTATTTCAATTCGAGCGAAAAAAAATTTGAAATGTTGTATTTCGAAATGCCGTCTGCACGACACACCAAATCCAAAAATGAGCATGCCGTAGTGTTCCGTTGTGTTGTTGGCATTGTTGCTTAAGTAAATTTTCCATTTTGTCACATATGCAATGTATTTGCACAGTTGCTGATTAAACGTAGCTCAGCGTTTGCCACCGACGTACTAAACTGATCATAATTTTACTTTGCTACTGCTTCACTCCCTTCCCGCCTGCTTCAGCGCCTGACTACAAGTACATCCATTAATTTTATGTTCATTATCACTTTTTCCGATGATGTTGAAGCACCCACATATTTATTGCATTTGTATATGTAAGTGCGTGTGCATATGTATTTCTATATTTCTGGGCTTATTTGCTTTATTTCTATTGCTTTGTTCAAGAACAAAGCTGAAAGAGCTACGTAAGACGTAAGCAAAGGCTGGCGCACTTTGCAGGCATTGCAACAACACCCACAACAGCAGCAGCAGCAACAGTGCCAGTGGCAGCCCATGCAGCATCGCCGCCATGGATGGCATGACAATGAACATTAGGCAATGACTTTTATTGTCATTGGAAAAAGTTCAGAACCACACACACAACCAGCAGACGTTTGTTAGCTCAGGCTGGCAGGTCTCAATGCCTTTCGGGCCAGCAATGATCGTGTGCGCCGTGGCACTCTGTTTTCTGCGCAATAACAAAGCTGCTGACTGACGTTACAAATATAAAAAATACACAAATTTTTATTGCGTCTTCGGTCGGGCTATAAAAGGTCGAAACACACGACAAATGTTTGCACAAGCACACCGGTCCAGCAGTACGCCTATAACTTCCGCATTTTGTGTCAACAAATTGTCCCTGTATTTTTGCCATTATTCTAAGTATAAGGTAAGTCACCCACATATACACGTAATTACCCACATACATACTTACATACATATAATAGACTGTGTCCCACTTACAAGTGAAGAGATAAGAAAATATCGTCTGCTCGCACAATGAAGAGGGATCTGCCCCGACAAAACCCATTTAGGAGTGGCGGACAGCGGATCACGTCTATTGCCAGTTCCGTTATGAGTGCGTGGAAAACACGAAGATGTAAGAATGAAAATAGAAGAGTCAGAAAGAACTGCCAACACAAAAGCCATGTAAATGGCACGATTCCCTAATGGGCGGCAAAGTGCCGCATTCACTGTCCACATGTACACACATACATGTGTATGTACTTTTACTAACGAAATGTTGTAGAATGCACAACAAATGAGCAAAATATTGTTTAGGGATTTATTGAATGACACATCCGGCCAACAATTGAATATGACAAATAACAGCAAATACAAAAGCGTACAAGACATGCATTCTCGATTCTCGATCTAAATGGACTTAGAGTTTGCAGTTTATTCTCAACTGTGCGTGAGTAAATGAGTGGATTTAAAATGTGCTCACACTATTCTCGGCGAGTAGTTACTTTTAGCTGAATTTCTAACATGAAAACATATTTATTGAAAACTCAAAAGTGATAATTTAAGTCAAAGGCTGGATGGGAGTTAAGAAAAAAAATCAAAGAAAAGCTTTTTGGTCCAAACTGAACGACTGAAGATGGAACAATAATATAAGTCCAAGGTCATGAAGTTAAAATTTCACATAAATTCTCCATACAAGAAGTTGACTTTGGTTGAATAGTATATATGGAAGCTATATGATATAACAAAACAATCACAACGACTTATTCGCAGATTGTAGCTTTGTCTAAGCATAGTCCCAATGCCATTTCGTGAAGACATCTCGTCTTTCTATATAAGAACATGATCATGCTCAAACAGTTTGTATTGCAACTATATATCTGTGTCGTTTTACCATAACATCTTAAGTCGACTTAAGTCAAAATCGAGTAAAGGTCATATTCTAGTTCTCCTATTCATAGTCCATATTTGTGTCCAATCCGATTTAAAAAATTCCAATTTTAAAGAAAGTTATCGCCTTTTGTATTTTTCTTATCTTTATTTTTGAAAATATTACATACATTAAAACATCTTAAGTAAACTTAAATTTTATGAGATGCTTTATTGGTTGTTAAAGGTTTCTTCATTTAAACTTATGTCAACTTAAGCTCTATTAATATTAAAAAAGAATTTAAAATATGTATTCTATAAAACATCTTATGTCCTCTTACGCTAATATGTTAAACTTATATTCTTATAATTTCTTCACTTAAATGGACATAAGTTGTTTTGAAAAAACTCGAATATTCAAAGAGAGAACTTTTTACATTTTGCAAAACATCTTAAGTCTACTTAAAATGTTATGCAATAATTCGGTTCGAACATAACGGCATTTTAACTCAACATAAGTTTGTTTGGATGCGTGCTCACAACGCATTATTGCGCACATAAGCGATCAGTTGAAAAGAAGTCGTTGTGCTAATAACTTCAAAAATGGAAAGTGATTTATTGAATAATATAAGCAATGTAGATTTCGATAGTGATGATTCCATTATTGATCCAAATTTTAATATAAGTGGATGTACTGCAGCAAGTTCCAGTTCCGAAAATAATGATGTAAGTTTTATAGCGATTGCATTTATAAAGTGATTTTAATAAAAACTTAATATTAGGAAAACTCTATAAGTGTTGCAAATAAAGTGGAAACAAAAAAAATATTCAAAGAAAGAGGCAAAAGATTCCAGGAATAAAGGGCACAGTTACACCTCAAGCGCTATATAATGAGCACAAACGAGCAGCTTTTGGTATGTAAAGGATGGTGCAATATTTCTAATCGACTTCTCGTAAATTGAAGGACCCGAAAACATACTATACATAAAAACAAGTCAAAAATCAAGAATATGTTGATAGTTTTCTTCGATTATCGAGGTGTGGTAGATTATAATTTCTTCTGGGCGGCAAAACTGACAACAAGGAATACTATTTTAGTGCTATGCGTCGTATGCGCGAAGCCGGAGTTATGGAAGGACAACTCTTGGTTTTTGAGCGAATTCACCTGATTCGAACGTATTGAAGGCTACTCCGGAAATTGATTTTAACAACTGTACCAAGGGGGTATGACATAGATTTTTAAAAATAAATTAATAATTTTAAATTTATGAACAAAGTCTTAATATTTTTGCTCATAGTAGTAGATCCAAGACTCATCGCCAGTAATAATACATTTCATGACATCCTGGTAGTCGGAAAGCATTGCTTCACAGATGTTAAGACGACGCTGTTTATCGAAATTTTTTTTTTTTATATTTTGTGAATTACCAGACTTATCGCTCCTTTTGCACTCATGACGAAAAAAAAGAAGACAAACGGCGTCCATAATTCCGGAAAACTGACTAACACCTCAAATCAAAAAAAAAAACATAAATTATGTTAATTTGTAGGTAGATGACTAACGCCGAAACTAGGATATTGTACAAATCTTAAAAATTAAATTTTTTAATGCTTTTAAACATCAAAAACCCAAAAATTTATGGGTTTTTTGACAACTGTTTTGTGAAAAAAGGGTTCAATATTTATAAAATCCTAGTTGGAGCGATAGCCGCAATTAAAGCAGTTGATAAAACCGCCTTTGAGAAATTGTGCAGGCCAGTTTAAGAAAATGCAGTTTCATGAAAAACACGTTTGAGAATTGAAGTAGTAGGTCACGCACTCTAATTTTCCAAACTCACTCTTTCACTCCTGTAACTTTCCAACTACATTCAATTGCGGAAAATTTACATTTTATGAATGTTCTCGATTCGATTAATGCAAAATAAATAGATTTTTTGAAACCGTCACACAGGATGACTACCTTAAGACTTAAAACATAATAAATACCATTTTATTGAAAACGAAAATAAAGGGTTGTTACCAAGTTTTTTTACGCGAAAAATAATTAATCCACTCAAAAATTTATAACTCCATAGTTCAAGCGTCAGGGTTGTGCCGCATGTGCTGCCCGTTTGTTTAACTATCTAGTATTGTTGGTTCGATTCGCTTCTCTGCAACGCTTGATGAATCGAAGACAGCTTATGTCTCATGCTGACCGAAATAATAAGTAAATGGTAACAAAAATTTAACAAAAAATGGAAATTTTGGAACCTTTTTATTAATTAAAAGAAATTATCAATGAGTTTCACAGAAACGTTTACTCATAGTCTAAGGAATTTGTAAAAAATAAAAATGTTATTATATAAATATCCGCTCTAAAAATATAGCCAACAACTTTAAATATCAATATGTAAATCTTAATGTTCCAAGAATCACCTATGAGAAGGCTTGTCTGCATGGGAGACACTTTGCCAATTCTAAAATAAGCCACGTACCACCATACATTTGTATGCACAAGTAAGCCCATTCATAGACAGCAATTGCTTTAGTAAAATACTCACGTGGCACAGCATCCGCTATGCCACAAATATCAACGGTATTTCCATCTGTCACAAAAGCCCAGTAGCCGGCGACTGCCATTCATACAACTGACAACGCTGCTAACTCTTTGAACGAACAATTACCGTAAATTTTTCATCAATGAATGACAATGGTCGCTTCGTTTGCCACTTAAATAGAGACATTTAAATGAGATTACCTAATTGGCGGCACCAAGGAAGAAAAACACTATACAATTTGCTGCCGTCACGTCGCTGACGGCGTCTGAGTGCTTTGCTGAATTTTAAGTGCGAGTAATATTTGTGCGGCGACACTTTATGTTTTCCATGAATGACTCGCACTCAAGCGTTATGAACGACGAACGCCGAACGACGCTTGATTGCGTTGAATTGCGCAAACGGTAAGCACAATTTACCGCTATACTACAATCAAAATATTTGAGGTCATCAATAAATACAAAACATTTCTGACGACGTCATCTCTGTTGGAAAAGTGCTCAAAAAGTGTGTGCAAAACTAAAAATCAACAAACAAGCACACAAAATTGGAAAGTTTTCGATACTCAACCTTTGTCACACATATCAAATTGGCCAAAACTATTGGCGGCAAGTGTCATACAACTTCAACGACACGGCAAACTCTCGAACCCACTGTCACACGCTGTGTGACGACAACAAAAACAACAAAACTTCTACTCATTTGTAAGCATACACAAACTCGTAGGAAGAGTGAAAAATAAACGGAAATATATTTAATTGGTTTGCATTTGAGATTGGAACATCGAGAGCTGCGAACACAGCGCACAGAGCCTCTAGAATGTTGAAAGTGATCCAATTGAGTGAATGATTTTTTCCACACTTTGCTAATTAATGTTCATGTCGAAACAGAAATACACTCTAAAATAGCGCCCAACACATGCAAATGGGAAATCACACATACTAATGTGTCTATGTGTGTGTATAACATTTTATATCAACAGAGCTGTACACATATGCACAGGCAAACACTTACGAGTTCCATTTGCATTGGCAGTTCCAATGGCAACTTGCCGCCGTCTCACTTAGTATGGCCACGTTGAGTGTGTTTGTGTTCTTATGTGAGCTTATAATTTTGTACGCCTTGATGTATGCAACGCCATGTGTTCGGGTGGTGTCTGTGTGTGTGTGTGGCTGTGCACATATTTGTGCTGTTATGTTCACATTTTGTACTGATCATGCACAAATATGCTCGTAAAAAGTGCAGGAAAGACAGACAGTTAGACAAATAGACAAATAGCGGCACTCGAGCAGGCGCAGACAAATTCTATTTGCAAACATTTCACTTGATTTGCAAGTGAATGGTGCAAAATGATGACGACAGTGATAAACGAAACCGTTGCACGAGAAAAGCCCATTAAAGCGATTGGGGCACATCGTTGAGCACTAAAGTGGGTATGAAACCTTGTAGGAATGTCGCTTGGAAGAGAAGTAGTTGTTGTTTTAATATCAAGCAGCTATAATATTATTTCTAGGAAGAAAAGGGAGATAATTTTCTTATCATTAGTGAGAAATATCAGTCTAAATTTATTAAATTAGACATTAGATTAGTATAAGTCTGGAGACGCTGCTACCAAAGCAACTTAAAACTGTTGACCGTTCCCACGGCAGTCTGGTCTAAGTAACAGGAGCAGCTCCGTATTTTTATCCAGCCAAGGACTGTCGACTCGCTAGCATGCCTCCAAATTACTTCAGGGATGTTTTCTGCCGCTACAACAACAAAATAACTGTTGATCATTAAAAGGATTCCAATAAAGTAAAGCGATAACATACCCAGAATATGCAGTGCTGAGTTTTAGGTGTCGTACAAATGCTTCTTCTTGGCTTGAAGTAAATAAATTATGATTAACCAAGTGGAAATGTTAACTTTGGTGGCGCAACAGCTATAATATCCTTCACAAATACAGAATATTCCGTATATGAACTTGATTTTTATAGGTCAGTTTGTATGACAGCTATATGCTATAGTAGTCCGATCGGAAAAATATCGCCGAAGATTGTACAGTTGCTTTGGACAATAACTCGTGCCAAATTTGGTGAAGATATTTTTTAAAATAAAAAAAGTTTTCTATACAAGCATGTTATTTCGATCGTTCAGTTTATATGGCAGCTATATTCTACACTGAACCGATAGTAGCAATTTCTTCGGAGATTGTAGTGTTACTTTCGATAGTAATTTCTGCCAAATCTCGTGAAGATATCTTGTCAAATGAGAAAGCTTTCCATAAAAGCTCTTAATTTTGAAAGGTCAGTTTGTATGCCAGCTAAATGATATAGTTATCCGATCTGAACAATTTCGACGGAGATTATATAGCGTTGCTTTAGGCAGTGATTCCTGATAAATTTCGTGAAGATATCTTGTCAAATGAAAACGCTTTCCATACAAGCATATGATTTTTATCGCTCAGTTTGTATGGCAGCTGTATGCTTTAGTGATCCGATATGAACAATTTCTTCGAAGATTATAACATTACCTTAGGCAGTAGTTTCTACCAAATTTTGTGAAGATATCTTGTTAAACGAAAAAGTTTCCCATAGAAGCACTTGATTTTCGTCATTCATTTTGTGTGGCAACTATCAGTTACAGTAGTCCGATATCGGCAACTTCAAGCTGTTTGGAGAGAAAATGCCAAGTACAAAATTTCAGATCGGTATATATTTTACAGGGTCTCTGTCGCTTTCTTATGACTGTTTCCTTACTACTTGCCTCAATCTATATACCACTCTATACTACTCGCTATACATACATATGTATGTATACTATTTCCTAGTGAGCTGCCAATTTAGTTACTAGTTTTCACGCTACCCGCCCAAAAAAGAAGCAACATACACTCGCATAAGCTCCCACAAAGCATCAGAAAGTCAAATGGGCGTGTGGAGCTAACATTTGCATTGACGTGACTACGAAATCTCGCTCCCTACGCCAAGTAGACGAGTGCAATGGCAGCCCTAGTGTGGAGGGTGAAGGAAGTAGGGATGGTGCCGTTGTAATCATTAGTCTCGCTGATGTGCGTTCACAACTGCATTGGCAATCGTTGTTAATGTAAGCATAGTCGAGCGTACAACGAAGGCGAAATCCTGCTCAAGTACACATGCACACATTGACACTCATACTTGTATGTATATGTGTATACGCATATACATATATGACGGCTTGTCAGTTTGATTGTAAGCAGTCATGCACACAAATTTATTAGAAAGTTTGTCTAAATACCATATACTACACGTTCATATATATTTACATACATACACATGTATATAGTAGCTGCTATCAAGGACGCTGAATGAAAGTTGACGATAAAAAAGCTAAAGCGAACTTTATGCACATAGTTAATGCATTGCCCCGAAATATATGCATAACACACACACACACATACTTGTAGTGAGCGAAGACAGCTTTAGCGCGCAGCAGAGAAAGCGAGTAAGCAAGCACTCATATACCGACATATACACATATACTTTTCTATGTAGACAGCTTTCGAACGGTTGCCGGCCACACTCGGCCCGGAATGTGCGGCGCACAGCACTTGTCGGGTACCTACTCGACAAATCGAAATTGTGTGCTCTGGAAAAATATTGGCACAAGAAATCATTCCTTCCTGTTGGCTGTTCGGCTGTTGATGTTCTGCGCTGCATTCGCTTTCGACCGGGTGCCGTTGTCGGGGTATGCAAAGACAGTAAGGAGTACTCCAAACATTCATACATGCATACATACATACATAATTGTAAATATACCCACTTGCATACCATGTGCATATGAATAGACTGGCTTATACACACATACATACAAACATGTCTATGAAAGGAGTGTGTGTGCTTGTAGTAGTATAAATTTGTAGGTGTTATTGCGGAAGTTTGTATTGCTTATAACTTTAAAATTATAAAGTTTTATTTTTTTATTTTACAAATTTTTGTAAGAGAATAGTAGCAATTGGCTGTTTTCAAATGCGCAGATAAAAGAATTTAGAAATGCTTCAAGTAGACTAATTTTCAGGCGTCAAAATTTTGGGTTCGTGTTACTTTAAAAAAAAAAGAAGGTGATTCACTGATTGTAGCGACCCTCCAACTTTTTGTTTCATTTTTGTAGTACGATTTGCCCTTTGTTCAATTTCGGCGATCTCCTCTAGATTTGACGAAAATTTCTTTCTAGCGAGCATTCTTTTAAGATCTGAGAACATGAAATAATCGCTGGTGGCCAGATCTGGAGAATATAGTGGATGCGGTAGTATTTCGAAGCAAAATTTATGGATTTTTGCCATCGTTTTCACTAACTTGTGACACAGTGAAACAGCACTTACTTTTCCTTCAAATGCGACTATTTTTCGGCGATTTCCTCCTTCAAACGTTCCACTAAAACTATGTATGTAAATGTATGTCGCTGTTGAAGATCCTTCCATTTTCAAGGCGCAGTCAATAAAAAATTATTTCGTTTGTTTTCACGCTATAGAGCGGGTCCATGGTGAACAGTCCACGCGGATGACTCTCGATTGGACTTCGGCTTGAAATGATGGATCCATGTTTCATCCTCTGTCTTATATCAACGCAAAAATTGGGTTTCATTACGCTTGAACATCTCCAAACACTGCTCCGAACGAAGATTCTCCGTTGTTTTTGATCAAAAGTGAGCTCGCGCGGCACTAACTTTGCCCAGAGCTTTGTCATATTCAACTAATTCATGATCTTATCTTGTACACTTTCAGTTGATGTCTTCAGATATATATATTTGGAGTGCCTGCTATCTCTAACAACTTCATTTTACGGTCATAGAAAATCACTTTGTGGGGTTTTTGTGATTTCGTCTACAACAACCTCTTTTGGGCGTCCACGGTCTTCGGTGCTCATTTCACCACGTCTTAACTTATCATCAATCCTGGTTAATTTTTCTGAGGCAGTGTCATACAGCCATGTTTTTGCTTCAACTGAATTGCTTTCCTTCAAAAATCAATATTTTTTCAACACGCTAAATTCATTTTTATCAACTTTTTTCAAAAACAAAAGTTGACTTACTAAAAACAATATATTTCTCAATCTAATTATCCGACTGCCGTTAATTTAAACATGCGCCTTTTGAAGGTTTGGATTAACTAAAAGTGTTGAGAATTTAATAAGACAATATAAAAAACCAATTTTTTGAAACCCGTAATCCCCTTAATACAAAAATCGTTGATATTTCTATAGATAGATAGATAGATAGTATGTTATGAGGTAATGCACCGCGACCTAGGGTCTATTGTGCCCTCTCCTGTCTCACATGTCTTCCCAGAGTCCCAGCAGCCTGAATAGTTCCAGGAGTTTGCCGGGCGCTACTGAGGTGATGTGATCCCTGCTGATATAAATGGAATCCAGGGCCTTAAGCCTTTTTCCACAGATTGCTGTGCAATCCAGGATTAGATGTGCTGGTGTTTCCTGTTTCAGGTCGCAGAACCGGCAGTTAGCACAGCAGACTATGCCCATGTTGGACATGTGTTTCCTGAGCCTGCAGTGCTCTGTGTAGATCGCGACGAGAAGACGGGATTTGTCACGCGGAAGGCGAATTAGTTCCTTGAACCTGGAGAGATTGTACCCTCCTAGAAGCAGCTTGGCGTGGCGCATACTTGCTGCCTGTTGCCGTTCTCTCTCCTCCGTGCGGAGCAGCTCCTTAAAAGTGGGGGATCCTACCGCTATGAATGGTTCTGGTCCCATCACCTTGGACGCTGCCGCCACGCAGGCCAGTTCGTCGGCCTTCTCGTTTCCTTCTATTCCCTTGTTCCCTGGCACCCAAATTAAGTGCACCCGGTTGCACAAGGACAGGCGGCTTAGCCTTTCTATTCATTCCTCGACTAAAAGCGATTTGGTCTCGTATGATGAGATCGCCTTTAGTGCCGCTTGACTATCACTGAGAATAGCTATGCGCTGGTTGCGATAGTTGCGGCTGAGGTTGACTTCAGCGCACTGATATATGGCAAAAACTTCAGCCTGGAAGATACTTGGGAAGCGTCCCATTGGTATGGACAGCTTAGTACGCGGCCCCGCAATACCTGCCCCAATACCTTCCGATGTTTTTGAGCCATCAGTGTACCACTGAATGGTACTGTCTTCCAGCAGCCTTTCCAGCGCGGAATCGCTCCACTCCGTAGATACATATTTCTATTACCAACAAGTTTATAATATTACCTCTTTTTCTATAAGACTCGTAGTTTTGCCGGAAATTGAGTTAAAATTTAAAATTCAAACACGCCTCTCCTCTGTTTTTTCCGACCTCAGGTTGTTCCTAAATTATTTTCCCTTTATTGTTTGATATTTTATCATTAATTTGTAATAGGTTTCAACCTATTATGAATTTCTTTCACCTATTACTATTTTCGAAGGCTTCTGCGCTGGTCCAAATATTCACACAATCTCAAATAATATTTTTGAATGTATGCATTATCGGATTTCATTATTACAGAATCTTTGGATCAATTGGGTCTCTACCTTTGTTAAAATAATACGCCTTCGGCAATGGGGAAGCTTAATAATCCTTGTGATATTTTTGAAACCAAAAATACGCACATTTTGTACCAAAAACTAAAACTTACATCTTTCACGCTAATTATCTTTATTAGCAATCCTTTTCACTGCTTTTTGCACTACAGTGTGCTTTCTTTTAATTTCATCTAGCACTTCCGCTGTACATTACCCCTTTTCATAGGTGGAGGATCCCAACACCGCGCACCCATAAATGTTGGCGTGTTGTTTACTCGCCTAACTTTGTGTTGGCACATTGCCGTACGCTGGTTCCCAGCTTGAAAGAGGCGGTGTAGCAGGGAGCGGTAGGGTGATGGCGCGCAAGCAAGGCAAAGCGTGTCGTGCATTACAGAGCCACAGAGCCAAAGCGGAGCTGTGTCGTGCTCCAGCACTGTTTATTCGCTCATTTGTGTTTGTCTATTTGAACTTTCTCCTGTTTCGTTTGCATTTGCAAATATTCCTGCTGACTGACTGCTGTCAACCAGCAACCATAAACCGACAACTGCCGACTGCCAACAGCGGAGCACCAACTAAAGTGCACACATACATAATTATGTACATAGACACAAGCATAAGGACGTCAAAGGGAGTCTTGAAGGGAGTTTTTTTTGCTTTTGTTGTATAATGTGCGCCAACAACAACAGCACCATGTAGAAATGGTCACACTCTGCTTCCTCGCCTTTCGATTTCGCCGCCGTTTTTGGCACGCCAATTGACGTTGACGTTGACGTTAACTTTAGCGGAAAAGTCGTTTCACTTCGCTTTACATTGCTCTGCATTTGGTTGACTTTGCTTGCCAGATTTTCAGATTTCGAGACGTGTATGCAGACGCTTCAACAACGTACGATTTGCATACAACCAAACTGAGCACCCCACGAGGTGGAGTAATAAGTCGTGTGCGCTTACTACCGTTAGCGACCGTCGCTCTCGCTGATTTTTAGATGGGCTGCCCACGTCATGATCGCCTACAAATATACAACATTTTTCGCACTTCTCCTCGCCTATTGTTGTTGCGCTCCAAACGTACCGCCACACTGCCACACTAGAATGGCGGGTGTTGTGTTGTGGCCCGGTGCTATCCTAGCCGGAATTGTGAAGTGGATCGAACAAATATGTTTACAGTTAGCACATGTGCAATTATTTGATTAAACTGTAAAGAGCACACAAAATCAGGCTAGCTTTACATACCACCCATGCACACGCTTTACACACACTCACACATACATACACCATGCACATATGTACATATATAGAGAGGCAAGCTTTCATTCATACACGCCCATACATACGAACATACAGAAGTATGTGTGTTGCATGTGTATGTGGACGTCGTGGCATTCGGTAGCAGCACAACTGCCATGGAAGAATATTGGCTTGTACGGCATCTACCGGTCAGGACAGCCTCTATTCAGCGCGCTCTTCGCTTGGACTGACTGACGTGCATGCAAATATATTCGCCATCCATTGTATGTGTGGGTGTATGGGTGGGATTGCCTTTTGGTGGCTGTGACGTTGTTGTGTACACTCGCTGTGCTCAAACAATCACACTTAATGCAAAAGGAAAACAAATTAAAATCAAACTTCGGCATCACTCCGTCACATTTGCAGGCAATCACGGCAACGAATGCCTTGATTTCACACTTACTTTTTTCACGATTTTTTTTTTTTTTACTTTTTATACGTTTATTTCCTTGTATTAAATGTTTTCGCAAATAAAATTTTTGATTGTTGATCGATGTACATACATAAATACATACAAATATAATAATTTTTTAGCGTAGTATTGTGTTTGTTTGTAGCTATTCAAATTAGTATCAATCAGAGCTAATTATAGAACCTTATGGCTGACACTGATATAAAAATGAATTCTACCTTCAAGCACTCGTACTTGTGATCGAAAGTATTGAATTGCTTATACAGATTATTTTGAATTTATCTCAATTTGGCAAATACTCAAACCATGTTTGTTCCATGTATTTAAATGCTTAATCAATTTTAGAGTTTACAATGAAGCCTACAGGTTTTTGGTTGTATACTATATGAGTAAAAAAAGGTAAGACTTGGTTCATAATTTTAAAATTTTTCAAAATCTATGTCGTACCCATAAAAGTAATCCCCTTTGCCACCATACACTTGTGTCAAATTCTTTTTCCAATCATCGATACAGTTGTTAAAGTCGATTTCCAGAAAGGCCTTCAATACGCGTAGCGATCCACGTTCAACGTCTTCAATTGACTTATTTGAGTTTGCTAAATAACCAGAAGTCACACGGGGCTAAATAAGGCGAATACAGTGGTTGCGGTCCCATATTGGCTTAAAAGTTGGGAGAAAACTCACGAAGAATCAATGCAGTATGCGACGATGCATTAACGTGTGGCAAAAACTAAGAGTTGTCGGCCCACAATTCAATCCTCTTTTACCGAATAGTTTCTCACAAACGACGCATAACATTCAAAAAGTATTCCTTGTTGGCAGTTTGACCGGTCGGAAGGAATTCGGACTCCAGCAAATCTCAATAATAAGAAGCCTGTCAACATAACCTTGCTTTTGACCTGATTTGAGGTGGTCTTTTCGGCATCGAGTCACTCTTGCTGGGATATTCCGCCGATTGATCGACTGTTTCCGGGTCGTAAGCATGGACCCCAGACTCATCGCTAGTAATAATACGTTTTATAACATGCTGTTAATCGGAAAGCATTGTTTCACAGACGTTAACGCGACGGTGTTTTTCGAAAAAGTCGAGTGATTTTGGAGCTATTCCTGCTTTTACTTTTTTAGGACCAAATGGTGATTTCAAAATGGTTTTCACTAATCCATCCGATATTCCGACGATGCCTGATAATTGTTGGCGCTCTTTTCCTTTATGTTATTGACGTATTGATCACCAGTGGATATTGATAGATAAAAATCATCACGCAAGAGAGCTCAACATCTCTCGAGAGTCCGTTCGAATGACTTTGATGGATATTTTGGGTATGAAACGCGTTCTTGCTCGACTTGTCTGGATAAAGCTGGATTTTTTTCAAAACGAGTACCGTAAATAGGTCTCTTTGGGCATGCTTGATCGTGTGAATTCGACTCCCACATTCATGAAGCGTCTTATAACTGCCGATGAGACATGGATTTGATATGAAAAAAAAATCAATAATCATCGAAATGGAGGAAAAAAATGAGCCGAAACCAAAAAAATCACGCCAATGCCGCTCAAAAATCAAGGTACTCACTGTTTTTTTGCGATATTCATAGTTTACAACAAGAATTTATTCCGGAGAGATAAACGGTAAACAATGAGTTCTATTTGGCCGTATTGAGGCGTTTGCGTGAGAACATCCTTCGAAAATGGCCGGAATTGTAAGGAAAAATTCATGGATTTTATACGATATTAATGCACCATCGCATTGGGCCACGATTGTAACCGATTTTAAAACTGAAAATGCGATGAATGCCTTCCAACAGCCGTATTCACCAAATTTGGCTTCTTGTTCCACAAACCGAAATAGCCGCTCTGTGGAAATCGTTTTCAGTCGATCGAAAAGATAAAACAAAATTCGCTGAAGCTGCTGAAGGCCATCCCAAAAAGTGTTTCGTGGACTAGAAAAATTGGTGTCTTAAGTATATTACAACTGGTGGGAGTTACTTTGAAGACGACAAAATATGTAAACATTTATGGATAATTAAATATTTAGCGTTTTATTTACAACTTTCGGATCTTTTTTATTTCATATAAGTGATAAAACCTATAGAAAATTATCTATATTTATTATTTTAATAATCGAAAATTATAGCGCCGACTTTATAAAATTTCCTCAAAACTTATCCTGTAACTAAAGTGAATACTCAACTTAAACGCATTTCTTGTACCAAATGTAACTGCTAAATATATGGCATATAGATACATATACATATGTATTTTAAAGCAAATAAACCTTTATCACCAAAAAATGACAAACTGTCAATAGCAAAACTTCTCACTACTCGCACGGCCAAATAATCGAAGGTGTCAAATACAATTATCCGCATCAAATGCAACAATCTGCAAATAAAGCAATGAAAGCAAAGCTCTGTCTGCTGACCAGAAAAAAAGAGAAACATGTTTATTCATCGAACACAAAGAGTACAATAACCGCCTATGCCCGTCTGGTACTCGATCAAGTGCCAGTAGCGGCGACGCTTGACAGCGAGTATTAAAGAGGCTGCAGCCCAAACAGCGGAAACTAACAATATGCGAATGTTTATAAATACAAAATAGCAAAATATTGTGGTGGCACTGCCAAACCGCAAGCGACACATATTACCCATCGATGCTACAACTAATCATGCCACAACCCACCAGCCCACTAAGCCACCGCCAGCCGAGGGTGTGTGACGCTCACAAAGCACCTTTAAACGCAACCGCTTCAGCTGGACGCGACTGTTTGTGCCAACGTTTGTCGCTCAAGGGCCATTGAGATAAATTGTTTGTGCGCGCCGATGACGAGAATAAAAGCGTCAGTCAATCAAAAAACGAAATAAAGCTAACAACTTGTATGCGCGCGAGAAAGCGAGTGCGGGGAATACGCGGAAATGCGAAAATTAAACGCACAAAACAAAGTGCTGCTCAAGCGGGGCAATATTTTATGGCAAAAGCGAACGCTGCCTCTTGAGTTCCATTTCAACCAGAGGGTTGTTGTGAGCGTGGCCGCCAATTCGAAGGACCTGTCGGCCGTTTTGTTTATTTTCTCTTTTTGTTTTCGTCATTATTGTTGCTTTACTGAAGTGTGTGTACACATAATGAAAATAATAATAATTTTTCATAATAGCGAAAATGTGCCAGCGAAGCACTTTAATTAAGAATATGCGCGAGAGCTGGCGAATAAGCGTTGAGCGGTGAGCGCTGGGCGTTGTTGGGTAGCCTCAAGTCTCGCGCAACTATTGTCATTCTAATTATTAGCACTAGCGTTATGAATAAAAGCATAATGAGGCCACTTTGCATAGAATTAGGCGGAGCGCAGATGCAGGCGCAGCTTAATTTATAGAAGTAAACAAGCACGAGGTGTTGTCGATATCAATAGCTACGCTTTTAAATACAATGTTTCATATGCAATGTTATTTTTTGAAATTTTCAGTGGGAAGTTCTTAATTCTTAATTGAATTCAAATAATTGATTTTTTTTATCAACATACATAATGATTTGTTAGCGCCTCGATTCCGAATGACACTGAGATAACGGCTGCCATCAAATTGTTAAAAAATATCAAAGCTCCCAGGGCGGAAATAATCAATAGAAACTTCTTAAAGCTGAATCTCACACGACCGCGTAGACATTGCCCCTTCTCTGAATGACATATGGGCTTCCGAAAAGCTACTCGTACCACTATAGATAAAAGAAGGAATTATTATTATTATTATTATTATTCTCCCGAAGATAGGTAATATTCCGAATGTAAAAATGGAGAGTAAAATAATATAATAACTCAACTAACATAAAATGTTATTGGACTCCTTTTTGCAGGGGCTACACACAGTAGCACAGACCTCATTGCTCATGCCTAGACCATAGTAGCACTTTAGGAGGTATTGCAGAACAATCGGTAGAGAGGCGCACTGTCTTCCACCTGCATTTCAGCGATTTTGAGAAAACGGTCGACACTCTTAAACATAAAACAATTTGGACAGCCCTTGTATGTAAAGAAGTTCCCGTAGCTCCAATGCAGCTCATAAAACAGCTCTACTCAGGCGCTAACTGTCATGTATGAGTAACTTGTTTCGAATTTAGTGAAGCGACAAGCTTGTTTGCGAACAGAGACATATTTTGGGCTGTAAGCGGTTTCCTCAAAGATTTGGATTATACGGGCGATATCTGTTCGTTCTCCTATAAAACGGCGCTTGTCCGTAAAATTTCAAGTTTTTAGCGATTTGTCTTTGCAGCATTAGATGGGCATTCTGAAAAAGTCTTATCAGCAATGGGAACCTCTGCGCCGCAACCAAACAACTCCATATCGAATTTTGACGTCTTAGAAAGAAATGGATCGGCCATACTAAACCTCATGACAAAATTAACAAAACGGCACTAGACTGGAATCTTTTAGGAAGAAAAAGATATGGAAGACCAATCAACACATATGTAGAAAATAGAAATCGAAGCAAAAACGCAGAAAAGCAATTATTCGTGGAGAGTAATTAAACTTCTAGTGATAAATAAATCTGACTCTTATTTATTTGTTGAGGATTGATGGTAAAATTTGTATATAATTATCGTATAAGGAATAAGATAAAAATCTTCGGATGGTAGAGACAATGTTTAATATAGTAGATGTAAAGAAATTTATTGGATAGTTTGATAGCTTAAAGGAAAACTGTTTAGAAAACTTGGTAAAGATTTCTACAAGTTTGTAATGCAGATTTTAGAAATGATAGACATTCAGAGCATATTTAAGTGGTATGGTCAATATCGGATCTTCAAAAAATCTAAACATTTCAACGACTTAAAGTAAATTGTTTGCTCTTAAAAACATTATTAAATCATAAAATAGAGAAAAAGGAAATATTTCCTTGTCGGCGTACGCTGTATGTACGAAATATTGAGTTCAGTCGGCTTCAAGGAGTAAAGTATGAAGCGCGTTTTTATCAAAACTGCTTTTTCAAAGCACCAAATTTCGACGATGGAAATCAGAGGCCAATATCCACCATTTTGTATCTTCTTCGTCTTCTCTACTGGCGTAGATAGCGCTTACGCGGTTATAGCCAAGTTAACAACAGTTCGTCAGACGTTTCTTATTTTTGTTATTTGGTGCTAATTCGAGATACCAAGTGCAGTTAGGCCTTTTCCCCCTGATCTCTCCTACTGTGGGGAGATATTCCTCTTCGCCTGCTTCCAACGGTGGGTACCGAATCGAAAACCTTCAAAGCTGGAGTGTTCTCTTCCATTCGGACAATATGACCTAGCCAACGTAGCCTTGTCTCTTGATTCGAAAAACTATCTAAATGTCGTCGTATAGTATATCTCGTACAGCTAGTTCCATTGGCTGCGGTAAATCGTCCCCAAAACCAAAGTGTCAAAATATAAGTTTTGTTTACAATAAAATTCAGCGAAGGCGATCAAAGTACCTACTATCATGGTTTCTTGGAATAATGAAAACACGTCATACCTCACTAAAGACGGAAATGAATAACAATTAATTAACTCCCGTTCAATATTGAATGTATATGGGATATAGACTTCCCGACTTAGAGAACTGTCGAAAGTCATATCAACACCTTATCAACCGTTTTCAATGTGTAATACCACTGTTGAGTCTTAAAAATAGGTCTAACTTTGACACAGTTTTTCTGAAAGTCAAGAGATACGCATATAATTCTTTCTGTCGAGACTTTATCCATTCCAGATTTTGAGAGCAAACTCTGTTTCTATATAAGCAATATATGTATGTATCGTAATTTTCAGTTTTTAAGACATTAAACATTAGGACAGTTGAAACAACGATAATGCATATAAATTACTTGTTAGACAACAAGCCAAGTTATAACAAAAGCAACACTTCCTTTCTAATTGATAAAACAACATTTTGTTGTGTTCTTCAAGTAAGACGAATAAACGTAAACGTCTTGTGTGGTCTCAAGCTCGTCATCTTCAAATCACTTTCCTTTGCCGCCAAAGAATTTGGCACGTTGCATCTAGCCGACGACTATGACAACGAGAATCCGCTCTCCTACCCCCGCGCCTACACTTTTTCTGGATACTTAAGGCAAGACATGCACTTTGGCAAGGAAAAATAAAAAAAGTAAAGAAAATGTTCAAAAAGCAATGGTCGGTATTGTACATTATTAGACTTATAAACACTATGTATATATGTACATAGATACATACTACAAGTGCATGCACGCATCTGTATTTACACTCATGCATCTGCATAGATATGTGTGTGTGTGCATATGTGTGTTGTTGCTTTTAATTTAAGTGGCCGGGCACATTTTCCAATTTAAAATTTTCACAGGTGAATTTTACCACTTGCATGACTTAAAGTAAAAACAACAATAACAATATGCAAACAACTACTAAACGACGGATGTTGGCTACACCGATGCCGCTAGCGGTGCCAATACCAGCACGGACACTCTAATGTGTGTAAACAGTGATTCCAACTGAAACATTACCTGCCGCTCCAGCCGCTTCAAGCCCAGCCATTTCACTAACAACTACCAAGGTAATGTACACGACTCCAAGTCGCACACACACACACACGCCACATACACGGATAGGCGCATTGACCGAACAGCTGTACACGAACGTGTCCAAATCCATATGGACATTTGAATAGTTGGTGTTTCCTCCACCGCCACCATCGCCGCCGACACTGTGATTTTCCAAGTCGTCCGCGTTGTCCGCCGCTGCTGCCGTCGCAGTCGCTTTGCATGTTCGCCGCTTGTGTCAATATTTTGTTTTCATTGCCGAACTCTCAAGACAACGACGGCGATGATTACCTGCGTTTTGTAGTGCACAAGTGTTGGCAACAAAAGCCGGCAATCGGCCGACCAGACTATCAAACACTTATATATACTTACACGTATACATATATTAGTGGTACATATGTAGGTGTGCCGCGCAATGCGGTAGGTGGCAGGGACACTTCTTCACGTGTGCAACAAAATGGGATACAGCTTCAATTGCATTGAGTTTCATTGAATTAGGATGTTAGCTTGGACTTGGACGAGTTGCGGATTGTCATGGCAGGCATTGTCGTGGTTGTTGTTGCAGCGCCGTGTAGTGTGGTTTCTTCATTATTGCCATCCACTTGCAGGTTCTGATTTTTCAAGTGTATGTATCTGCAATTGCCGGAACATCAAAGAGCCGAGCTTCGTGCAACGTAAAATAGTAAATCATTGCCTGCCGCTGATTTTTTTATTTTTTGTTATTTTAGTTTTTTTGCAATTCATTTCATACGGCTGTTAGATTTCTGCATGTCCACTGAAAACCGAAGTTCGCCACTATGGACTAACGCTAAATGAGACTCCTTACGAGTACAGATTTTCATTAAAAGCCATTGGTAGCCAACATTTTCTTTCTTAATTGTCAATACTAGATAAGAAACTTAAGTCAAGCTTCCGAGTCAATATGTCGGTTAATACTCTAAATCTCTCAAAATATCTTCGGAGCTTAAAAGTAGGTCAAATTTTAAAAATTTCCACAGTAAAACACATTTTTTTGGCATTTCTCATTTTTTTATTCAATATAAAATTAGTTCCTTTCAAGGGTGATACACTGATTATAACGACCCTAGAACTTTACGATGTCATTTTTGTAGTACGATTTGTACTTTGCTTCAAAATAGTCTTCAGTTTCGACGATCATCTCGTTATATGACGAAAATTACTTCCCGGCGAGGATTCTTTTAAGATCTGAGGACAGGAAGTAATCGCTAATGGACAGATCTAAAGAATACGGTTAATTCGGAATCAATTCGAAGCTCAGTTCATTGATGCTTGCCATAGTTTTCCCAGACTTGTGACTTGGTGAATTGATACTTTTTTTTCTTCATATGCGGTTGGTTTCTGGCGATTTCGTCCTTCGAACGGTCAATAATTGCTGTTGATGACCTTTCGATTTTCAAGATAGTAAATAAATATAATTCCATGTGCATCCCAAATAACATACTGTTTTCATGTTATGAAACGGATTCATCGTGTGCAGCCCACTCGGATGTCTGTCGTTTGGACTTTGAAGTGAAATGATGGATTCATGTTTCATCCATTGTCACATATCCAGCAAAAACTCTGTTTTATTATGCTTAAACAACTCTAAACACTGCTCCGAACCATCAACTCGTAATTTTTTTGGTCAAAAGTGAGCTTTAAAACCAGTTAGTAGACTTTTTTGATGTTTTCGTCAGTAAAAGCCACTTTTGGGCGTCCATGGTCTTTGACGCTCATTTCACCGCTAATTTACCTCTTATATATGTATGTGGATCAGAATGCATTATATTATGGATATGAGGTTTAAATCAAAGACTTAGACCAATTTCCTTCATATCCTCCGCTAAACTACAAAATGTTTAAGAATACTTTCTTAATATAATTGAATTAATGGATATACATACATACCAACTTAAACGGCTATAGGCTGCTGGAAGGTCTAAACTCATTGCATTAACTTTTTAAGTTACTTTAGTATACTTGAGAGCCTTTTTTTTAATTTCTCGAAACACGCGCAAAGTGTCATTTGGTAACTGAAATAATTTTTTTTTTGCATATATCAGTTTGCTTTGTTGTCTTTCTCACGAATTTGGAGTTTTTCTCGCAAGCTCAACTTTTTTTTTTATCTTCTGGGTTGATTCTCTTATCATAATTTTTGCGATTTTTTTTAATAAATTTCGAAGAACTGTCTCTCTAATTTTTAGCGAAATTTCACTATTAAATAAACGCTATTCCTAATAAAGTGATATTTTTCATTAAATACTGACGTTTCGCATTCATAAGGATGTCACTAAGACCTGATCAACGATTGTACCGTTAGAACTGCAAGAAATTTAAGTCACTTATATTAGAATATCATAGCTTATACTTCTTAGTTGTACTTCACTTCTAATAGGAAATATTTCAAAAATTTTAAGTGCGTTTAATCAAATCTGTGGCTGTATATAACTCTATATCTGTCTCAAAACAAAACTTTTGTACTTTATTGTAACACGTTACGATAGTATAATTAAAATATCCGCATATAGGAAGCTGCTTGGACACTCCTGAGTCAGACCACAACAAGTTTTAAATCATTCAGAACACTTTGCTCGGACTTCTTTATATCTTATAATACAAACTAAATAAAGGGTGATCGAAAAACCGTAGAAACTTCAAATTTAATGGGAATGTTTATTATCATTCGAAAAAACATTCTTGGGTATTTAATTTTTGAAGATTGTCAGTTTCAAATGTTGGCCGCGGCTACGTCTCAGATGGTTCATCCGTTGAGTCCAATTTTCGAAGATACGTTTCAAGCATTTCGACTGGTAACTGGCGAATGACGTGATTAATGTTTTGCTTCAAGGCCTGAACCGTCTGCAGAGACTTTATACTTTAGATATGCCCACAAAAAGTCCAACGGTGTGATATCACACGTTCTTTGTGGCCTATCGACTGACCCAAAACGTGAAATTATCTGCTCACCGAAGTGTTCTCTCAATAAATTCACAACTTGACAAGACTAACGCATGATCTATCAAAAAAGGCTATTGAAAAAAGTGTCTCTACTTGGAGCACCCGTTATTAACATGTGGTTTTAATCTTTCTTGCTATATACGAGTATATAGATCAAATTAATTTATATTTTTATCTATTTTAAGGCTACTAAATTACTGAATGATTTCTAAAATGCTCTCCACTTGGAATTTACTTGCTCCAGATTTACTTCTTGATATTAAACTTGAATTTAAAAACCTTTTTGTAAGTAACTAAATTTTCTATAGTAAAATAACTTGCCTTAAAAAGAGTTAAATTAATTCCAATATACAAAACTTGAGTCTGTGGTTGTCTCAGATTTACAATTTATGACTGCATATCATATATAACGGACCATTACAATATACTAATAACTATATTTGTACACAACCAACCGTTAATTTTTAATAGTTTCAAGTTTTTCCGTTAAAATGCTAAGTAAGCGTAGACTCAAGGAGCCGGCACGTCCGTGCATTAGTGCAAATTAAACTATTGACATTAGTATTGCCATCAAAATCTATGACAGCGACCAACGTTGAGCTATGGCGCAAAGCTTCGACTACTAACTGCATGAAACACTAGTGCTGAACGCTAACTAGCAAACTACTTGCGCACACTAACAGCAATCAGACAGGGCAGTCGTCAAGCTAGCGTGTCGCAAGCACTTAAGTGCCAGTTGCATGCATGCATACGTGAATTACTTTCAACAGGCGCGCTGTACGACAGTCCGACTAAATTTTCCTAATGAGTACAACGCACTTCAGCCATCAATTCCAACATTTCACTGAATGTACCATATACATACATACAGTATATGTAGGAGAAAGCGCCAACCCCGGTCCAATGCAACTCAGGCGCTTGCGGATCTGACAATTTATGTCCTCAGTGCAGCTAAAAAAGATGTCGACTCTTCGTTCCCTACACACACCCATACATATGTCAGTTATAACTGTACACACGAGCATACATATGTATAAACGAGAGCTTTCTTTCACATTACGGGGAGTGTAAGGCGTCCGTGTGTTTTTTGTATGCTCGCTTGTTGTGTGTCTTTGTAAATTAATAATTGAAAAACTTTCTACCAATTAAAAATGCTGCAGCACGCTGAAAGGTACATAATGCTAAAGTGCCGTCGTATTTTCTTACTTACTGCCATGTGTAGGTATATATGTATGATTGTGTATGTGTGCAGATGTATAAAAACTCACATGCGGTCTTCTCCATGGCTCTTATTCCCCCAACTCTGCTTTAAGAAATAAACGAGTTGCAATGAAGTTAACTGTATTAAAGTTTGTTTAGGCATTAAATTTTTATTTAAATACAATATAACTGTTTATATACACAAACATACCGACTAAATTTTATTTCAAAGGTTTATTCGCATGAAATTGATTGTTATACCCCGAACAGGTGTAGAGTTATAGTATTAAGTTTAATACGAAATTTCTAACACCCAGAAGATAATGTCGGAGACCTTATATAGTATACACATATACATACATAAATATACTACATGACAGCTGTCTGTCAGTATATAAGCGAACTGATCCCTCAGTTTTTGAGATATCGATTTGAAATTTTGTAAAATTCCTCTTCTTCTCAAGAAGTTGCTCATTTGTCGGTACCCAACCTATCGGACTACTGTAGGGTATAGTTGCCGTACAAAATGACCCACGAAAATCAAGTTCACATGTAAGGATTTTTTTGTATTTGTCAAGCGTGGTAGAATACGCGGTTAAACTCTATCCTGTTTTAGTAATTTTTAACGAAATATTCTTCTTATGTAGGACTATAAATTTTACTATATACATATATTTCATATATATATGTATATGAATGCATTAGCGGACTTTTATGAAATATTTCATCAGAAAGTCCTTAGTAATTCCAATATATCAATTTTTGCAATCTTTTCGATACTGTTTTGTAAAGATATGTATTTCGTATATTCCATTTATAGACGCAGGAAAGCTTCGGATCCACATCTGAAAGTAAATAATTGAATCTAGCAACTTGTCAGATATGAGTCAGGAAAAAACATTATTAACATGTCATCTAGAATGGGAATCTGTGAACTATAGCTATTTAGAAATGATAAATAATAGACATAAACTTGTCGGCACAATAATTTAACTGACAGGTGGCAATATTGCCAATTTGTTTGCAAAAGTCCTATCAGATTTAATTTATAATTCATTTCATGGCTGTGGAGCCGAAATATCATTCCTATTTACCACTTATGGCTAACCACGGCTATTATCAGTGTCGGATCGGATTATGACAGTTCAGTAATAATAAAAATATTACGAAAAATTTATCAGAAAGAAATTCTGTATTCGCAATTGGCTATATTGCTAGAAGTACGATTAAAAAATAATGCATTAATTTCATATATGATAAAAAATTAAACAAGAATAAAGTTGGAACTTTTTATGTTTTTATGAATAAACGAAGCATTAAATGAGGATTTAGAGGCTTGAACAGTTTTGGATAGATTCAGACAATTCTTAGGCGTAAGGTGGCATAACTGAAATGCACTATTCGTGCAAAGTCTTATCCTAATACATAAATGTAGTAATTCATTTTTGATTTGTATACTGGAAAGTAAAGAAACTTATGGAACTTAAAGTTGTGTGTTTATGGGAAGGAGACGTGGCTGTAGAACGATTTCGCCCATTTCATACTGTAACATAAAAATGTTGAAAAAATTATACATACCAAATTTGGTTGAAGTTCCGGTCTAGAGATATGTGCTTTCACCTAATAGTGGGCGGGGCTCATTTTCCATCGTCCAATTTTGACACCGGCTTAATTAAAACCCTGTCATATAATCTCGCGGGTAACATCTAATGTCTTCGGAGTATTTAGTTATTGATTTATGGGGTTTTAAGGGATCGTCTCAGTGTGAAATTTACGAGAAATCAATTTTATTTCTTGCATTATCGGATAGTATACACTGTGATAAACATTCTCTCGAGCTCGAAATTCAAATTATTACGGTCGCTACAGCGTTTCTTGTAGAAAGGGAACAGAGTGGGGAACGCTCCAACTCCAATCTTTAAAGGCGTTTTTCCCAGAATGGTGTTTTTCAAAACAGTTACCACTCTCAAAGGAAAAGTTTTGAAGCTATCTAGTTCCAATTTGGAGAGATCACTTTTAACGTCATTCGGTATAGCGCTATGGAAGCTTCTATTTTTAAAATCTTCCAATTTTTTTCTACGAAAAATTGTCGAAAAAGGGCCAAATTTGAAACTTTTTGTTCAAAATGCCGCCATTTTGTCAAATTTCGGAAAAAACTCCAAATAGCGCAATAGCGACTTCCCTACGGATTAATAATCTCTTTGAATTTTTTTTTTTAGACCAAAATTGTGGTCGCAATCGTGGACATCGTACAGGACCTTTTTTACGTGTCTTTCCAACAATTTATTTAACTATTATACACCCAATAAATAAACTTAAAAAAATTATTTTGTATTCGTCATAAAGTATTTATTTGTAAAAAAAATCAAATCGGCCTGATTAGTTAAATTCAATCTTAAAAAAAAAAAATCGAGAAAATCAGTGATTTTTCGGAAGATCATGCTTAGGCTTGGCCAGTATGCAACCTTTTGAATGTTGAATGGCCTCTACGTCTGCATAACGCTTTTCTTTCATGGGCAAATGTATTTTTCCGAAAAGGAAGAAGTCGCACGGTGCCATATCAGGTGATTACGGGGAGTGGTTAATGGTTAAAATATGATTTTTGGTCAGAAAATCATTCACAAGCGTCGAATGGAATGTTGGATTTTGAGCAATTTTTGATCGTGAGTCAATTCGTGTGGAACAAATCGTGCACACACCTTTCGTAAGCCCAAATATTCGGTCAAAATGCGATAAGTTGATGTTTTGGAGTTGTTCAATTTCATTTTAATGAATTTCAATGATGATTTCGGCTGATTTTTGATGAAGACACGCACAGTTTCGATGGAATTTCCGGGGATCACTGATTTTGATTGGCCCACATGTTGATCGTCATTTATGTCCTGACGACCACTTTGAAAATGTTGAAACCAATCGTGCTCTCTGCCACGGGATAGGCAATCACCGCCATAAACTTGTTTCAGCAACTGAAACGTTTCGGTAAAAGTTTTATCATTTTTTAAAACAAAATTCATTGTTGGCTCTTTGTTTGTAGCTCATTTTCGCACCGACAACACAAACATACTGACACTTAAAACGCAATAACTTCACTTCCAATATATGAAATGTCATGGAATTTTCACTGTACAATCGAGAAAAATAACAGATTCTAACGCACCAGTCGACATATACATATGTAGAAATGCGCCACCAGGGGGTGCTAGAAACAAAAAGTCCTGTTTACTTTGGAACCCACCTTGTATATACAATATATAACTATTTTATAATCAAAACACAAATTTTGCTTCAATTTGAGTGGTTCTATTATATCGTTTTTTCTTCGCCAGTGAACTTATGAAAAATGATGTTACGTTATTTTGCATTTAGGGTGACGATATGTAAATCAGACGAGAAAAACTTGTCTTTCTTATTTTTTAGCTTAAAAATTGAGTATTGTAAAACATTATTTTGGCAGGACGCTTTCAATGTTTTAAATTATTTAATACAGAATCTTTCGCAAGTTTTATATACATATGTATGTATACATACAAACCATTCCAAATTTTTTTTTTTTACAGAACAAAATAGTATACTCGTATTTTGAAACTTTTAGCAAACGCAGACTAACAATATGAAATTTCACGTTTTCAGAAAAGCTAAGTAAGTATAATGGGTTCAAAAAATCACTTTAATCACAAATCAAATATTACAGTAACAAAAAACTTTGTTTATTGTACGGAAGAAAAGGCAAATGCAATAAAAAGCCTAAATTTTGTTATAAGAGTTGAGCCTTAAGGAGACCACACAAATAAGCAATGAACTGCTGCTACATAATAGTGATGACTATTATGATGACTACTGACAATAGAGTAAAAATAAAAATGAACTACAAATAATTGTGCAAAAAATAATAAAAAAAAAGTTAAAAGCAGGGACTTCGCTCAAACACGTTAACAATCTTTAGTTATTTTTAATTGTGTCTCGATTGCTAGTTATTTGCTTTATTAAAAAAAATTCCATTGCCTTCAGGTGCCAAATGCACGCCGAGCGAAAAAGTGGGAAGTGGCAGATGTGTGGACGCAGTGCGTACAGATGCAATGCCAATGAAAATCATGATGGCAAAACCCAAATGAAAAGTGACTCAGGCTGCCTCAAACGCGACGCTTACGGATGCTAACAAACTATCACACAAACCATACACACACACACATACATGCGCACTTACCAACTCACTCCGAAGTACGCGTACTTGTGCGCTTGTGTATACGCGGCATCTCTGTCTGTTGATTATGAGCTACAAACATTTTCGGCCATGTTTGTTTACTTTGCTCCGCCTCGTTGTGCTGTCGTCACCGCTTACTTTGCGTTGCCAGCTGCCTGCTGCTTGCTATCTCTGCTCCTCATGTGCCTCTTAGCCCACTTCACTTCGCGCGTATGGCGCGCCTGTGGCTGTGTATGTGTGTGAGTGCGTGTGCTTAACTGATTTCATGCTCGCATCTGCTCTCACTCGCTCTGACTTGCTGGTACGACGACGACGTCGCGCGCACTGCCGCTCCGGTTGCATGCTGACTGCCGAGGCGATTTACTGCTTTTATTGCTGCTGCTGTACGCACAATGGTAGACAGTCGCGCCGGGCAGGAGGCAGTCAGACATGGCCCGCATCTCGTTCATTCATTATTTCACACACACACAGTCACACACGAATGTTTATGTGTGCGTGTGGTTGTGCACATTCATGCGCATACAAATGTCTCTTTAATTTCGGCTTTCGCCATTGTAAGTGCATTTTCGGCTGCACACACATACATACACATGTATATGGAAAGGCAAAAGCGGCAACCGCAGACGCAAATTCCTCACTACCTTTGCAACTAAAGTCGTTTCATTTACATACACACATACGGGCGATATATACATACATACATATGTATTTGTGGGTTTCTGGCATTGCACATCTGCCTGATCGTCCGTCCGCTCAGCTGCATGATTCACTCGGCCGAGCAAGCGCGCTGCCGCATTTGAAATTAATGTTGTCGGTGCCGCATTTGCTGAGATTGAAAATTGAATTAAATTAAATCGCAATTGCCGCGCCACAGCGCATGCCGCCCCAACCGCCAGTGGCAATTCGGTATCTACCAGTTTGCAAGCGCTAGGTGACCGAACGGCTGATGGTGCCGTTGAGTGTGGTGAAGTGTTGCTTTCAAGCAGCCAATGTATCCTAATTACATTTTCCTAGATAAATTGCAAAGTTTCGGTGCACTTCCGTGAATTCGTGCGCTGTTTGAGTTTGCCTGCCGACGTGCCGCTCGGCGCCCCAAGTGGAGCTCGAAAGTTTCGTGTGTGTCGGCGAAGCTGCATGAAATGCAAATAACTGTAAATAATGCTCAAGTAGCTGCGCCTGCAAGTAAGTCGGCTGTGCGTCAGGGAGCGTCGCGGTTCGGTGGAATACTCTTCCGGCTTCTAATAAAGTTGGTGAGGTGGCGCGGAGTCTCTGTGTGGGTGTCGCATGCCATGCGCCATCTTAGATGTGTTGGTGTGCTGAAGGAATTCGCAACTAAGCTATAAATTACGCGCTATCGACGCCACGCCGAATGTTTGATGTACATAATACAGGGTGCTCTTGGCCGAATAGAAAAATATTTTGAAACCTTAAAAGTTTTGCATATTGCTCGCGGGGTTGGAAATAATGTATTAAAATATAATTAAATTAAAATAAAAATTAATTTTTTTTTTACTTTTGCAATACCGAAATGTTAATTAAAAATAATTTTTAAATCCCAATTAATGGATTGAAAATTTTAAAATAAATTTTTTGGGTACAAAATTTTGAGACTCTTCTTCAACTATTTGGTATCAAAAGCTCTCTATATGAAAATAATTTATTCACAACTTTGACTTAAAAAAAAAAAATTGCCATCACGTCTTTTCCAGCTTAAGTCCAACCCAGTCTAAATTGACTTCAACAGTCAATGTGTAGCATATTTCCGGGATATTGAGCGCGGGAAGCTGATGAGATTGAGTGCTTTGACAAAAACAATGTTACAATGCAATTAAGGTGTAGATACGTCAGCTAAACTTCAGTAATGGCCATATGTATATGTTTATACATACATATACATTTATTATCTACGCAAATATAGCACTCAGCAGTAAAAGCTGGGACAACTGTTATAGCAGCTACTGGTCAAGTGACTGGTTATATAAAAATAAATAATGACATGATGAGTTGAAATACAGTTAATTTTCTGTCCGGGAAGCGGTAACTTAAGTTAAGTTGAGATATTTTGTTGAAACTTGGTACATGAGTTTCTCGGCACCCTAGCCATTGCCACGTCCACAAAACGCCATTAATCGAAAACCAATCATAAAG
Organism: Bactrocera dorsalis; assembly: GCF_023373825.1. Lineage (NCBI taxonomy): Eukaryota > Metazoa > Arthropoda > Insecta > Diptera > Tephritidae > Bactrocera > Bactrocera dorsalis. Next base: position 17,675,382 of record NC_064304.1, on the reverse strand, counting down.
CTATAACCTAGCTCAAAATTGGGATACAAAACCGTATTTTGATGCAGAAGATTGTAATGGTGCGGAGTATTGGGGTCTGACCGCCATTCTCTTCGGAATGGCCAGAAACGATTCTTTACATATGGCTCAAACAGCTCACGACTTTCGGTCATAGAGCAAGTGTCCTCTGGGTAGCTTAAAAACATACGTTTGAAAGCGAGCTAAAGTGAGAAGGCGAAACATCCCTAAAACCACCAACCAGATCGATCATGTTGTGATAGATGGTATACACGTGGCAGTACTTTAGATGTGCATGCGCGCCGAGGTCCTAAGATACACATACGCCTCTGTGCAGCAAAAAACGAACGTCAATAACATGAAAGGTTCGACGTCGAGAAGCTTTGCAGAAGCATGAAATGTTCGGTTATTCACAAAATGACTGGAAAATATCTCCTGGAGATGGAGCCTGGTTTCATCTACTTTCCTGCACTGACAGTCCGATTTACTGGAAGGTGTTGTACCCCGCACTTCTGAGCACTTTCAATGTAAGTCAAATAAATCTCTGTATGTACATGCATGCGTATAGTATGTATATACCAGGCATGTCGATATGTGCTTTCAGCTTCCGTTGACATAAAAGTCATTCAGCGCCCACTTGGGGTATAGTGTATACCCTTGTAGAGCAAAAGAACATTTTATCGAGCATGCGACTGATATTTTTGCCAAGCTAGCCCATAAATATACTTACAGGCGGCGCAGCTCGTGCATAATATGCAACCGATTTGCGCTAGAAGACAACCTGCATTCGTATATATGTACATACATTCATACATATGTATGTATATGGAAGATATAGACAAGTGATGTGCCGATACAACTTCAGTTACAAAGCTTTCCGCTTCAGCCTGAGTGCAGCCATGAGCAGACTGGAACTGAAAATGTTAATATGTATGCACATACATACATATACACAAACGCATATATACATACATACATGTACAGAAAAATATAAGCAAGTAAGTATGTGTGTTGGCAGCTTCTCCCAGTGATAACTGCGGCAAGTGCGTGCATCAACCGACGCTGATATATGTATGTTTGTGTGTTTGTCTGTATTTACAGTTAGTTTTCCTGCAAATATTTGCATCTGGAATATTTGCGCGCTCCATCATAATTCAAACAGACACGCTGACGCTTGTCGAACTTGCTGGCAAGCTGGCAGCATGCATCCTGACAAGTCGCTAGACAGGCGGATAAGTTGGCTAGCTGGCTGACGTGTGCGTCAGTCGCCATTTGACTGCTGTTTATCAAGGAACACTGTTTTAAGCATATAACTGGCTTTAAATTGGCATTAAGCAGCAGTAAATAACACCGATAGTGCCAGACCAGCGCAGACTACTCGTTGTTGTTTGGTGCAATTTAACCGGGACAAGACAATATTTTTAAAACAACAATACTATGGCGGAGCGTAGAGTCTACTTGAATCGCGTATATCAACGACTTTTGTCTTATGACTTATACCCATACATAAATAGCTGTAAAAGTTGAACTTACTTCGCGGCCTCTGGCGAAGTGGTTAGCTGTGCGTGTTTGACATTAGAAATTCACACACAAACTGCATTTATAACACAAATTACAATTTTAGCACTTTTAACGCATCTTATTAGCATATGTCACATAAACAAATTCAAATTCAAATTCACTTCACACTCTAAACCCGTAAATGCTGCGCCTGCCTGTTGATGATGACAATCAGATTTGCAGCGATCTAAGGGTTAATGAACGTTCATTCTTTACACTGAAAAAGTTAATTTTATTTGCTTTGGAAATAATTCGAATTTTATATGCAATAATTAATACTTGCTCACTTCGCAAGTCTCACTTCTTGAAGTCGAATTTTTGTACAACGACTTTGACGACATTTCCTAGGTTATTCTCTGTTGATATTTTTCGGTTCTGTAACAATCTAACCACACACATGTTTAGCAAATGTCGAGACCTCTTTCACTTTACTTTCGGTATACTTCTGAACGAGTAATAGCTAAAGTCCACATACAGATGGCGCACTCGTGGATTTCCTATGAATGTACTTTTAACTGTAGATGTCGCCTAACATCAACACAGTCCACAACAAGGTAATTTGATTTAATGAACAGGCAAGCACCCAAATAATAATATTCAGTTAATATTTCATATGGGCGTTGAGCAAAATAACTCAGTAAAAAATATTGTTTACAAATCTCCAATAAAAAACAATAATATTTATACATATCTGTAATAAAATATTAATAAAATTGAACAATGTCAATGAGAGATGTCATAAGCTGGCTGCAGATTCTCAGATTGCTCAGTGTGGACTCCATTCACAAGCACAAAAATGACAATATTTGAAAATAAAACAAACTACCTATCAAGTTGAATTACAGAATCAGAATAGAATACAGAAAATAATATTTGAGTATGCCAGGCTGAGCTTTTGTGCATATTAAAGCCTGATTACTACTTTCCAAAACCTTTGGTCGTGAAGACAACTTTGTAAAGGCTTAGTTTATTAATGCCAGTTGATACCATTCAACCTCTCGTATGTTCGATGTAAGATTTTTTTAAAGTATATCTAGTTACATACTATCTATACAGACTATCCAAATTTTCAAAAAAAAAAAAAAATTATTTTTGTTAGGAAATTTAAGTTTCAAATAAGTTTGAAAGTGTGACAGGAACACATATACTCATTTATAAAAACATGGCAACACCGCTTACAGCTGATTAATTTGATAAACAAAAGAAAAGTAAAAAAAAATAGACCGGGTATTTGACAGCTTCCAGCCTTTACGTAAAATGTTTTTTCGTAAGTTTGCATGGTAAGAAATTTTATTTAATGCAAGTGATTAAATACAAAACGAAATTAAGAAACTTATTTAATTAAACATAAATCGTTTTAACCACATATTGTTTTCTCTCAAATGTTTTGACATCTTTTCATTACAGTACAGTAGCGCGCAGCCACTATTGCAACACGAGGCATTTCAGATTGGCTGTAGGGCGAGAGCTTCCAATTAGCCTAACATGCACAATCATAACAAAAACAGGCATTCAAAATGCGACACGAAGGAATTTTTACACCTGTGATTTGTTGTGCAAGCGCCGAAAAACCGGGGAGGAGAAGGTGGGTACATTTTTATCGATATTTGCTTTATTGCTAACTTAATTGTTATGACTGCAGAAATCCGATCGCATCATAGAATATTCGCCCAAAAAGAAGAAAGGTGGCGCAAAGTTAGAAGGTGTGGTGGATATTTGGCGTCACATTTCTGTTCAAGAACTAGCAGATTGTCTAAAGCGTCCGTTAGGTAATTTTAAGGAAATCCATATTTTATTAATGCTCTGTTGAAACCACTTACTAATTGCAGAGGATGTACAGGAGGTGATGTTATACGTGAAGGGTGCTGACAATATCGAACCACAAGCACGTCTGGATGATCTCAAAATCATACAAGAAATAGTTAATAAATGTGGCGTAAAAACACGCATTGTCTCTGCACCAGAAGTTGAGGTGGAAGACTTAGGTGATTTGGGTAAACACCATGACGTGTCGCCACGCCCACCAGCTCCAGCGGAACTTTTAAAACCACGTCCACCAGTCGTAACTGTTATGGGACATGTCGATCATGGCAAAACAACGCTATTGGATTCATTACGTGGGGCAGCCGTGGCAGCTGGTGAAGCCGGTGGTATAACACAACATATTGGTGCTTTCACAGTGAAACTTAGTAATGGTGAGCAGGTGACTTTCCTCGACACACCTGGTCATGCGGCATTTAGTGCAATGCGTGCTCGTGGAGCACATGTCACGGACATAATTGTGCTTGTAGTGGCTGCCGAGGATGGCGTTATGGCACAGACACGTGAAGTCATCCAGCTTGCGTTGAATGAGAATGGTAAGCAATGTTTTTCCCATCTTTAGCTTATTTTGGCGAGTAAATAATAAATTTTATTGCTACCTTCATTAACAGTACCTATTATTGTGGCAATTAATAAAATCGATAAACCAGAAGCAGATATTGTGAGTACTTTGAGTTACTACTAAAATGTAGAGGTTATATTGGAATTTTCTTCTTTTAGGATAAAACCAAACGTGATTTAATGCAAATGGGCTTGGTGCTAGAGGATCAGGGTGGCGACATACAAGCCATACCAATTTCAGCTTTGAAAGGTACAAACTTAGAACTTTTGACGGAGGCTGTGAGTACGCAAGCGACTATTATGGGCCTCAAAGCAGATCCTGCTGGACTAATTGAAGGTGTTGTTGTTGAGTCGAAGACTGATCCACATAGAGGGTGAGTTGTTTTAAAACCCTTACGGTTCTCTGTTGTGACAACTTTCTTTTAAGAAAGCTCTCCACCGCAATTGTTACACGCGGCACTCTACGAAAAGGCGCTGTACTCGTGAGTGGCTTGGCGCATGCCAAAGTGCGTGGACTCTTCGATCATAATGGCAAGCCAATGACGCAAGCACCACCCGGTACACCAGTCGAAATATTGGGTTGGCGCGAGCTGCCACTCGCTGGTGATGTTATACTTGAGGTGGAAACCGAGGTATGTTCATGTATGCCTTAATGCAAAATTTTGACTCAATTGACTCCTTCCAATTTATGTTACAGAAAAAGGCGCATTCCGTGTTGCGTTGGCGTGAACATGAAGCCAAACATCACAAAGCGGAAGAGGCTGTTGACGAGATTCGCAAAAAAGAGGAGGAACATTTGGCCAAATATCGCGCTGAACGTGATGCGCGTCGTTTGGCTGGCAAATTTCGTATGCGTTACGGACCGCGCGAAAAGGAAAATATCGAGCATGACGATGTGCCCCGCGTTAGTATTATTATCAAAGGTGATGTGCACGGCTCTGTTGAGGCTCTACTCGACGTCTTCGATACCTATACCAACAATGAACGTTGTAGACTCGATGTGGTGCACTACGGTGTGGGAAATGTCTCGGAGGGCGATATTGAACTGGCCAAAGCTTTTAATGCGATAGTCTATGGCTTTTCAGTGCCCGCACCAACGAATGCACCAAAAGAAGTGACAATACGTTGTTACGATGTCATTTATCGTCTTATCGACGATCTGAAAAAAGAAATTAGCAGCAAACTTCCCGCAGTGGAAGTAGAAGAGATTGTGGGCGAGGCGAATGTGCTGCAGCAATTCTTCATCAATGAGGGCCGTAAAGAAGTGCCCGTTGCGGGTTGCCGTTGTGTAAAGGGTGTGCTGAAAAAGGCACACAAATTCCGTTTAGTGCGCGATGACGAGGTTTTATACGAGGGTAAGTCGCAAAATTGTTGTTATAAAAGAATTTCCTCAAAACTTGAATTTTCACAGGTCAATTGGAGTCTATGCGCCATTTGAAAAACGAAGTGGATTCCATAAAAAAGGATGTGGAGTGCGGTTTACGTTTTAAGGATACCAAAGTGGTGCCGCAAGCGGGCGATACCATTGTATGCTTCACAACGCGTATGGAAGAGCAGCAAACAGATTGGGATCCTGGATTTTAATTCCATGTGGACTAATGAAATTCAGTTGGTTAGCAGAAAAGCGCTGAAAATAGTACGAGTGGATAAATGGAAACTGCATTTCTCGCATTACAATTTTTCTATGCAATTCATGCCCATCAACTCTGCCATGTTAATAATATTTCTTTTAAAGAGAATTGGTATACATACGTTTTCTTAACTGCTTAATTTAGTAAGATTTTCAATAATCAAAATGAAAAACTGTAAAAATTATGTATAAAATGGCAAAAGAATTACAATTTGTATAACAAAATAATAGTTGAATATAGTATAGTACAGTTTGTTATCGGCGCCAAAGCCGCATAGAAACATAGATATTCACATTTCCTGTTGTTATTCTTCCACTCATTCATAAAACTTGAAATTAGATGCCGCAAAAGCGCGCGCTAAACAATGCTCAATGTCACACAGTGTCTGAATGTAAAACCTCTACACTATTACTAGCTCGCTTGTTGTTGTTTCAGCTAGTTATTAATGAGCATAGGATAAGAATGGGACACATGAAATGGGAGCATTTTAGAGCAGAACGGAACTGGCCACTGATAAGGCGCCATTGTATCAAATACACATTTGTATATTTGTGGCTGCGTATGTGTGAGTGCATTAGTAATCATGTCAACTTTGAGCCGCAGGAACTTTATGAAGCGCTGGTTTCGGGCGAATAGAGAAAAAGTGCGAAAAGTGGTTGAAATGCGGTATATATTTCGGAAGTTTGTGGAAAGTTTTGTTATTTTTTTCTAGGTTAATCAAGGCAATTTTTTTTTTTGAACATGACCGGCGTTTAGTGTTTAAGCTTTCGGCTAAATTTGTTATGGCACTCATGTTGTTGTTGTAACGGATACCTAATCGCCGTTAGGATGGCAAGAATAAGATAAGTTGTCATCGAGGTCATCCAATGGTTGGACCAGGAAACTTGATATTCTGACGGGTCCGGACTATGGTTTGGGGAGAGGGGTGTCAGATGTAACTATAGGCTTAGCAGGGCATGCAAATAGGTAGTTGGTGTCATGCGGGGACTCGTTGCACGCAAGACATATGTTTGATATGTCAGGGTCGATTCTGGATAAGTGGGAGTTTAATCTGCTACAGCATCCAGAACGAAGCTGCGCAAGGGTCATTCTCGATTCCCGCGGCACTTCGAGCCTTTCGGCTGCAATGGGTGGTGGTTCGACTGCAAGGTGTTAATAGCGGTCTGAAGTTTGTTGTGTCTGAAGTCTGGTCGGCGTATTGGTTTATGTTGTCGACATATGTAGTTGAGGAAGGACCTCTGGACCTAGGAGGCAGTTTCGCTGTAAACATGTGACTGCAGGGATGATTTCTGCGATACCAGCGTGGAGGAAACTTTAGCGCCTTGCTAGCCAGAGATGCAAGAGTTGCGTTCCTGTAACCTTTTCCTATTTCCGAAACTCATATGAAGTTCTCATATAGTGACGATATTGTCCGGAAGAGGAAACATTCTTTGCTGTTTTTAGAAACGAAAAATTGAAAAATATCGAATCTTTAAGGAAACCAAGTCGTTGCTAAGGTCAATAGTACAATATTTCAGAAAAATGAAAGTCATTCCAAAAATATGCGTGTGTGACCTATTTGATTGTTTTTATTCCGAGAAAAAGTAGAAACGCGCTTTGATAATACATATTTCGCATACCGGAAGTGGTGCGTAACCAGTGATATGTACGCTTGTATGAGCGAAAAAGTTGAGTAGTCCCGGTGGAGCCACGGCCACAACATAATTATACTATTAATATTTTCGCTCTACGATTTTGCGCATTTGCTGAATTATAGTTTTTATGCGATAAGGAGTTTCCGCTACAAAAATGGTGCCTCCAGGCGGAGGTTAAATAGTTGGAATGCGCTTGAAGGCAGCTGTGGAATTCGCGACACTATTTTCATATGCGATAACAACTTGCGCTTTTCACATTCTCATTGTCACACACAACTAAATGCTGAGTCTAAAATTTATTAAAAAAAAAAAAAAATTGTAAGCAAAAAAATATAAAATAAAACATTTTTGCATGAGATAAATACTTGATCATTCATTGCATTATTGTAATAAAACACAATTAATTTTTAGCAAAGCAATAATAACAAACAAATAACATTCATAAAAGTTGTTGCACTCACTCCTTTGTATGTGCTGCTTATTGAACTTAAAGTAGTGTTTTAGAAAATTATTTTTAGACCGTTTTGTGATAACTTATCGTCGCAGGAAATACTAAATTCCGTTATATATACATATGTATATTTATGTATACTGAAACTCCTCACGAGCTTTGTTTATAATATTCAAAGTCTTAAATTTGACGGTGATTATATATGTATTAGGGTGGGAAAAAACGAATATTTTTTTGCGCGAGCGCTACTGAGCGTACTATTTGCAACATTATCATCCATCTTTAGACCCAGCATTCCCACCGTGTTCGAAGAGACCGTGAAGAATCGATTCGGCACCGTTCGCAGCAACTCGGACTGACGTATGAAACGACTTGGCGTTGCACGTCGAGATCTCAAATTGAAAGCGTACAAAATACAGCTTGTGCAAGAACTGAAGCCGCTCGAACTTCCCAAGGAACATCAGTTCGCTCTATGAGCTCTGGAAAAGTTCCAAGGAAACGACGTTTTCAACCCAAATTTTGTTTAGCGATTAGGCCCATTTCTGGCTCAATGGGTACGTAAAAAAATACCGCAATTGAGACGAAGAGCAATCTGAAGAGATTCAAGAGCTGCTATTTCATCTAGAAAAAACAATGGTTTGGTGTGGTTTCTCGGCCGTTGGAATCATTGGTCACTATTTCTTCAAAAAGGATGCCGGTGAGAACGTAACCGTCTATGGTGACCGTTATCGCGCCATGATAACCGACTATTTGATGCCTGAAATTGAAGCTCGTCATCTCGGCGACATTTGGTTCCAACAAGACGGCGCTACTTCCCACACATCGCATCAATCTATGGATTTATTGAGATAACACTTCGGTTAGCAGATAATATCAAGTTTTGAGCCGGTCGATTGGTCTTTAAGATCGTGTGACATCACACCATTAGACTTCCGGTGGGAATATGTAAAGTCTAAATTCCATGCGGACAATTCCGCTTCGATTCAGACCTTGGAGCAAAACATCACGAGTGTCGTTGTTGTTGTTTTAACGGTTATCAATCGTCGTTAGGATGGTAAGGGTTATCCAGGTTTTCACGAGTGTCATTTGCCTTTCCTTTCATTTGTTACCATTCGAAATGTTCCAACGAGTCATCGAAAATTGGACTCAATGGATGAACCATATGAGATGTAGGCTCAGTCAACTTCGAAAGAGATAATCTTCAAAATATGAATGTCAAAGGATGGACCTTCCCGTTATAATTAAGAGCTCATACTTGGAGAGACTTTCTGAAAGATGTCTAAGAATCTATTTTTCAGAGTAACAAGTGGAAAAAATATTCGGTGTTTTGACCCACACTAATATGTATTAATATATTTTTTGTGATGTTTTTATTATTTCACCAGCAAATTTCTGCACGTTTTCACTTGCAACACAATATTTGCGGAAATTACTAAAACAAATGAATCTTTAATTAAATATTATATACTATATTATGTGTATTTGTACATCAACTTTGCGCTTGCCATTCACAAATGACAGGCTGATTTTTGAGACAAAGCGCGAGGAGATCATTGCGCCATGGCATGTGATATCGCAACAAAATTGCAAATGATCACATTCATATGGATTAATACTTACATAATATGTGTATGTTTGTAAATATGTATGTATGCAGAAAGCTTATCACATTTGCTGCTAAACACAAACTTACAAATGCTATCCCTCATACATATCTGTGTATATAGGCAGCTGTAATTTGTCGATCGTCGTGGAAACCCGATGGATCTGCCCCAGTGACATTGCAACAACTAGAAACAAGCAGTAAATGTTTAATGAAAGTACATTTCTTATCTATTTTTGCTCTACATGTTGTTGCGTATACCATGCAGCCGACGAAGCATGCAGGATCTTTCGCTCTTGATTACTTGGAAACGCGTTTTCTGATAGAAATAAAGCTTTTCTTTCAAGCTAGACTAATCAATGTTAGTGATAAATGAAATCGAATGGTAACAGATAACCTTTATTCCATCGGATTTGTTATTAGGAGAGTTTTGCACGCATTTCTGGTGAGAAAATGAAAATGGATGATAATGGCTAGTTCTGGTTTATTTCTTACCTACATAAATATCTTTTATAATATGTGACCTGGTCTACGAAAAGGGAGCTAACGTGCGAAAACTAGTTTTCTGGGAAACAGCTGTTAAAAATAAACAACTCGTTTCGTCAGTTTCTCGTTATCTCATTGAGAGGCTTATGGACTTGCACATCTGGAAGCTGTCATTAGTGCTCTGGAGCGGCTTGAGGTGGAGTCGAACCTCAAGCACCTGATATATTGTCTTCTCTGCGACAGGACTGATGAAAAGGTCAATAGAGGCAACCTGAAATGTAGGGTTGGCCTTGAACTTAGTTAATTTCAGTGGTGAACGACGTATTGAAAGAACTTGAGAGACGAGGCTGTTTCAGGGTCCCAGAAAGGAACATTCCAAAATCACTTTTCACTGCAATTGCTTCCCTGACAACTTCGCCATTGCGCCGCTGAGCAAACTCCTAGCGGTATCTTCTACGTGCATATACCCACGAGGTTTAGAGTCGCTGGAGAAGTGGGACAGTGAGCTTATTCATGGATGAATCGATGCTCAATGGTAAGATTGGAGGGAAGTTCCTCTGTCAGATGTCAATCCAGTTAGATGTATGTAGAGTACCCGGCATTGGTAGTTAAATTCTCCAGGTAAATAATATTTCGAATAAATTTATTTTTCTAAATTGGTAGGACTGTCCTTAATTACTTGCCAAATATGATCACGATCTGTCATCCAGTTTGTTTACAGCAGAAACTTAGGTTGGCACATCTACCTCGATTTTTACAATGGATAAAAATATCCAACAAAAATTTTGTCTCAAATTTTATATTTCCAACCCAATACTGCAAGTGGTACAAAGCCTTTAAAGAAAGTCGAGAGATCGTTGAAGACATGCCTCGTTCTGGACGAATTTCGACCTCTTCAATAGATGAAAATATTGAAAAAGTGGTGCTGAAAATCATTAGGCAAGTGTTAAAGAGATGGAAAGAGAGCTCCATGTCTCTCGCTAGTCTGTTCGAATGATTTTAGCGGATATTTTGTGTATGCAACGTGTTCATGCTTTACAATTCCCGGGTACTTTTTTGTCACAATGTATATATAATATCAGTAAATGAAGAAATCGTCCTTACTTTCTACGAGCTCCTATATGCACATATGGATATGTCTTGTTGGCTTTATACTATACTACTTATATAATGTATATTCCGGAAATATATTTTTTAGTGTATATCTGATGGGTTGGAGCCGCGTTTAATATCATTTTATATGTGATAGCTGAGCTCTCTGATAGTGAAGTGAAGCGAAATGTTAAGTAGTTGCAACAGTTGTATGAAATAAATTAAAATATTATTTGTTCAGTCTAATAATTAAAGCATGTAAAGCACATTAGTGAATCACACATTTAAATTAATGTACTATGTAGCCACAAGCGAGAATGTGAACTATGCAAGTTTTATGAATGAATTGGAAATTTGATGCGGAGCCATAAGGATTTGTTTGCATTTGTTTGTGCGTCAATTAAAAGCATATTAATTTAACACAATGAATGCACTGAGCAGTTTGGAGAGGAAGCGGAAATCACATTTTATGCACATGTTTGGTTTGTACATAAGAACATACATATGTATATGCAAGTAAATATAATATGTAATTTTAAATATGATGTAAAAATTACATTTTGGTATATTTATATACAAGATAATATTATTTAATGAGCCCAAACCTTTTGTTCGCATTATGAATTGTGAAATTTTATTTGCCAAACATTCTTATGCAATATATAAGTGTGAGCTGGTTTCGTTCTCAGTCAAAAACAGTACTACCGGCAAGATTCTCTTCCTCTGCAGAACAAGATCATTCTGTATCGACCAACATCAAGCAATTTTTTTTAATATCAGTCGCTTTTAGTCAAACGTGCACCTCTTGTTGGTCTTACGCCTATATTTATGATGGCAAATAAATCAAATTGGATTCATGTTAATATATAAATTAGAACTAGAATCTCCATAAAATATATTTAGTTTGCAACATATTTTTTGAACCTGTTAATATATTGTCTTAACATCAGAATGATAAATGGACAATAAGCAGGCGCGACATCTTACTATACACAACTATATGTATATCATTGTATGCACAAAGTCAGATCGTTTCAGCAAGTCGAGGTTTAAACGTTTGAATCGCCGCGTTTGTGGCCACCACATGCTCACCGAAAGTCAAACCAACCTCCTTGCTGCAAATGAAATCCTTCAGCATGTCAGCGCTTCAACGAATTTTACATTTCAATCCTTTAAATACTTTAGGAATTGTTGTTGTGACTTGACACATTCATTCATTTATTTCTTCCATGAAGAATGCCACCAGCCCTCAGCACAATAATTTACTTATTTTAATTTGGCGTAATGTTATTGTTGTTGTCTTTTGGATATTCGATTATTTTTAACATTAATTGCCGAGGCGGTGGCCCTTTTTTCCAAGGAAAGACTCCAACTGTGCCTCGCCGACACATCACACATGTGTGCATAATTAGTGGCTGCAACGTGTTGTCAGCGCTACAGCACCGTATTTGTGACTCTATAACACTCGCGTGTTCGTAAGTGTGACTGCTGTTCGTTAGGGGTCTGTTGCCAGTGCAAACATATCATAAAATAGTTTTAGCATCCTCTGTAGTCTCTTTTCCAGTGTTATTTCATTCTTTTTGAAAGTTTCATTCACAGTTTTTGCTCAGCGGAAATATGTCTTTGAACAGTTGTCAGCAATAGTCAATAAAAAAAACATCCCTATTTTGTTTTATTGTCGGAACAATTTTTCATAAAAATCCTTTATCACATGTTTCTTTCGAACGAATGTCATATTATTTCGAAAAAAAGGGGTCATATTTCATTTTGTTGTTGTAGAAAATAAATCGTTGACTTACAAATTCAAAAAAAAAAATCGTGCACGTAAATAAACTGAACCTCCGGGCGACGTTTACATACGCACAAAGATCTTCTGGTCTTCTTAATGGAGCGACTAAATGATGTTATATATCTGCTAAACGAGTTCAAAATTTTTGAAGAGATCGGCTTCTATGCTTCGGGGCGCTAAATTGGTAAAAAAAGCTCAAAGCTTTTGATTGTTCAGGTTCCAAAAAGTTCATTTTCTTACAGACGAGAACACGTCCGCGATATACTAAATACAATATGATAAAGCCGTGGGGACAAGCTCACAACTAGAGAAATAGATCCAGAGAAACCTATTATTCCGTCGTTAAAACCTGCTATCGGTTATGTCTTAGGTTCACCAAGACTCGAGAATATATCCGTCTGGTATATTGCAGGAAAGTGCGCTCTAAGGCTTCGGGATGATGGGTATATGAATAGGTATGAACAAGGACACACTGATTCTCTCATCCTTCAACTGCATTCCTGAAAACTTGGATCACTGCGAGATATTTTAGGCCTAGAGTAGAATGCAGCAAATTTACTGAACTGTCCAATAAACATTCATGCGGTAAGGCTAAAAATATGTAAAAGAAAGTGAGGTGGAAACACCTATAATCTTCTTCCATTGTTCGACCTTTGCAACATTGAGCAAAAAAATCTTTGTAATCTTAACTTCAGCAAACCAAAAGACATCTACGAAACGGACAACAAATTTGTGGTAGGCTAAAAAAAGAGATCAGGATCTATCTCTTAACCTGACATAACCTAAACTACCATAACTAGCAAAGATCATCAACAAAACATTTTTTAATTCATGTGCGCTTATTGGAGACATTTAAAGAATATAAGTCTTTTGTTCATAAAATATCACATCAACAGATCAGATCAAGTGACTTCAGATCACATCGCTTAAACGCTTACAAGTGAATTCCCGCCTTTTCATATAAACAGCGAACATTCATCGCTGAGATTGTTGATCGCTATCATGAGAGCATAAGCGGAGAGCGCACGTGAGTGTAGGTAAGAGAAATGAGTGTCTCTCCCATAATAAACAATCAAATAACAAGCGCGATCGCTGTTCACCGGTATAGATCAGCACTATACAACAACTATCTGTGCTGATGGGAAAATATGAATATGCCTTTAAGGGTATGTGTGTATGAATGTGCCTCACGTTTCATGAGGCCTAAACAGGCGGCTCCAAGCAGTTGCTCCATCGGCGTGTTTGACAAACCGGCCGGCCGGTGATCGTTAGCAATACGGTGCGCGTTGCGGCTTCAACGTGCGGCAGGCGCGTGTGGTTCTTTCAGTAAGCCGCCAGAGTTTGTGTCTACTTGAGTAAAATTAATTTTTGCACACAATGCGGCGTGTGCATTATTGTGTTTGCGTTCGTGTATGTTGGCTTTTGTGATATTTTCGTACCAACAGTAAAAGTTGCAAGCAGAATTTGTAGGCGCGCGAAAAGTTCTCAAACAAGTGAGAGTACTATCTGCATGCAATTGACATAGTCACTTATATTTTTATAAATAACTCGAAGTATATGAATCCGCGCAAGCAAACTAAAACTGGAGCAAATGCAGGCGACTTCAGCTTAGTCATTTTGTATAAACTTGCGATATACATGTGTATGTATGTATATGTATGTCTGTTGCATGTTGCTTATGTAATGTGACTTTAGTAAATGCAGGACTTTATAAAAGTGATAAAATTTGAAAATGAAAAAAAATTAACTTTTTTATGTACAAGCAATGAATCGAGAAATGCTAAAATTTCAAAAAGGGAACAATTCTGTACATATATACATACATATGTGCATAAAAAACTGGCAGCTAGGCGACTTGAAAAACGGATAACAGCTTTGAAAGGAAAAAACAATCACAAATAACACAACCCATTTGCCTTTCATTCACATGTATGTATTTCCGAACTGTGGGCGCTGTGTGTTATCAATATCCGCTCAACGCTGACGCCCCGCTGCCAGCACCCGAATCCCGCTTAGCTTATATAGAACGCTGCTAACTGCTGTACGATTGCTTGTGTGTGTGTGTAGTTACGCGATCGCACAGCACTTCGCACTAGTGGGTGTTTGGGTGGACGAGGCATATGCCGGACAGCCGATTGTGTTCGGCACTAGAATAACATACAAAGCGGAAGCGCAGTCTCACACATATTAAATGTGCGCTGTATCCAAATGTATGGGAGGCTAGTATGTGTGCGTCACTTGCTCCAAATGTTGCCGTATACATTGTTGTGTGTGTGAGTGTCTGTATGCATGTAGATCGTCGTGGCTGGATTCTGACTGCAGATCGTTCTGCTGACGTTCACTTGGCGCTGGAAGTCAATTCATTTTTGCTTTCAGCGGAGATTGTGGCATGTTTTCGCTGTTATCGTTGTTGTTGTTGTTGCTGGTGTGCCTTGCGTTGTGCCATTGATCGTGCGCGCCGCTACACCGTCTACCCACTAACTGCGATCGTATGCGCCGTCATTGTGATCAGTTGCGTGTTGGCGTTCCTGTCCAACGGGTGTGCCTTCCTTTTTCGCTCGCGTTCGCGAACCGTTGTAAGCAGTGTCCTTGCGCCAAGCAGGACATTTGGGATTGGATTGTGTTGTGAAACTATTTGTGCCTAAATACCACTACATACATATGCATATATGTTGTATATATGTATAAATAAATAAGCTAATTTACTGTCACATACAAGCATACACTTAAGGATATATGTGGTGCTCAGCTACAAGGATAACGCTTGTTAAGAAGTGTGCATAAATATTGGATTAACAAAAACAAATATTGCAAGAAAATAAAACAAAAACATAAATTAAGTTATGTGTACCAAAAACCTTTACAAGTGCAATAATTAAAAATATTAAAATATTAATTTAAAATATAATTTTTTTTTCACTAAAAATTACCATAAAGGCAAGTTGGAAAAAAGTTTTGGAATCTCAGCACTTAAATAAGAGTCAACAAAATGGATTTGTCGAGGCGGTTGCGGTAAGAATAATATAAAAAATTATTAAAACAATTAAAAAAAAAAATTAGAAAAATAAATTATTTAAAAAAAAAATATTATAAAAAATATAAATTATTAAAAAGAAAAATATTATAAAAAATATAAATTATTAAGAAAAAATAAATAAAAAAATAATATTTAAAAAAAAATATTTAAAAAAATTATTAATAAAAATGAAAAAAATCAATTTTTGCCACTGGCTCCTGCTGTCAGGCTGCTCTTACGAACAATAATGAAAAATCAATTTTATTTAGTTTGTGATTAAAATGACTTGCGCTTGCTTGTGCGGATATAGACACCCACAAGAGCGATATACAAGTACATGCACCCTAGTATGTGTATGGCTGCCTCAAATGCGCCTGTTGTGCAACTGATTGGATCTCTTTGTGTGCTGTGCAAATTAATATGTCAATAAAGGATTTTAATTTAATTTCGAAATGTTTGCGAACGCACTTGGACATATACATACGTACATATATACTATGTATGTATTAACAGCTGTTGGGCTGTTTGGTTGATTGCGTTGATGGCTATAGATCACGTATACCCAATTATATGTATGTATATGTGTGGCCATGTAACTGTACAGCTGCTGAATAGCAAGGATATGTGCACACACATACAACCAAAGCTTTATTGGCATGCATTTGCAGCGTTTCGAAATATCGCACTTTCTCGACGTTTAAGCTGCTATTTGTGTAGTCGTGTGCTCGCATATGGCTGACATTGAGCCATTAAAATATTTGAATTACATCAATTTCTGCCATTTCCGTTACAACTCTCAATGACAATTGTATGCTTTACGCTTTCTCTATTTTTAATGCTTGGCCAACGGTTTAGCTGCGTCACTTGTGTGTTGTTATCCTTGTGGCACAGTTTGGATTGCACGCTGCTAAAGTTTATGAAGTGCTGAGCTTATCCATTATCGTCATATGCAACAACAGTTGCATAAATGTGATAAAGCACAAAGAATTCACATTTGACTTTGTCGTCTACATTACTCAATTCGATATTTCAACTACAATAACACTTTCACTTACTCGCCACATATCAATTTGCGTCCACTTTAGTTGCTCGAGGTCGCAGATAAATATTTGTTCGGCTATTTGGTGCTTTTAAAGCGATCATTTTGTCAATATTTGTGCTCAAACTTACTGCTAGTTGAATGTTGAGTATTTTTTATTGTATTTATTTGAAAAAAAAAAAATCAAAAAGGCTTAAAGTTATTAATGATGGAAGCTTGAAATGCAAATATACTTCATCGAGACAACTCTTTTGATGTAAAAAGTCATTATAAGTTGTTAAAAAATGAATAAAATAAAATTCGTTGCTTTATCAGGAATGTAGCAACTTTAGTTTTTTCGATTAATATTTATGCCTCCGTCGTGGCAAACTTAATATAACCTCTTCAGCGTATAATAATCATAGTTTGAAACTTTTTAGTCTTAGTTTTATAGAACGTTTCAGGAGAAGAAAACTTGCGAACTTTTTAAGTTCATGATGGTTTCTAATTTTTTTTTTACTTAAATAGTGTCTATCCATGAAAATTTTGAGAATTTTCACGCTCAATATACATTAAGCCTAATATTGTTCAATCTCAGAGCACCTTTCTTATACCAATGCTTCTACCATTTCAATAAATATATCGTTCAAAATCACCTCGTATTTTTTTACCCGAACTCTTTTCAGTAGTTCAAGAGCCCCACTGCATCCAAACGCTATTCATTTTTAATTTTTAAAAGCTGGAGCTGGAAAATCTCTAAAGGTAGTTTACTAATCTTCTTCATTTTTGTTTGGAGAGATCTTGGCGGTGGTTGCTACAATCTACAAAAATCAGAAATCTGCCAAGCGCCGATTTATTTTTCGATTTACTCAGAAATAAAATTTTTAATTTGTTTAGGTTTGGTTAATTTGGTAGGCCAATAAGCTACACATAGACCAGTTTAGCTCTTTGCGATACCAAGGATTTTCTGCAGTCTTCTCGTTCTACTAGCTTGCGGGTGTGTGTCACCACAAGACAGTTACCACTTGGTATTCTGATCATGTTCCTATAGTCTCTTCTATCGAGTGCCAATAGGAATTTTGTGTACTTTCGATCTATCTCGTTCCATAGGGTTTTTAATTTCGTCACCATGCTTCTGTTGAGTTCGTCGTATAGACAATGCATAGGTTTCCCAATGTTGATCACGCTTCGGAAGTTAGCCGTACACTATTCCTGGCAATCTCGTTTACTATTTTTTTAGTATTATTACCAGAAAAAGGTATTCGCTGACTTTCATTAAGATACCTCACAGATTGATTGATATTTTCCGTAAAATCAACGGTAGGCGGTGCCACGCGCATTGCTTCCTTTAAACCTCCTAAGTGTCATTTCAGCTGTTTTTTTTTATTTAGAACAAACAGTCTAATTTGTATTGACGTACTTCGTCAATTTGCTGAACGAATAAAAATATTTATTTTTAGCCTTAATGTGATATTCGTTTGAATATTTCCACTCCATAGATTATTTTGGAGGATACAAAACTGATGTTTCATCAAAAACTTCCAAAAATATGAAATATAATAACTATATACTTATGCATTTTAATAGAAATGAAGAAAGATTTTGCCTGGCAACAACGGTCCACAGAAGAAATCTGCCATTTAAGCATAGTGTAAATTAATATCTCAATTAACATAAATTTTGAGCTTTCTCAAGTTTTCCATTATGAAATAGAAAAGGGAGCGAGAGCACCATTATAAATATAAATTTTATACGTGCTTCTATGTTAAACCAAAAATACTTTGTGATCAAACAAAATATTAAGCGGTTTCTCATATCAAACTTCAAACGCACAACGCCACGATTTCGGAAATTCAATGCCGTTAATGCAAAACAATAACCAGAGCTAGCAACAGTTGCACATTTCTGTTGTTGCACGATGAGCTAATAGCATTTACGCATGCGATTGTTTTTCTTTTTCGACGTCAAATTGCACTGCAACAAATGATTACTGAAAGCTATTTTGATTCGCTAAATTTGCGAGGAGTTCATGCAGCGCTCACGGCCAGTCATTATAGCCAAATAAATACAATAAAATTATATTTATGTGGGTGCTATGTTAAGTGAACTTGTAAATAGTGTAATGAGTGCACCTGTATATGCACACGCACGCACACACACAAACATACGAGTATATAAATCGGTAGGTGAGTGTGAGCGAGTGTTGCGGATTGGTGTGTGGTTAGGAAAACGAAAGTCGATCAAGTGCACTGTGTTCGGCTGGAAAATTGATTTGTTTAGAATTAAATTGGTAGACACTTTGCCACATGTGTAAAGCCACAAGTGGAGCGGACGCATGTTTAGCTGGTTGCACGCTGTGGGGCAAACACCACACGCTGACTAAGTGTTTGTGTTAAGTACTTACTTACTTACAATGTAATGTGAGTGTTTACACATACATATGCATGTAAATACGTGTATTAGGGTGCTCTGTTTGAAATTCTTCTTTGAAATTTTTGGTCTTTGCAATACCAGATGGAGTTCAGTTATTAAGTCCATGAGGAGTAGCCATCCTTTAGGATATCAATCCTAGACGCGAATTTTTACAATCTCTGTGGCCTCACTATCGATCCAGTGTATCATACCGCGGCGATCCCAGATGCTTATAGCGTAGTCCGGCCAATGCGGGACAGGTGCAAAAGAGATGCTCCATTGTTCCCCTGGTGTTTTGCTCAAGACATTTCCTGCAGTCTTCTCCAGCTCAGCGGTTATTAAATCAGCATAGTTTTAGCTTTTGCTTAAAATCGTCAAGTCTGACCTTGAATCTTTAAAACCCCTACTTCTTTTAGTTTATTTGCTTTGATGCTTTGATAATTATGGCTTACTGAGCAAGTATTCTCAAAGCAATAACCTCAAAATGTATTCCATTAGAGCTATAAGAAATGTACCACTGTTTGAAAATGGGTTTGAAGTATTTTGTTTATAAAAGAATTACTTTCAAATTTTTCACCTTTTCCAGTTCTTAAAATAAAATCTGGTAACTAAAAAATCTGAGGTAGACTACCCTAGTAAATTTTCAGAATGTTCCATAAACAGATATGTGCTGGAAGGTGTGTGCCTTGAACCGGCATGTGTGTTAGTACTTCAACACACTTAAATACAATATTTGGAAATAACGTAATAAACATAAATAGTTTAGTGAAGATCGAACAATAAAATTATTTTCACTTTGGCATTGATGTGTTTGTTGTTGTTGCAGTCCATCCTGCTGAAAAAACAAATGTGTGAATTACTGAGGTGGTTTCAAATGGGTGCGTACGCGGTGAGCGCGGCCAGCGCAACTAATTCGAGTAATCAAATTCTTCGCCAGTAGTTGAGCTATTAAAGTAAATATTTATATTAACGGGAAAAGCGCACAGCTTAATCATAGAAACACATATGTAGAAGGTGGCGGCACTTGTAGCGCCGCGATACAAACAAGTTGGTGGAGATAAAAAGAAGCGTTGAGAATGTAGTGGAATTTTATGCTTCGATGTATGTTGTATATATAAAGTACATATACATATGTACATATATAACAAATACCTACAAGCACACGTGTGACAAAATTTACTTATAAAACAGACATACATAATCCGTCGCGCATGCGACATTCTGCCTTCGGTTTGTGTCTGTGAGAATCAAAGCAAATGAAAACTCTTTGATGTATTTCTTGGCAAAAACAGCAAGAACAAAGAAAAACCATGGAAATTTTGCGCCACTTGTGGTTTTCTAATTTCTCATAAACCAAGATGCGTCACTCACTCCGCGCTGAAATTTCTTTGCTGCTGAGTTATAGCCCCAAATAGCCTGCATATGATAGCAGTATACATACATACAAGTATATAATATATGTATGTGTGTGTGTTTGAGAATTTGAACAGTTGCAGTGGCAAAATTTCAAAGTTAGGCAGAAGCATTTGAGTTGAAACATAACACGATTGACGAGCGGCCTCCAACCTCCATCGCCAATCCGACAAGTGCCACAAATCCGCAGCTAATAAATTCTGAGATAAATACCACATTGCGATGCGCTGCATATGCCTGCGCGCAAAATGTGTGCAAATATGCATGCGTGTGGTCAGTCCGAAGCCCTGCTGCTGCTAATCAATCTTCGCGCAAATGCTGATTCGCCTCATTTAGAAAGTCAATCAGAGTGAAAAATGCTATTATTGTTTCTTTATTTCTCTGCCATCATAATACACTTGTTGATCGCGCATCTGTTCGCCATATTCTGTTTCACTGGTTTTTGAAAAGTCGAAAATGAGGTTAACAATTTCGATAGAATCAAGTTCTCGGGATGATGGGACCAGAACCATGCATTGCGGTAGGGTCCCACACCATAAAAAAGTTGGTAGAGTGAACGGCACTAGCAGCAGGCAACAGGAATGCGCCACGCTAAGTAACTATGAGAGGCCATAACCTAGCAGGGTTTAGATATCAACCTCCCCAAAGACAAATTCTGTCTCCTTGTCGCGTTCTATACTGGGCATTGCAGGCTTGTCCAATATGGGTATAGTCTCACATGGGACAGGAAACACCAAAGCACCTGATTCTAGATTGTCCAGCGATTTGTAGAAACAGGCTCAAAGTTCTAGGATCCATCTATGTACGTGGACAGGGATCACGTCACCTTCATCGCGCCCAGAAAGCTCTTGGATTTATTCAGAGTTCTGGACCGTTGTGATCATATGTGATACAGGAGACGATAGATCACAGTGCAAAGCTTCAAATATTCTAACTATCTATCTAGGTCGTCTGATATTGATATTTTTCTAGAGTCAAGTCATCTGGAGTCACTGAGGTCTAGAAAAGCTAATTTTATTTCTAGAGTTCTTTACTTACTTGACCTAGACGTGATGTTACGAAAGGGTTAGGATATTTAATATTCCATTTGATAGATTATCAGCCTACTTTTCTAGCTCTGGTATCGAGCTAATGACTGCAGTATCCAGACCTGCTGCCAAGTAATTGGCTTGTTTTTTGCAATGCAATGCAGCTGATTAACCCATTAGCGCCTTTACTCGGTCACCAGAGCCTCGTCAGCTAACAAAAGCAGTAGGTGACACGCCTAAAAGAGGTTGACAATTGTCTGGCTGAGGCTGTATATACCCTTTACCATCCATTAGGCCTCCAACTGATAAAATGGATATGGATTTTATTATTTCCAGCAACAAAAGTCGTTTTCTATTGATTAATGCACTTCCTACTTTTTCCAGTTATATTATTTTCACCCTTAGACTTCTGGTGTGAGTCATTGGCGTTTACAATTTTCTCAGTGAAAGGGTTTTTCTGTTCATTTTATGTACAAATATATGCCTATTTTTACCCTTCTTCGTAGCAAATTTTCGGATTATTGCTAAAGACGAATTTTTTGGTTTAACGCCTCTAAAAAAGTGAGATATTTGCAATCTACTCTCGCAGTATAGGCTTAGTGCTGTTTCATATTCTGCTTTCGTCTTTTATGTGTACTCTTCTACATTAAGTAACCTTGCAGCAATGCATGCTCTTTCAGGGTTGGTCCTAAAGCAAGTCAAAACGTTACCAGTACAGGTACTTGCTCAAATTATAAGAGTAACTGGCATATTTTGCATTAATGTCTCATTGGTAAAGAAATAAACTAATCGATAACTATAGGACCATGTTATTGTACTGATCACCTGATGTATTCTCCATATTTATCCTAGGAGATTCTTCACATACTTAATTTTAGATTTTCAGCTTTCTCAATCACAAAAAGCTTAAAGATTTTTTAAAGAAATTTTGAACCTTTTTGTTCCAACTATGTTCCAAAGTAGAGCCACTTTCGTCCGTATTTCCGTTTCCGCTTCCACCTTGAAGAACTTTAGCTGAAAAGCACAATTTGTCAAAAGTTTTTAAAACACCACTTTATTTTTAACCAGTTAATTACTAGTACTGTTCGAATAAGAGCCGCATTTACCGCCATAGGTTCGGATACTGTAGATATGCGTGAATATGCAAGCCAAGAGTATTTTTGGTAAAAGTCATAAAGTTCTAAATTTTCTGCGTATCTTACATGGGCTACGCATGCTTAAGCATATGACGACGTATTCATATATGTATGTATATACATATTTTTGGGTACGCTACACATGCTTTGCGGCAATGGACTCGAGCGGACATTGCCCAATGAGGCGACATAATAAATGCGTGAACACTGTCCACATTTACGGCATTAGCAGGAAATTCGTCATGACTCCAGGCACTGCTGGCTGCCGTTCGCTGGTGCTCCCTCGCTACATACATACAAGTGTCTGCTTGGTGTTGGTGGGTCTTTTCTCTGATGTCTGTGACTTTTTGGCCGCGTTTATGCCACTTGAAAACATCAACGCCACCAAAGCCACCGCCACCGACGTCGCCGCCGCCACAAGTAAAGCGACTTCAATGGCATTGGTAGGCGACCATTGGCGAATTTGATCATATATACATAGCTACATATTACGAGCAGTCATATGCGCTTCTTTCGCGCCGACCTCCTCAAAAGCTGGCGAGAATCCGTCAAAATGTTGTTTGTTTACATGTTGAATGTGTGTTGTCGTTGGCGGCTGTCGCAGTTTTGAACAAGGAAGCGGCTTGCTGTGTATAAATGTGGTCAACATATGTACATAGTTATGTATGTAAGTATGTATGTATGAGACTCAGTAAATCTGATTATGTGTCTGTTGCAAAATGCGTGCGACACGCGTCCAAGCAAAATACGCTTTCTTTCCCTTTTGCTGCCTGTTGTTTGTAGTCTGCCTGGGACAGTGATCATCCGACTTTTGGTTCCTACATAAACACATATGTAGTACTTACCAGGCACCTTTGCGGCCAGCGCCTTGAATGCATGCCACATTCGTCATAGTTTACATCATTTGCATGAAATGCACGTGCGAATTACGTCTGCAGCAGTGTTGGTGGATTTACTGCGTCAAGAACCGCAACAACTGTTGAATCGAATCGCATTCGGCTGTTTTTGCTTGGCTAGCCATTCTTCTTCTAGGCCATTTTCGCTGCCAGACACTTTGCGAATTTTGTAATATTCATGTGTGGCACATTAACTGCTTATGTCTTTTTGTTGCTATATTTAGTTGAAGTTAGTTTGGTATATTTAGCTGAGGTGAAATATGCTCATAAGTGCTCTACTCTGTCATTAACTTTGTGTTGTTGAATTTTAGAGTGCTTTTCTTGCTCTGCTGGCAGCTTTATAATTACTTGCCACTTCTCGTCTTACGACTTTCGTTTATTCTTCAACAGGTCATTTAGAGGCTTAGTAATGCTCTGATATGTTGTATATATTTATTTTTAAACCTCTTAAGAGTTTGTACATATATGAGAAAATGTCTATGATTTTGCTAAGTTTATGGAAAAGCCGGCTTGGCTTGGACAGAAGTCGGAATTTCAGCAAAAAACTTAATAATTTTTTTTTTGCAAAATTTTGAGTAAGAATGTTGTTGGTATTCCGAATGCTTCCTATAAGTATAGCTGAGAAGGAAAGAAATCTGGATGTTGCGAAACTTCTGCTCCTAATTGTGGTGAACGTCTCAAGGTTATCGGACCTAGAGTGAAACGCAAAAGAGGAAACTGCAAACATGTCACAACACTGCACTCCGGACTACGACAGGATGCCTCTTGATGTCTTCTTTTGAACACCTTGATAGTGACGCCCGTATTCTCCCAGATAAGGAGCATAACGAACTCCTTTTCAAGCAGTTTCCTACCTCAACTACGTCGACGACGTAAAACAATACACCGACTAGACTTCGGACCCAATTAACTTCCGACATGCATTGGCCGCCATTTACAGTGGAGGCATTAACACCTTCACCGACTCCCTCAGAGTCAAATCACCACCAATTGCACACGAAGAGCTCGAGTTGCCGCTAGAAACGAGAGTGACCCTTGCGCAGATTCGTTCTGAATACTGTAGCAGGTTAAACTCCTACTTATCCAGAACAAATACTGACATATGAAACATATGTATGTATGTCCAGCGTGCAATGAGCTCCCGCATGACACTAGCCACCTCTTTGCGTGCCCTGCTAACCCTACACATTTGACACCCTTCTTCCTTTGGTCTAACCCCGTGTAAACAACATGTTTCCTGCGCCTAACGTCGATGACAACTTATCTAATCCTTACCCTCTTAACGTGGATAATGTCCGATACAACAACAACAACAGGTTATCGAACAAATTATCTCAAAAATGTATTCTGAGGTTGGAGTTTTCTTGTGATGGTTAGGAACTAGTTTCATTATCAGCTTCTATGGAATCAGTGAAAGGTATTGAAACTGAAATAGAGCAGCCAAGGTACTAAGTTGATCCAGCTATACTATTGACTTCATAAAAAGCATTAGCACATCTGGATTTTTATACCTTGAACTTGGTATATTAAGCTTGTCACGAAGTTTTTAACGCGCAGAGGGAAGTGCTGGAGAACATATAAAGCATGTATCGTCACCTAAAATGTAAAATAACGTAACATCAGTTTCCATAAGTTTACAGGCGGAGGAGAACGATAAAATAGAAACCACGCATATAGAAATAAAATTTTTGTTTTGGTTACAAATTGGTTACATATTAAATAAATTGGTTATATATTGGTTATATTTGACAGCCAAAGCTGTTAAATCAAAATTAAGTCCTTGTTTGGTAACCTTTTTTACTTGACAAATTATCTTCACGAAATTTAGTTTTGTTACCGCCCCTTTGTCTAATCCAAATATTATGCCAAGCTTAGCCGAGCAACCCAACACTTCTCATCTTTATTATGCCCCAGACAATAATATTTTGAACATCTTCTTAAGTTTGCGAAATTCGCTATGAAATCATTTTAATTATTATGCGTAGCCATAATTTATGAGTCAGCTGACTGATAACTATTAATAATTTGACAAATTCGCAAATGGCAGTGGCGCGCGCTGGCGCACTTCTATCCACTTAAGTATGTATGGCATGTGAGCCTTATGCTTATTCAATACTGTGTGCGATAATTCCATTTTTACTATGCGTACAATTTCGTGGGAGAACAAAAAAAAAATGCTCACGCTTTTGTCTAGTTGTCATTTGTGTGTTCTTGGCGGCTGCACAGCATATTTGGTGGCTCATTTTCATTAGCTTTTGACAGGAATGTCTGATGTTTGATATAAAGCGGCGACTACAGGGTGTGACATTAAGTTTTTTCGGTATTTTTTTTATAAAAACTTGTTCTTTTAGCTGTTGAAGAGCAACATGTTTTCTTTTAGAAATGTTGGAGGTCCTACACATATATATATATAAATGATCAGCGTGATGAGCTGAGTTGTTTTAGCCCTTTCTGTCTGTTTGTATATACACAGATAGCTTCTAAGTTTTTGAGATATCGCTTTGAAATTTTATACACATCTTTTCATTTCACGAAGGTGCTGATTTGTCATAAGCGCTGATCGCCAGACCAATATATCATATAGCCGCCATACAAACTGACCGATCGAAATCAAGTCCTTGTATGGAAGACATTTTTTTCTACAAGATATCTTCATGAAATTTGGCACAAATTATTATCCAAGACAACGCTATATTCACTGAAGAAACTGTTCAGAACAGACCACTATAGCATAAAGCTACCATACAAACCTATCGATCAAAATCAAATTCTTGTTTGGGAACTTGGTGAAGCCTAGTTTAGCTTTAGTGCAACTGAAGCTAACGTCTTTTCTTGTTTAAATGTTATTCAAAATAGTTAAATAATTTCCTTATGGCACACCCTGTATTTGTGGTTTGCATAGGCAAATGGGCCTTAGTTATTTTTCGTGTTTGTTTTTGTTGCAGCGCTTTACTTACTATTGTTGTACGCTTATTTTTTTTTTTTTCACTTTTAAAATTTTTGTTGTGTTTATTGGTTTGTGCTTTGTTTTCAAATATGGAAAGGGTATTACTTATTTGGTGAGCAAACACTTGGCTTTCAGAAGTTGCGCGGATTTGTTTGGGCAAGCGTGTGTGTCTACGCTTAGTTATAGTAATGTTGGGTTGGTTGTGATGGCGCATGCCTCGCAGCTCATAAACACTCACACATAGTCAATTAATCATTGTATCGAGAGCGCCGAAAATTATGCGCCTAAATAATTAAATGAATTACGTGCGAGGAAAATCAATGAGGTTCACGAATTTCAACGAAATTCATATAGCAAAATAAAAAACAAAAAAAAAATAAAAATAAAAATTGTATGAAAAATCATTTCAATAAAAAAGCTAAAAAATCTTAGATAATATTTTGCTGTTTGATCTTTGAACTAATTTCAACTTTTTCGTCGGTTTTACACTTAACACAAAATTTCAATATCTTCATACTTATGTCTTCATATGTTTGATATTTATTTTTTGTTCTCTAATATGTGTGCACACGTGCGATTTTCACTACAACTTGCCCCCACTCGCTTTGTTTACATTATTAAAATCATTTGTTTATCATTGACTCTGTGCCACTTGACCGCTGAGATTCTCACTCAAATGTAAAATGCTTATGATTCAGTGGTTGGACTAATGCCTTGGCTGATTCTGAGAGTTTGCACTCGTGTACTTTATGAAAATGTTTTCAACACCGTGTACATCCCCACCTAGTTGATGACGTAATGGTGGACGAGGTCGAGAACTATGCATGAGTTATACTAAGTAATACTATAATTTACCGTAAACGTTGGAAAAGAAATTCTCAGAAGTATACAGGAGTCATGGACATTCCAAGCAACATACATACACACATAAATATTCAATTTGTAATTAGTAGGAAATAGGCTTACTGATTGATGGAAAACACCTTAGTGATACGTACATTAATGAGTCAATGCTCCATGAAAACTTGGAAAATCTTTATTTCTTGTAATTTATTAGCTTTGGAGAGATAGTAAATTAATTTTTAGTTTTTTTTCGTTAGAGAAATATTGAAAATTTATGGCATGACACATAATTGTAAGTATGTTCAAATACTATTAGTTCAGCCTGTGAATACTTTACCTTCAGGTTATAAATAATTTCATAATATATACTTTATAGAGATTTATTTTTTTCAACTCTTATGGTAAAGTGAATTGCTGAAGAGTATAGCGATAAAGTATATTTTGAAGGAAAAGCGGATAGTGATAAATAACACTATAGTTTATCTTAAACTTCTTCTTCTTTATTGGAGTAGACTCACGCAAGTTTATCTTAATCAGACATAATTTATAATAGCACTGGTCTTCAGTGGTTTTCCTGCCCTAGATACTAGTATAAGATCGATTTCAGATATTTTTATTTGTGCTCATAATTCATGAAACCGTCAATGTTTTTGTGAGATTTGCTCTCGTTTATTTTTAGACATTCATTTTTATTTTACATTAAAAAAATCAGAAAATATGAAACCCTATATTTTATTATCTCTTACTTGATAATCTCTGTTTAAGAACCAACAGTAATCTGTCATCACTTGATGATCCCATCAAGCGCAATACCTTCCTACCCTGAGTTTTGGAACATGGTGGAACCACTCTACTGATTTCTTACTATTATTTTCAAAGTTATACGAAATTTTATTCAAATGATTACGGAGATAGTCTAAGTTGATATTCATATTTGTTTCTAGAATCCAAAAGTTTGTCAGCATATTTCATACAATTTCTTTATTATTTCGTGCTTTTTAAATTTTCTTTTTAATTTACTTACTAAATTTTCTACAAATAACACTAAAACAATATCTTTCCACATCCAAAGCTTCGATAATTTTCATAGTAACTCTGGTGCAGTTTTTTCACCATCTCATTCTCGGCAGATCGTACCAATTTTTACGATTTTGGCGACATCATCGCTTTTGAGGTTAAGCCAATGACTTTTGAAATGAAAGTGAGATTTTCGTTGAGGAAAAGAGAAAATTTGGAGATTGTAAGTCAAGATATCTCACGGTTGATTTTGTTCAAAACCTTAAAGCTTGCCTCGTAATTTTTCTCAAATATTTGTTGAATAGCCTGAGGATTTGCATGCGCGAGAAAGGTGCACAACCTCAATTATGACTCTAAAAAAATTAGTCTATTTATAGGTGGACATATATGTATATGGACAGTCTGCTTGGTATAGTAGTTATGGGTGTGTACTACCTCTACCCAATTCTGCTTTCCTGGTGTCAAACTATTGAGCTTATTTCATGAAAAAGCTTTTCGTAAACTACAAATGAGATCTGCCACTGGTAGAGGTGACTAAAAATATTGAAAACATTTGTCGAGAAGAATAAGTCTATGAATCCATGTAAACCAAATATAGACGATATAAATAGTATTACTTATTATCGTGACTAAGACAAAGTGGTATTGAAAATATTACTAAATAATGGCATAAGTCTAATGAATTTCTATGATTAAGCTATTTCTCATAAACCCTGAAATCCCAACACAATTTATAAAAAAATGTTTGAAACATATATTATTTCTACTGGAACAAATAAGTATTTTATTCATCATGATTATTTGTAAAAGGTCTAGTACTATATGTTGTTAGAGTCATCAATATTTATTTTGTCGATTTCAAAGTAATCCCCACCAGATGTACCATACTTATGACAACGATTTTTGAAGTTCTCAAAACAATTTTCATAAGCCCTCATCTCTGCTATCGAATGAAAACGGGTTTCCATGACTGTTAACTTGTTTGCTTGTCAAAATCCTAAACCTATGACTCGTCGCCCTATGACTTCAGTTTTATCGGAATGAGAACGGTCCAGAACAAGGCATGTCTTCACCTCAACCGTCTTTGGAGACTTTGTACCACTCGTAGGCTTGTGTTTTTGATAAAACTTAATCACGGTATGCCCTGTCCAACATTCCACACCCGAAATTTGATTGCCTTGCATAATAATCTCCAAATTTCGTGAAGATACTTTGTCAAATAAAAAAGTTTGCCATACAAGGACTTGAGTTTCGTAGGGTATTCCGAAAAGGATCATCGATGTCGGCAAATGACCAGCTTCTGCGGGAGAAAAGGACGTGCAAAAGTTTCAAAGCGATATCTCAAAAACTGAAAGACTAGTGCGTGTATAAACGGACAGGCAGGCGGATATGGTAAAATGGATTCAGTTGTTCGCGCTGGTCATTATATGCATATTTGTACATACATACATATATACTTTATAGGGTCTACACCGTTTCCTTTCACACACATACAGTCCAGAACTGAGTAGAATAAAAAAAAATTGAACTTTTTGCGAATTTAATGAATTTTAATTATTCGCAGTATTCTGCATAGCTATTTTATCCAGCGTACAATTGGTTTAGGGCTACCATAGCCCCTTAATTCCACCTCTTTGCAGATCAGCCGCAATATGCCAGTAAATTAAGAGCTACATGCATGAGTACATATTATATCTACAAATTTCTATCAAAGAGTTCGCTGTGCTGCGTTTT
The DNA here is from genome assembly GCF_023373825.1 of Bactrocera dorsalis. NCBI lineage: Eukaryota > Metazoa > Arthropoda > Insecta > Diptera > Tephritidae > Bactrocera > Bactrocera dorsalis. The sequence goes on along the minus strand of NC_064304.1, from coordinate 17,645,297 downwards.
ACGCCAGTTGCTAATACAGCGGCTGCCATTAGGTCCATTCTAATTTCAAACATTTATCTTCGCTGTCGACATTTGTCACTTCGGTAATGATGCAACAAATTAAGCCGCGTCAACGCAACTCACTTGAAGACATGAACACACACACACACATACGTGGCGGTACACACGTTCAGCGAAGTTCACAAGTCGACAAGCGCGCTCTTTGTTGCAGTCCTGCAGCGACAGCCTTCACTGCAAAGCCGCAAAGTGTTGAGTGGAGTTCATTTAGCTGCGGATCAATTTCAATCGAGTCAATGTTTCAAGTTCAAACGTTACGCCTTGTGACTGGCAGACTAATGCCACGGTCGCTGGCACTTGCTGCCACCGGTTGTTGCTCGCCGTCACAAATACACATACACACACTTCTAAATATTTGCTGCAGACGACACTTACTGCTTGTATCACTGTTTCAAACGGCAGTTTGTGTGCTGAATCTGTTGTGCCGCAGCTTCACGCATGCTGCATGTGACGCATGTGTGGCAATGCCTGTGCTGAGGCTCGATCACAGCTCAGTGATTCTCTGTTGAGTGTTGCCTGTTCATTGAACTTAAGATTTTTCGTTTCGTTTTTGCGGATGCGGCAATCGGGGCAGACAGACAGACAGACACAGAGCAAGAACAGACAAATAGGCCGTCACACAAATGAACCGATAAATGTGAGAAACGGTTAGCCGCCGCACATTTGTTGCCCTTCTCAGAGCCACACACACACATTTGGCATTCATTTGCGTCTGTGTGTGCGTGCACTCCCACAAGACGGCTCATATTTGCTTATGAGCCATTAAATGAAGATGTATGATGTATGTAAGATATGCTTGTGCGCATATGTGTGTGTGTAATCGCCTGGCACCGCTTGAATAATTTCACTGTTAGTTCCATATCAAACAGGAATTTTCGTTAATTAACTTCTGCTGCTGTGCGGATGACTTGTCGCCGCGATGCTATGATATTTTGCTGCCACACAGCAGCATCAATCGCTTTTCACTCACCGACTTGATACTTGTGTGAATGTTTGTGTGTCGCGTCGTCACACTTTGTGCAAAGCATTTGAGGCATAACGTGGTTCATTGATCAATTTGCCTTCAGCGCAGCAAAGCATAGTCGTGTGAGGAGGACCTTTTAAGGGGATCGCTAAAAATGAGCTGTAAATTATTCATTAGGCGCGGGTTCCCAGGCTCGTACACATACATACATATGTATATATAAAATCATATAAAATTATACACATGTCTCTAAAATGTATTCTGCGTTTTCTAGTGGCGTGTGGCAGCTTCTTCTTCATTCATATACCTTCGCCTGCTTCTAACGCTCCCATTATATTGTTGCTATAAATTCCACCTGATTTCACTTTAAATTATCTAGAAGCCTTACCAGTACGCACAGCATACGCTTACAATCGATTCCCATGCCCAACACTGTGATGTGGTGATGAAATACATCGTTCCGCATTCACTTCCGCTCACACCCTCGCTTATGACTGCTAACCTGATGCATGCCACATTGCATACACACATACTTGTACATAAATATATGCGAAATGCGGTTGGAATTTGTAACCACTAGCTTACACACGTTTTAAAGTGTGTGTGGCTGTGTGCGTGTTTGCTTAGAAATGCTGCTTACAACGTGTATGGTAAATTTTGTCTGCGGCATGCAACATGAATTTCGCATATCGGCAAAACATAAAACAAATGTTATTCGCTTAATTAAATCGATAACGTGATGTTAGAATTTATTTTGCTTTGATTAGTTCTCGCACGCCATCTACCCTGGGCTAGCGGTTTAGTCGCACGCTTGGCCTGACGGGTGTTTTTAGTATACACATGGCAAATGTTAAGTTTCGAATTACTTCTATGAGTTTTGAATTTTTGAAAATTTTGAGTTTGAAAATTATCTAAATATGTTTTACTTAAGTTTTATAGACCAAGTTTAGAGCCTGATGGATTCCAAATATTTTGTGGCGGACATTTATAGAGAATGTGGTAAACCGTTTAGTTATCAGTTTCGAACCGTTTCCTTGTCCCCTTATAACTTGCAGCTGTGGCAAATATTCTGGCGCATGCTCTTCAAAAGTCTAGTCCCCCAGCTGTAAGTCTTTGATCCTTCCCAGCAGGCATTGTATTGATTTCGCTTCCGATTCATCTAAAGAGGCTCGTAGCTTTGCCAACTTGTCCACTTTTTCGGTGTCAAAAGTATTCCTGTGACCGGAAAGCCAAATAATGGACAAGTCGAGCGAAGAAGGGTTTAACTTCGCTTTGTTAAGTAAGCTGGACTTTATTTTTGGCAACGACAAGGCTAGCAGTGCTGCTTGGTTATCTGTGTCAAAGATCGCTGTATCCTTCTGTAACAGTAGATCTTCACTGGTCTTTTCTATGCCTAGTACTTCTGCTGTAAAGTTTGCTAGCTGAGTTTGGTAGACGGAAAGATCGAAAGATAAGACCCTGGGAGAATACCGCCGTTCCTACTCCATAGTCCAATTTGGATCAATCGATAAAGATATACCGAACCTCTGTTCCATTCATGTTATATGGGAATCCTCACCCGAAGGTGAGTAGTCAAATCTAATCTTGTTGGTTTATGATGGCGCTATGTCCATAATCTTTCTTGCTTCAACCACATAATTCTTATTCTTATAGCAGAACTTGTTGCTACTTTCCGAGTAAAGAGATCTATGAGCAGTTTATATAAAAGTATGGCATAGTGAGCCCGTCTATCGGATATGACTTAAAAAACTCGGAAACTCCTGCACACGCTGCTTGAGGTAATGAAAATATCTAGAACTTTTGAATAGAATATTGAGGAGGAAACCTTATTTCGACAATCCAAAGCCCTAAGCCTCAATCAATAATTCTCAATACAAAATATCAGATTTTTTTGAAAAGTCCAGCTTTATTGAAAATTAAGTTACGCCATCTGTTGGCAAATAGCAAGTTTAATAGTTAATATTAAGAAATAATGAGAGACAAAAAGTTATTCCATCGAAATTGAATAATTCAGCTTGGAACTCAGTCAATAGACGTCACGCCAACAGTTGCAATGTACCATGCAGGGAAATGTGCTGGTAGAACTGGAGAACTTTTCAAGTATTTCATTGGTGCACTTGAGCTTGTGGGTATCAATTCGGGCCTGGTGTACCTATAGCAATTAATATTTGAGCAAATATAAAATCAAAAACTGAAGAATATAGTTTCTATATATTCAGGGTACATTCAAAACTTCTAGTTTGATCAGATCGTGATTGAACTTGCCTGCTTGAACTGCTGCCTTTTATTTCACATCTTCTACGATCTTTCTTGTAAAACAAAAGCTAATCTTTCGTTTAATTTTGGAAAACAGAAACAATGATAATATACACACTTATGCTTCAGTAAATGATCTTGAGAGCTTTATTTAAATAACAATTTTCTTAGAGCTTCGCCGTTGTACTTTGAAAAATCTCTAATATTTTCGCTGAAATTTAATGCAATGGCTTACAATGTGCAACCCAAAATACCATCGAAAAAAATGCTTGCCTTCAAATACTTTTTTGAAAACATTTAACAAAGGCTAAGAAAGAAACAGCTTCGTCATTACTCACCATGCGCAAACATAAGTACTGGGACGTGCACCGATTTTGATAATTGCATGCGTGGACGCGTGCAAAACCCAAAAGTGTCAGGCTATGTGGTTTCGAAAGCGAAACCCTCGCCGCGGGCAACGTCAAAAGAAGCCTAAACAGCGAGACAAGATGGGCTTCAGAGCTGCTGCAAACTATATACTGTACATATGTATGTATATGCATACATTTTTACATATAGAACCATTGTCCTGTTGTTGCACGACATATCAAAGTTAAGCGTTAAGTGATGAAAAAGTGGCAAGCAAAAAACATAAAATTTGCACAAAAAGATAAAAAATATATAAAAAAATAAAACCATTGTATAAAACTTATAATGAAACTGAAGAGGTTTTTAACCTTAAAGGTTGCCTCAAAAGGTGATGCGTGCACTTGAGGCGGTCAAGAAGACAGCAAAGCCATGCGTCATTGGCACTGGCGCCGACCTGTTGAGCTTATGTTGCACGTGAGCGCGAATTTCTTGAAGAAAAAGTTCGCGAAAGAAACCGGTTAACTGATGACTGCAATGTTTGGAGACTTTCGTCTTTTCTTGTTTTTAATTTAAGAAAGATGAAGAGGACGGCTAACTGCCAGAAAGCACTAACCACAATGCATATCTGTGTGTGTGTATGACATGTAGCTTTAATGGTTTCTGGGTAAACAATGGATTAAAAATCCCTGTTTTGTTTAATTGCTTTGTGATGGTAGGAATTGTAAGCTGTTAAGCATGTAAAGGCATCAGTTTCAGGCAAAGTGTTATGTAATTCAATATATGTCGGTAAAAAACGTTACGTTTACAAAAATCAAGCGTTGTTCCATTACATTACAAGCCTGGTAGGGTCCATCAACAGTTCCAGACATTCTGCGCCAAAAAGTGTAAAATTTCACAATAAAATCATGTTGTATTCCTTTATTACAATTAAGTACAATTATTTTGTACTAAGTTCTATTTTTCGAACATTTTCGAATTTTTTTCAGAACAACGCCAAGCCAGACACTAAACGTAAGTTCACACTTACTCCTTCACTTGTTTCACAAGCAAATGGTCATGAAGTCAATGAAGTCATTCCTTAGACAGGGGGAATCTTTACTATTAGCCGCCAATAACAAAGCGGCATTCTATAATACTGAGATAGTTTCCTTTTCCCTGGATTTTCGAAATCCTATAGAATTGAATTTATATTCTGTCCTTATATAGCTTAGCCTCCACAGAAGAGTGGGAATTGTGCAAGGTGGATAAGGAAGCAGGGGTAAGCATCTATATGGATAGATTCAAACTAGATAATCGAGTCAAGGTGGTGTCTTTTCACCAAAATGAGATACCAAATCGCTTTCCGTTTACCAAATCACTGCAGTGGCTTCCAAGCCGAAATTACAGGAATTAAAGGAAGTTTTTGTGCTGACAAGAAGTGTGCTTTTAACAAGGAATATATTTATATTTAGGATTAGCTACGCGGTTTTGAAACCACTGAAGTCTTCTAAGGTTTTGTCAAAGATAGTGAAAGAATGTCTTGATCTGGATCTGCGAATCAGGTGAACTAGCCAGAAGGCACCACCCTACATTTAGACTTGAATTTATTTGCCTCTGGCCACTTGTTGATATTTAATCGGCGAACATGTTACACATTTAGCTCCTTCCCGGTCGAGTTAATCCCTGAATTGCTCAACAAGCATGCGAACTTGACATGAATGGAACATAAGCCGCACTTGACGACTATTAAAATAAATAACGAATGGCATAAGAAATCTAGTAAGAGTGTTAACAGGACATTGTCTAGTCGACAGACAAGTTAGTCGACTAGGTGCACCATATAATGATTATTGTATAAGCTGTCAGGAGATATTTTTTTAAATAGTCTTTTTTTGACAGATGAGTCGTCTTAAGCTGTGATGTTATTTTTCTTCAATATTTTTTCGTATATCATCATGGAAAAACTTAACTCGAAAAGGATTACCCTTTATATTTGCAAACAACTTGTGAAATCTAGTAACCTGGTTTTACTGACCTTTTGAAAGATCTCTAAATTATAAACTGCTACAAGTTACTAGAACAAATACAAACTAATAATATAGTTAGCGGCTTATTGATGTAATGATTACTTGCGTTGCAACGTGCAGGTGCAACATGTTGAAAAAATAGGCTTCTAGCAACTGTTATTGGCAAATTAAATCATAAATCAAAATGACAGCTGATACCCGCTTACTTTCTTGTTAACAGTAGTTCGGTAGCAAGTCGCTATGCTTGTCCTGGCATGCGAAAATTGAATACAACAATGTAATTGGCATATCTCTATAATTTTCTTCATATTTTCGCCAAATGTTGCAAGAAGGAAACTATAAAGAAAAATACGCAAGTGAAATACCAAAGGAAGTAATAATTTTCCAAACATAAGCGATGAAAAATGCATAAACAAATGAACAGTAAATTTTATTTAGTATGCAATGTCTTTTGTTGCCAGTTTTTTGTTTGAGGCACTAGTTGCTGCTTTACCAATGATTAAGGTCATTTTTCACTCACAAATAAATAGTTTACATTCAATAAAATAACGGCGAAAATGTTGCAAAAATTCGGAAAAATTCGCAAAAATCACTACATACAGTTAAGCTAAGCGCACGTGTTAGTTTTATTTTGAAAAAAGAAGCATGACCTTAGCGGCCAAATTTAGAGTAGCAAACAAATTAAGTAACTGCGAAAATTTCCCGCTTTAAGTGCGTAAAATCGGCGTGTGATTGCTGGAGCAGTGGGTGGGCAAGGTGCTTCTTTCGAACCAACTTGCTGCTGGGCATAAAAAATGTCTATATTTGCGAGCGGCAAATAACGGGAAAAATACACAATTTAATGTGCGTGTGTGCGAGCGTGTAGTATGGAATTTGCAACATAAAAAATGGACATAAATTTAGGCAAAACGTTGGCATCTTTGGCTGAAAATAGAAAAATGTGTATGAACCTATGTATATCTTCTTAGTTTCTCAAATACGTTTGTGTATTTTAAAATAGTTTATTGGCAGACTAGACATGTGTAGTTTATTCCCCTGACTCAGCACATTTATTTCTCCAGCCCCGTTGGTGGCCGAATTGCGCGAAACATCGTCACTTTTGCTATCTTCTGGCGAAAAGGCTTGCGTTTTCCGTTATATAATTATAATGATGTAGTTTGCTAATTTAATCTCTCCAGCAATGATCGCTATTAATTAAGTGCTAAAATATGTTGCTGACGTTTAAACAGTTGCTTGCTAAGAAATTTTCTAAAAATAATAACTAAATTTTCTAAATATTGTTGGGTGTGAGACTTGAATTTCACAGTAGTTTCCATGCGAATTAATATTATTTACAACAAACTTGTAGTTAATGGTTTCTCTAATTGCATTAATTATATTTTTTACGTTTTTTTTTATTAAATATTGAATAAAACAAGGAAAAAATGTTTACTTCATTATCTTAAGCGATATTCTTTGCCAATGTCGTGAAGATATCTAGCCAAATGAAAAAGTTCCGAACATTCTCTTTTCAGACGAAAACATTTTTCCAATTGACCAATTTGTAAACTCTCAAAGCGGTGGGCTTTACTTTACCGACCGTTCTTACGAAAATTTGAGTCATCGGTAGGACACCAAGAGGCAATATTTGCTACGAGTAAAGGCTTGAACCGCTGTAATCGCAGATGGCTTTCATCGAGCCTGGTGTCGAAGTAAATGCAACATATGTATTATCGGAATAGTATTCTGGAGACTCCAAAAGACTCGGCACAGTCACTCAAAGCGCTAGTGAAACAAGAACGGGTGGAAATTAACGTACCGTGCCGAACAGACCCGAATCCCATGTGTTCTTCTCTCTAGGCCGTTTTGTAGAGCAAGGTCCGAATTAAAAAAGAACATTTTTTGTCGTTTATCCATTGAGTCCAATTTTCGTTGCCTTGTTCGATGATTTCGACTCATAACTGGCGAATGACATTCGTTCCAAGGCCTGAATCGCAGCAGGTTTGTCCGTATAGACTTTATACTTTAAATATCTCTATAGAAAAAAGTCTAACAGTGTGATTTCACACGATCTTGATGGTCAATCGACCGTTCCAAAACGTGAAAATATCTGCTCACTGAAGTGCTCTCTCAATAAGTCCATAGATTGATACGATGTGTGGGAAGTTGTGCTGTCTGTTGAAACCAAATGTCGCCGAGATCACAAGCTGCAATTTTTGGCATCAAATATGTAGTCGGTTAACATGGCGGGGTAACGGTTGCCATTAACATTGAGGTTCTCACCCGAAGCGATGTTACTTGGGAACGTCGAACAGCTCCAGTTCTAGCATAACTGCTGTACCTTTTACGCTTTCAATTTGAGATCTTGGCGTAAAAGGCCAAGTCGTTTCATAAGTCAGTCCGAGTTGTTGTTAGCTTACGGCACCAAATCTACTTTCCACGATCTTCGCGTACACTTTAAGCTGCTATATTTTCTTTACTGAGTGCTGGACGTGGTCCAATCGATCGAATATTATCCAGTAATGAACGCTGGGGCTCCGGATGAATGATGGGGTTGCGAATAGTGCGCTCAGTAGGCCGATTATGTTGACCATAATTTCCGTGAAACGCGCGAAACACATTCTTTACAGAACGTGATTTTTCGCATTAAATTTGAACGATTTGTAAATATTGTTCAGGCGTAAGTCTTTCCATGATGAAACGCCAAAGAATACTGAACAATAATTAAGTGACAGTTTAACACGACTTACGCGCTATCTGTCAAAAAAAGGCTATTATATATATACATATTTTTACTCTCTATAAACAGCGTTAGCAAATGTTTAATCCTTAGCTTAATTTGCGGCAAATGCGAAAGTTTATTGATTTACTAAGAAATGTAGTATGATATGATTTCGACATACATACATAGATGATCTGGAAGATCTTTTTAAAAAAGTGCTTGACTTAATTTCTTTACTTTATTATAAATTGAACGATTCCTCGAAAATTCCACATACAAATAATATCATAAATTATTTTAGATACATTTCGCTGAGATCTAATCACGCAACTTATTTTTTACCTAAACTATAAAGCAAGAACTTTCCAAAATGTTTACACATTTCTCTTATTCTTGCAAAAATAGGGAAATTTTTTTTCAAAATACATACAATATGTTTGCAAGCACACTTTTCAAAAATCTTCGCCCGAACACATTAAAAAAATAAATAGTTAAAACGAAATGAGCTGAAGAGCAAATAAACAATGCAACTCTTGAAACATAAACTTTTGGAAAGGAAAAACATTTATCTCAGCATAAAATAGTTTAAAGAAAGTAAATTGAATCAAATAAATAGCAAAGGCGCTGGAATTTCGCGAACACATGTGTGCAAAAAGAAATGCTGGCAAAGGCAAAAGCAAAAATAAAAATAGATTTGCAAAGGCTACATAGAAGCTGCGTTGGACCAAAGGCGCGGCGATTTTTGTGGCAATTCAAGTGGCAAAACATTAGCAACAACAACAAGCCGTACAATAATAGAATTTTCCAAAGTCAGCAACAGCAATAGCAATAACAACAACAAACAAACAAAAGAAATTATGCACACGAAACATTTTTCGCAGAATTCTGCGCTGTTCAACGCTCAGCGAAGATTTTGGAGTGGACCAATGCGCTGTACCTTTGCTGGCATGGCTCTTTGTTAGTCAAACAATGGTGCACTCACTGCACATATACATGCACAAACTGCATGCAATTTGCATTTGGTTGTTTTAAGTATTTGCTGCCTTTGTGGTAACAACATATTAGAGGTGCTAATAGTGTGGTGGCATCATGGCCTTGCAACATGGGCAACAAATCAGCCAGCACAAAAACAGCAAATTACAGCAAATTGGCGTAGCTAATCTCTATGAATATATACATATTGTGTATAGTACATACATACGTATGTATGTCTGTATGAGCACCAAGTGCAGCAATATGGGGCAGTAGGCCTAAATGCCGGGTTTACGGTCACTTATTTATGTGTATAGGCAAGTAGAAAGTTGGAGTTGTAGCAGGTGCATGCTCAACTATTTTTCCTGCAACTTACGTGCGTTATGTAACATTTAGTGTGCAGCAAGTGCAAATTGTTATGCAGTTGCATGCAACTTAGAGTTGTGGTACTTATATTAGTAAGCGGGGAAAATAATATTTTTTGTTTGCCACAGCTGTCACAGCTGCATTTTTATCTAAAAGTAAATACTTTCTGAGAAGGTAAACAAAACTTTAGACAAAGCCCTCGAGAAGATTGTTAATATATTTCTTACTTTAAATTTGAAAAAAAAGATAGAATTAAAGTCTAAATCACAAAAGTTATTTAAGTCGTTCGTGAGATCACTGTTAAATAAACGTTAAGTCGAACCAAGGTTTTATTCAAATTTCAAAATATATCAAACATGTTCCGAAAGTGAGAGTGATGAGCCTGAAGCATCATCAGCCTCACCTCCTTCGTACTAAAAACTCTGGAGAGACTGATGGACTGGTACATAAGAAGGCATACTATATTTAGAGGGAACATTTTTCACAAGCGCAGAATGCTTATTATAAAGGCAAGTCAGTAGATACTGCCCTGCATACTATCGTGTCATGGCTAGAGGGAGCTTTCATTAACTTCCTGCCGAAAGCAGTCGTAACTGCTCTAGACGGTTGAATCAAACATCAAACACCTTTGTTTCACTCTTCTGTGCGACAGCGTGTTTAAACGGAATGGGAAAACGCACGTGCTCAACGAAACGTGAGTAGGAAAATCCCACAAGGATCTTTCTCCTCTTCTATGGGTGATTGCTTATGGAGACGGTGTAGTGCTTATGGTCAAAGGTGCCTGAGTAGACATCCGACTGCAACCAGCGAAAGCAGTGAAATATCTAGGGCTCAGTATGGAAGGTGTATCTCTTCGAAAGTTGCCATCAGACTCATAGAGTAGGGGTTCCAAAAAGAACAGGTCTCTGAAAACTTGGAAATCTTTACTTACTTTGACTATATACCGGATTAAGTGGATCATGGAGTCGCCAAACCGCACTTTGGTGGATCCTTCTCTATACATATACCGGTGAGAGAGTTGCTATGGTTTGTTGTGAATGAGTTTTTGAGTTTTTCTGTTTGGTTGGCAATACCAATAACCTTACAGTCATTAAATAGACATTTCATTGTGTTGAAAATGTCGAATTTTGTACCAGAAAAGTGATTAAAAGTACTGCAGATCTCATCGATTGCTTGTAGAGGTATTTTGTGATCACGTTCTATCAGAAGCAATATGCAATAAATGATTTCAGAAACAACATACAAAAAATGGTTTCAGCAATTCAAAGACTAATTTGATTGGAGAAATAATAGCGTGGAAGACCACCAAAAAAGTTTGAAGACGCCAAACTGCAAGCAAAAATCATGGGTTAAGCCAGGACAACCATTAACATTGACTGTAAAAAAAGATCGATTCGTAAGAAAGGCAAAGCTCCGTGTGGATGTAGTAGATCATGAGCTTCAAAAACCTGGTGAAAATGTTAACTATAATCGTTATAGACAACAAATGATCAATTTGAACCAACTATTGATCCAAAAGTGACCAGAATGTGCCAGAAGACCTCATAAAGAAATTTTGTTACACGACAATGCATCTGTACACAAAGCAAAATTGGTTCGGGATACAATCAAAGTGCTTGGCTGGAAGCTGCTACACCACCCTCCGTATTAACCAGACTTGGCACCTTTCGATTACAATTTATTTTCATCGATGGGACACGCAATGGCAGAGCAGCGATTCCTACGCAGAAGTCGAAAAATGGGTTCTGATTGTTTTTTTTTTTTCAAAATACGAACATTTTTATTGACATGGTATTCACAAAATGCCAGAAAGGGGGACGAAATGCGGAAAAAACAATGGTCAATCCTTTGAATATATTTTTTAGACTATTAGAATTAATTTTCTTTTTAATTTGTTGTTTTTTATTTAACGAAACGGAATAAAAACATTGATGACAGAATTGTCCTCTAGCTCTAATTTCTACCGTTCAAATAATACCACATGTTGTTGTTGTTGTAGCGGCAGAATTCTGCCGAGTTGATAGTCCTTGGATAAAAATTCGAGTTCATCCGGTTACGTAGACTCGGCTCTCGAGGGAAGTATCATATCATTAGTGTCGGTTGGGTATGAAAACAGAAAGAGGGAGAAAGCTCCTAGAAGCACACATTTCCTTTTAAAAATTATTAAAGCATACTTTTGTGCGCACTATTCCTACATTGTGACACAGTTTTTTGCAAATAACACAAATTTGGAATGCTTCCACATAATTATGGGAGAGATTCATTAGCAATACGAGCTGACAAACTAATGAAGAGGTGTATTTAAGTAAAGCCTTCTGAAATGTGGCACACACAATTGCCAAATGTTATATGTGGAATACGAACAAATTTCACATTATGCTGTAATGGAATGATGTATGAAACTGCAACGCCGTGCAAATGACTGCAGCGAACCTGCCACACACACACCTAAACTTAAAGCTTTGTGCACCTTTAGTTAAACATTTGCCTGCCAACTGATTATTCACTTTGTATGCACTGACATGCATATTCACACACACACACAAGTGCGTATGTATGCATTGTAAGCTGTCTGTGTATTTTAGTTCTTCAATTTAGTTTAATTAATTTTGAAATTGATAAGTATGAATGCGACTGTGCTTTTGACAGGATGTTTGCTTAGGCACATGCTCATCAAGCGACAACGCAGGCGGCGTGAAGCAGACATGCAACAGTTAGTACAACATTCAACACAAGCGCACACATTTGTAATCAACGCATGCAAGTGTATTGTGGTGTGTGTGTATGTGTATATATTTGCCGCCTAACAAGTGTGCAGCGTTATGCAAATGCAATTAATATTTTCAACAATGCCAACATTTACTTCCGTTGACGCTCACACACTGCCATTAGCAGCTAACAAAGCCAACTTGTTAGCCAAGGTCTATGCTGCAACACCACCAACACTACCAGCATTACCACTATTAGGCGCTCGTGCCATCACCATTATGGTTAACTTGTCTATATTAATGCTGTCTGCTCAATTCACTGGGCTAGGTGGCAGTTTTAATTACACATGTGTGTGTGCGTTTGTGTGAATTTGTAGATCTCTATTTACTCCTTTACACTATCTTGCCACTATTGCGGTATATTGGCGGGCCAGCCGGCGGTGACAATCAAATACAAGCGCTAATGCAAAGACAAAGCGCCTGCTGGCAAGGACTCAGCGTCTCTGTCTCGTATGCGCATCCTTTCGCCTGTTTAGCGTTAATTATGTTGCACAGTTTCCTTGTATTACACACAACTAACCGTTGATTGCTCGTTTATTGCCACGTATGTATTTGTCTTTCTCAATTACGTGCGCAAAAATCGCATTTTTATTTCAAATCTATTTAATTATTGCCATTTTCCGACTGTTGCCACCTGCGAGCTGTGTTTGCTAAATTTACATCTTAAATATTCTAATTTAGTTTAAAGAAAACAAACGTATAAAAGGAAATGTGCCCAATTGGTCGGCTAAACAGTTTTCCAGCAGCTGTGCCTTTTATAGTTGTTGTTGTCGTTGATGCACTCTCCATCTGCTATTGCCTGCTTATAATATCCATATGGTAGCTATGTCTTAATTAATTAAATGAGCCATAAATTTGCACAGCTTTTGATCGTTGTTTGTACACCCTATCGAACAGACACTTTTAGTAGCCCAGCGAAAGGCTTTTCTTAAGATTAATGTGTTTAGTTGGTTTGCCTGGAAATTTTTATTTGCGCGAGTTAAGGAACGTATTCCTTATGATATAAACAGAATGTATCAAAACAACATTAAAGAAAATGCATCGAAACAACCTTACCTTGGAGCAATAGAAATGCACTATCACTACAACAAACAATCCTAAACAAACAAACATCGAAACAACCTTGAGTTTGAATACCAAACAACCTTAATTTAGAACAAAGGGAAAGTATCTAAGCAAACAATATATGTGTAAACAGACACAAACGAATAATATATATATACTCCTACATCTGTATCCAAACAATCTATCAACTAGTAATATAAATAGTATAGTTAGTCTAAAAAGAAGTAAGAACCATGTAATAAGTCAGTCTTAAGAGTATAAGTAAAGAGTACACATTTCGGTGCAGCTCTAAATATATTCTTTTGATTCACTTTAACTTCTGGTAAAAATTAACTCGCCTGTCATTAAATGCCTAAATAAATGCCAAATTGAATTGAGGAACTGACTTTTTTTACAGCGGAAATTTTAATGTAAACACGAAGTGCTCAATTCTCGGGTATTTGCCAATAGCTTCGCTAATCATTTGAAATTTATAAACACTTAAATTAGAGCCTTCTTAAAATATCGACTTTTAAATGATATTTTGATCGGTCAATTAGTACGGCAAAAATATAAACTACAGTGGTGCGATTTCATCAATTCTTTTACGGAGATTGGCCAATAAACTATGTTAGATTTCGTGCAGATATCTTGTCAATTAAACAAATTTTCCATACATGGGTTTTATTTTGATTGCTTTTGCATGACAGTTTATCTTATAATGAACCGATATCGGCGGTTCTGACAACTTCTTGCTGAGAAAAGAATGTGCACAAAATTTCAGATCGACATTATTTCAGATCCTTCAGTTTTTGAAGGGCTAGTTCACGTATACGAGGGCTGCTATATATATTTCTGGCCTAATAATGAAAATGGGAATATTTATCAACGAAAATGGTCTTGGAAGACCGACACGGTCGATTGCTGTTTTGTTTCGGGCTCATACGTGTAGATCCATGATTCGTCACCTATGACGATCTTATAAACGTCTTTTAAAGTACCACGATCGTATTTTTTCAGCATTTCTTTACACCAATCCACACGAGCCTTTTTTTAAGCGATTGTCAAATTGTGCGGGATCCAACGAGAACAAACCTTTTTCACGGCCAGGTGTTCATGCAATATCGAATGTATGCTGGTGGGAGAAATGCATAGGCATGCCTCTATCTGAAGGTATGTTACATGACGGTCTTGTTCACGTACGGCATCGATGTTTTCTGGCACAACGGCTGTTTTTGGACGACCTTCACGGAATTCGTCTTTGAGCGAGCGTCGGCCACGATTGAATTCGTTGTACCAGTTTTTCACAGTGCTATAGGATGGTGCTTCATAGCCATACAAAGATTTTAGTTCATCGATGCACTCTTGTCGTGATAATCCACGTCGAAAGTTGTGAAAAATGATCGCACGAAAATGTTCACGAGTTAATTCCATTTTTTTGGCCGAGATGAATTTTTTAATTCCCTGTAAATAAAACAATTCACTATTAAATGACAAAACGTTCTGAGTGATGTTATGCTAAAAAATGTCAAACTTTCCAATGGAAATGTCAGATTGCAACTGGCAACACTTAGTGTTGCCTAGTCCAGAAATATATATAGCAGCCTCTGTATATAGTCCAAACAGACATACGGACAGAGATGACTAAATCGACTCAGATTTTTTTTAAAAAAGATTATAAATAAATTATAATTATTTATACATAGAAAATGTAAGGTTGGCAACAAAAGGGTTACTACGAGACAGAAGTGGATAGGGAGAAGAAGCTGAAGAAGAGAAGCAGTGAGCTTATTCATAGATGGGTCGAAGCTAGGAGGGAAGGTTGGAGAGAGGGATTTCTCTAAACAGCTCTTCGTCTATTTTAGCTTTTGGCTATTAGACGGAGCAATATAGTGTTTTAAGGCAGAAGTGGCTGATATCAAGGTTGCAGTGGACATACTACCAAGAAGCACAGCCTCTTTCAGGGAGGATATCAGCAGTACTATTTAGCACTAAATTCGCTAACTGTGTGCTCTAAGCTGGTCAAACAGTGTCTGTCTCCAGGTACCAATGGACCTCGCGTGCACTGGTCGACCCATCCTCTTTTGGGAAGCCAATAAAAATAGCCCAAACTGACATTAGCCGTCTCAATAAAATTGTGATAGGCTCAAAGCACTTTGTCGATCTGTAAGGGTCTTATGAGTCAGTATTAAGGTTTACCATAACAGACCGGTGTTCAAAGCTGTCCAAGTGAAATCTCTATTGTAATCGAATTATTTTCTCCAGCAGTACATTGAAGACGTCGGACGATAGTGAGTCGCTTTGTCTGAAACCTCATTTGGTATCGAACGGCACGGAGTGGTTCTTCCCGATCCTGACGTAGCTTTTGGTACTGATCAACGTCAGCTTACACAGTCGTATTAGTTTTCCGGGGATACCAAATTCAGTCACCGCGCCATAAAGGCGGCTCTTTTTCGAGCTGCCAAATGCAGCTTTTAAATCGACGAAGAGGTGGTGTGTGTCGATTATCTTTTTACGGGTATTTCCAAAGATTCGGCGCATGGTGAATATCTTGCCAGTTGTTGATTTTCCAGGCCTAAAGCCATACTGATAATATGCGATGTTCAGCAGACATCTCCCACAGTAGTTGGCGTACATTGTGAGGTCTCTCTTTTTGTGAGTTAGGCAAAGCACACATAAATTTCGATCTTCGGGTATTGCTTCGTCCGATCATATTCTACAAAGAAGCTGATGTTTGTTTCTTATCAGTTCTTCTCCGCCGTATTTGAATATCTCGGTTGATAGTCTATAGTCCATCGGCACCCGCCGGTTTGTTGTTCTTCAGACGGGTAATTACTATTCGGATCATGGTCACATGCCTTCATAGTCGGCAATGCAACGTCTGCTCTCTGTAGAAGTGTTCGTCCAGTTTGAAAAATAGGCAATTCTGGTTTTCTAACATGGAAATTTTTTCTTGATTAGTTAGTAAAAATAAAATTGTACAGGCTCTCAAAATCATGATCATTTCCAAATAATTCTAAAAATATTTCTCGATTGTATTTTAGGAATATTGTTATATACTTCCTCTCTTCATTCAAAATTTATAATAGAAAAAAATATTTATTTACTTATAGTTATATGTACCCCTCTTTCTTCAAAATCTATAAAGATTAAAAAAAATTAAAACTATTCTTTGTCGACTTCATCGACATCGTACGCAACTATTTTATGGCCCTAACGTGTAAACACTCGTACACATGTACTTCGCGCTGACTGCTTGCTCACTCTCTCGCTCTCTCTCTCACACTCACTTTATATCTCCCTTGCTAATTTCGCTGCCATCAAAGCTTTATTTAATGGTAGTACCCTACTTCTCGGCGGCAATTAAAACAAATTTAGTCGACGGTACTTATTTTGGAGCATTAATGGGTCCATTTGCCACACTTAACGTTAAGTGAAGCATCGACATGTTGCAGCTGTGGCACACAAGCCTAAGTACATAGTAAATCCATGCAACATATTTACCCTCATACACTTGCAACAGCAATGCTTTTAGAAACAGATAAATGAGCTAAAATTAAAATTTACAAAAACTTCCCAAAAGGGAAGAAAACAACCCACTTTACCAAATATATGCCACAAGCAGACACGCACTGCATATAAATATACTACATATGTAAGTATACAAATCAGCTCGAACTAAACAAACAATCGAAGTGAAGTTATTAGTGGGGAGGGGAGCTGCAAGTCTAAAATTCGAGTGCCACCTGATTGAACGGAAAGTGGAGCAGTTGATTGGAGCTGCTGGAAATGTTTATTTACTTTACTAATCAACCGTCAGTGGCAAAGTGCATTGCGTCTCTAAAGCCCTGCAAGTCGATTGCCACTTGCGCGTTGCATGCAACCGCATTAGTCACAACAACAAACGAAAGATGCGCTCCAGGAACAGTGGCGCGGTAGATAGCTGCTTGCTTGGATGGATGTGCAACGCGCCCTTTCCCATGCCACTTGTTTCATACAATATTTACGAACGGCGCGGCCGCATAGCACACTGCAGCTCTTAATGTGTGGCATATGCAGCGTGGCAATTGCACGCACAATTTCCTTTGCATTTGTGCTTTATGAAAAGGCGTATGTATGTGTGCGCGCCTAGGCATGCTAGTGTGCCACAATAAAGCAATAAACCGCGCAGTGCTTTTATGATTTCGAGGAATCCACTCTGCCACAAATAGCGGAAAAATTGAGCGCTAGAAAACGTATTTGTTGCATTATCAATACAGTAGTTGCGCCTCTGCTAAGTTACTTCATTGCAGCGAAGGTGTGTAGGAAATCTTCTGCTACGCATAGCTTTGCATGCGTCAATCTGCGGGCGCGGCACTGACAGATACATTCTTCGTGTAGATGTGTGCGCGCATAAGAGCGCTGCAGCCTTATGTGTCATGTGGCATGTGTTTGCCTGTGTTGCTGATAGGCTCCGCGCGTGCATCCACTCATAAATTATGAACTACGTCCTGACTAGGCTGTCGGCCAACTAGTCGCGCCTCCACCCCTCCCACATACTCCATCTGCTTGCCGCGCGCGCCTGAGTGCAATGCATCAGAGTGTCTGCTCTGGACCGCGCAGCAACACATGCTGCGGCAAGCGCTTGCTTGATTGTGGCACTGCATTGTCGTGCGCCTGTGCCCCACTGTCGCGCTGTCATTGATGGTGTTCCATTACAGCGCGGCGCACGCATCCCAGGCTATCCTATTTATACGCGCAATTGAATCGCATCCGAAAACAGACACAAAATTGGGTTTGCGCGCCGCGCTGCAGTCACTAAACATCTTTGTTATTGCTTTATATGCAATTACTAAATTTCGAAACACACGCACTCGCATACACACATATAAATGAGATTATGTGCGCTGTGTAATCACATTCACTTTCGCAACGCGCCCAGCAACTCTGTGTTTGCCAATTCATTTGCTGCGTCCATGCCTTTGCTATTTCAGGAACGCGCCTAGGCGCTCCCCGTTGCAGTGTACGCTAGCGGTTCGCTAATGCTGATGAAGAGACATCTGCATGTGTGTGATGATATGGAGTTCTTGCCGCGCTCCTGCCACATACGTACTCGTATATTTGTGTAGTAAAAATAAAATTTATTATCGCATCTTGTTCTGCGCGATTTTCTTGTTTTCTTGCGAAAGTTTTAATTTTATTGCGTTCGTTGTTGTTGCATTTAATGTTGCATTCTGCGCGCTGTCCTCTGCCGCTGGTAATATGAGCACTTCTTCTGTCAGTATGCCGTGTGTATGTGCGTGTGTGTTGCAGCTACAAACATATGTATCATTTGACTTTGTGACCGCGTTAGTTTGCATGTTGTTGTTGTTTCTGCGTAATTTCTAGAATTTTATTGCATTTGTTTGTTTGCCTTTGTTGCATATATTTTCGCATGGCTCCGCTGCGTTAGCCCTCTGAGCTGCTTTCAAAAACGTTTAACTTGCCGCCACCACCGCCGCTGCCGCACAAGTAAAAGTCACCACAACAACAATTGCAACCAATCAGCAGTTAGCTTGACGTCCTATTGCTTTAGTGATTGATGGTTGTTGCCACCAACTTTACACTAGTCAATTCATTTTTATGGCATTTTGCAACTACTCGGGAAGCGCGTGCAAAGAAAAAGGCAAATCGGCAACTTGGAAATACTTTAGATCGCGTCGGGCGTGCTCGTAAATACCAACTAACCATAAAAGTGTTTGGGCGCGTATGTAGATATGTATGTGGGAACTAAATTTTTCTGTCTCTACGCAGAAGTTGAAGACAAACAAGCGAATTAGAGATCATAAAATTTCTTTATCATCTGAGGACTCCATTGTAAATACTTCTTTAGCGGCTCCACGCTACAACAGTTTTATGAGAATTCGGTAAATGCTGTGCTGTGAACATTCGGAATATGGGCTATGAAAGTTGCTCCGATTAAAATGGGATTAAAATTCCAAACTAAGTTAAAGTTAGAACTTTCTTCAAATACATTGTTGGTGTTCCAAAAATATTTTTATTATAGTCAGTACTGAAAATAATTAAGCCATGTACATTATTGGTCCTCCAAAAGTAGTGTATAACTTTTGTCTGAGTATGTAACTTACTCTTTCCTCCCTAATTTAACTCTTCTACCTTCTACTTCGTGAATCCTTAAAGAAAAGCGGAATACCCTCGGAGGCCCTATAAAGTATTTGAAAATGATTTAAACACTTTTCCAAAAGCCTTATTTTTCGCAACAATCAGCTTATTTGTCGGAATCGCCGATATCGGACCACAATAGAATACAGCTGTCATCTAAACTGAGACCTTGTTTCATAAATATTTTTATTTGGCAAACATCTTCATCAAATTTGGAATGAATGTCTAAGACAATGAAACAATCTTCGAACAAATTCTTCAGATGAACTCAAGCTATTATGTATAACTGTTATTCAAACTAACTGGTTAAAATAAATAAAGATCGATCGAGATAAAGATCTTCATAATCGTACATAAAGTACGATCGAGGTATTGATTCTGCTATGATGAAAATTCAGAAGTCTAGTTCTGAACGTTCTGAACCCAAGGTTCCTTTAACTATGGTATCGTAGTATTTGACATATGATAAAAAAATTTAGCTCCATGGACTTTTTTAATTTTAAAATGTCGAAAGAAGTTTGAAAGTTTAAATTCAGGGAATAGTCATCCAAAACTGGAAGGATCCCAAATAGTTCATCTAATAGAATATATTCCTGATTTTCATAAGCAATTATATAGATTAATTCACAGAATATCTTTGATCCACAGTTTTGATAAAAATATAAGTGTAGTCCATCTATTCTTCGTCTATCTTGGAACCAGCATTAATAAAAAGAACAACGGCAGCATTGAAGTCCAATCTTGCTAACAGAGGGCGCTTCGGACTGAGTAGTAAATTCAGAAATAAAGTCCTCTCTTGACGAACAAAGACAAATATATGTAAGTCATTCAGCATCCTCGTCCTACTGCATGTTGCAGAGGCATGGATGATGAAAACATCTGATGAGTCGATGTTACGAGTTTTCGACAAAAATGTTCTGTGGAAGACAGTACCCGCCGATGGAAGTAGAGAAGAACTCTACTCAGCTATTGTAATCCCCAATTGGCGACAAACGTCTACGCCAATGAGTTCCTCTTTAGAACCCAATGCTGGAAGCAAATTCGTTTGTCTTTGTCTTTTGCCAATCTACAAAGATACTTCTTTCACTAACTGCGAATGACAAAGTTGTTCGAGACATTGCCCAAATTCCTCCACACAATTGAACAACAGTTGTTTTATCTGAATTGAGAGCAAAATTTTTTGTTTTCAGTATTTTTGATTTATTATGTGAGTATATATATACACATATATGCATGCGTAAATACCGATATATATATATGCATGACAGCAATTTTTTCGCCAAGCTTGCTACTTGCTGTAGTTTTATGATCAAAGTGCCGCTACTGCTCCAGTGTTAGGCCCGCGGCAAGGGATCACACCGTTTTTACCAGCAATTTCGCCATTAAAGTCGCCGTGTAGACATGTTGCCCGAAGCGGCGCAACAACAACAACACGTAGCATAGCATCGTAGCACAGTGGCATGCAACAGGCGAACACTTCAACGTTCCATTGTGTCACAACAATAGTCCTTTTGTTATACCTGTGTACCACCAAATGCTGCAGTTGTTGTTATTGCTTTTTTCAACATTTTTTTTATTGCTTTCGTCGCCGGTGCTTCTAAAGAGCGGCAAGCGTGCCGATTGTTGTTGGCTGGCTGGCTGACTGTTGTTGCCATTGTTGGCAATAAAGTGTCACTTGGCAAAATTAAGTAGGTGTTGGCTGCGCGGCGGCATGAAATCTATAAGAAACAGCAACAAAAACAAGGCGTGAAAAAGTGCAACAAAAATAGCAAGAACAGTGCTGTATGTCGCTCCTCTGCGGTCGTGTTGCCTGTGGCAATAACACTCCAAACAAACGATGCATATTCTTATCGCATTACCGTTGCAGTTGTTGTTGTGGTGGTCTGTTGTTGCTGATCTTTGCGCCTTTATTGTGATTGCATGCTTCGCTCGAAATAAAAACACTCAAATTGTTAAAATATTAATGTTGCTGCGCCACCGCTGCCTGCCGCTGGTTTTGCTGTTAGCGTTGTTGTGGCATTCGCCTTGAGCACTTGGCCCCGCACAATTCGCAGCATATTGCAAATTAAATTTGATAAATACTCGCGATGGCGGCAACAGTTGACTGCTTGTCGCTTAAGATGTGCTAAATGCTGCTCTAGGTTATGGTGGTGCTTCCAGTGGGGCCAAACGGGTTCATATATTTACTTATATAGTAAATGCTAGCAAAAACTGGCATAACAAAAAGTGTCATTGTAATTTATTGTTTCATTTAATTTCTGTTTGAATTATAGTTGGAAACCCTTTTTATGCAGGTATTTTACAGTAGCAGAGCACATTTTTTAATGACAACTCTTGAGTGAATAAATTTGAATTAAGATATTAATCGCTGAGCTTCTTTAGACCCTTCTTACAATGCTCAACGATGTTTTCATAATTTCTGTAAGCTGACTTGAGCAATACCAAAAGCTCCGTCAAAATCAGGAAGAGCCT